>NC_134214.1:20529742-20839367 GCF_965140235.1 Caretta caretta
CTACGCTGCAGTCAGTGGTGTGATTTGCAACTCAGGCTATACAAGCAACTATGTAGGCACGTGTGCGCGTGGGGGGTGGGGGCGCGTGGGGGGCAGGCTTGGGTAGCCCATGCCACCACATCTCCACCTATTTTTAGCAAGCTAGCTAAATTAACAGGGAAAGTGCTGCAACAGATAGCTTAATTTGCATAGTCGATTTACCCACAATTCCTATAGTAACACATGGTGAGTCACCATAACTAAACATGAACTTGGATGGGAGATTTGTGGGCTCCCAGAGAGGCTCTAAAGGAAAGAGCTCTTGCTTTTTCCCCCTATTTCCTGGCCTATTTCTAAGCAGCCAGGACTCTACTCAAGGGTCTTAAGGACTCTTTGTTTCCTTCCCATGGGAACTTTGTTCAAAAGATGATACAGAAGACAGGAGCTGAGTGGGCTCTGGTGAGCTTCCACCTACCCAGCACCATAACACTACTGATTCCTTCAACTGGATTAGGCAACAGCACCTCCAGGCAATATCTCCCTTGGAACTGGAGACAGATCTGTAGAGACACTTACTACTCACTGATGAAAACTGGGTGGGGTGAGTGGATTAGGTGGTGTGGTCACGGGTCTGGGAGTGTAGAGGTTTATTTTACTCATTATCTGCATATCTAATTTGTTGTTGGGTTTTCCCAAATTCTGTTTTCTCTAGCAAAGATATCCTTGTTTGTATACTCTCAGAGTGCTTGGGAGTAGAGAAATGCTGCCTGTTAAGAGAACCTGGAAGGGAGTGCTTAGTTCCTGGGGTGGGAGCTTGAGATAGTTTAGTTATTTGTCAAGAGAGACCCTAGATACATTGACCCCGGCGGGGCCCTGATTGGTGCTGCTGCCTGCCTGCCAGAAGGGTTATATGTATAAACCATGACACTACAAAAACAATTTAACACCAGGAGCTACAAGTATCCTACATTAGCATTTGGGGAGAGAATAGGGCCCCAAGGGGACATTTTTTTTCAGATTTCTAATCTCATCAAAAATTAAATTAATCTAAAACGTTTATGGAATCCATTTTATCCTTATGGAGAAGTCCTATGCAATTCCATAGAACTTTACTGTTCTACAGATGTTCTTGAACTATCCTATAAAATGAAATTAAGAACCCTATCCCTGCTATATAGCATGGTTCATAAAGCCTACAGAAAGAGCATCATTGTCTATTAAATTCTATAGGTTTATAGAATACTTTTGAGAGAGAGACGAGAGAGAAATTTTCAGTAATTAGAGAACAAGCACATCTTAAGCTTTCCAGTTAAAAATGGTTTGAGAAAGAAATACGTAACATGTTTAAGATAGGCTACATTTGAATTGGGGGGCAGTATTCCTTGTCTTATCACATTAAATATTAGCTAAAACACAATGCCAGGTGCTATTCAAGTCATGTTTACATTTAATGGAAATCAAGATTTTCTATTGTGACTAAGAATGAGGTTTTATCTTTTACATATCAAATATATGGATTGTGTAGAAAAGGTAACAGAAGAAGAAATTACTTTTCTCATGAAAGTTAAATAAATGTATTAATTTCTTGCCTACAAATTCTGAGAGTAAAATCATGATATGAGATTTTTCTCATGATATGAGAAAAAATGATAAGAGATTTGAAACATGGAAACCCATTTTATCCAATACTTGTGGAAAATTAAATGGAATATAATTTGTTTCAGACTTTTTCCTACTACAAATAATCCATGACATGTTCCTGTCTGCTTGTTCCAAGTCACAGCTATGTTCCTTCACATGAAACATGAGAAAAAAACACACACGCATATACACATACACACTGAACTGAATAAGTGTGTGTATACACACACACACACACACCATCTTTTCTTTGGTCCCCTTTTAAATTTTCTAGAACTCTCAGCTGCGTGGACTTTTCACTAGCCACAGAGATACCATAATAAAGTACCTACAGTAACTATATGTGTACAACACCTCTAGAAACCACCAGAAATGTAGGTATGTATTTGGATTGCAAAATCTGGCCCAAAATGTAAGACATTGCAGCGGCAGTGGCCAATGATGACCCATACAAGTGCTAGGTTAGATAGCTACCACTTCATTTCAATGTAAAAGTCAACAAAAGATGCCATCTAAATATAATGTATCCCCGCTGCTGTGGAAAGAATGGAGGTAAAAAAATGCCCTGTCACTGACTTGCTTAAACCCAAAGTGGTCTAACTTCCCAGAGTCAAACAAGTTCACTTCCAAGTTCCAAACATGACCCTGATGAAGCTGTTCAGGTCCAGAACACCAAGCCCTGTGCAGGTTGCTGCACAACAAACTCCTGAATCTCATCATGAAGCCTCAGGCTTTTCTAGGAATCTAATGTCCCAAACCTAGAAGGTGGGGTAAGGATTAATTTGCAGAAAAGAGCCCTTTTCAAATTTATTTTATCGCCCAAACTTCACTCCCCCCCACAAGAATTCTAACCCCAAAACAGGGACTCAATCCCCTGCTGTCAGAACAAAGCACCAGAAGTATCAGTGTGAAAGAAACACACTTTCATTGATTTCAACTGTGAAAAATACATGCATATTTTGCATTGAGTAGCTCGTGTCATGCAGTGCAAACTATACAATTGCTTCCAAGTCCAAAAGTTACCTCCAGATTCCAATAAACCCCATGACATTCTTGTCAACACCACAACCCCACAAACACACAGAAATAACAGTTGAACTTGGCATTGCATGTGCAGTTATGACCGTCTAAAGCAGAGTTGATGAGATATTTGTAGTGATGTGGCTAGAACATGGAGACACATATTTCTGGCCAATGCTGACTCTGAGGCTCTGGGGTTGACCAAAGGAGGACGACCATCGATTGGTGGGCACTGCAACACAATCCCTGTGATGTAGCCCATTTTCCTGCCCCTGTTCACCCATAATTCAAATTTGGCCAGGAAGGCCATCACTCCATTGCTCTCTGATGGATTGGAAACTAAAAAGATCATCATCATATCTTGATATCATAACTTGATATCATCTCAAGTGACCTTTAGCTTCAGTAGTAACAATTATGGGCTTGTCAAGGTTCCTCCCCCACTCTGAACGCTAGGGTACAGATGTGGGGACCTGCATGAAAACCTCCAAAGCTTATCTTTACCAGCTTAGGTCAAAACTTCCCCAAGGTACAAAATATTACACCCGTTGTCCTTGGATTGGCCGCTACCACCACCAAACTAATACTGGTTACTGGGGAAGAGCTGTTTGGAAACGTCTTTCCCCCCAAATACTTCCCAAAACCTTGCACCCCACTTCCTGGACAAGGTTTGGTAAAAAGCCTCACCAATTTGCATAGGTGACCACAGACCCAGACCCTTGGATCTTAAGAACAATGAACAATCCTCCCAACACTTGCACCCCCCCTTTCCTGGGAAATGTTGGATAAAAAGCCTCACCAATTTGCATAGGTGACCACAGACCCAAACCCTTGGATCTGAGAACAATGAGAAAGCATTCAGTTTTCTTACAAGAAGACTTTTAATAGAAATAGGAGTAAATAGAAGTAAAGAAATCCCCTCTGTAAAATCAGGATGGTAGATACCTTACAGGGTAATTAGATTCAAAACATAGAGAATCCCTCTAGGCAAAACCTTAAGTTACAAAAAAGATACACAGACAGAAATAGTTATTCTATTCAGCACAATTCTTTTCTCAGCCGTTTAAAGAAATCATAATCTAACGCATACCTAGCTAGATTACTTACTGAAAGTTCTAAGACTCCATTCCTAGTCTATCCCCGGCAAAGCAGCATATAGACAGACCGAGACCCTTTGTTTCTCTCCCTCCTCCCAGCTTTTCAAAGTATCTTGTCTCCTCATTGGTCATTTTGGTCAGGTGCAAGCGAGGTTACCTTTAGCTTCTTAACCCTTTACAGGTGAGAGGAGTTTTCCTCTGGCCAGGAGGGATTTTAAAGGGGTTTAGCCTTCCCTTTATATTTATGACAGGCCTTATATTCTATTTAGGGGGTGTTTAATACATTACCGGGTTAAGCATTTGTTGGGCATAGTTATAGACTTGTTGGGCTCAATAACCATGTGTGTCTTTTATTGTCGCCTACAATAGACAGACTAGAAATGCTCCTCCATACATTCTGTTAAGGATAAAGCAATCAGCTCTCATCAATCTAGAAAAATGGGGCTAGCTGTGAAGAACATAGAAACTAAGCTGATCCCTCATGCTTGCGATGCTGGTAGACCTTCTATATGAAAAAAGTAACTATAGGGTTCTGAATGGATTTTGGAGATGCCTAGCTGGATGGAGGCATGGCTAGAGTGTGGAAATCCCCAACCCTGAGAGGACTTACCTGAGACTATTTTTATCTAAAATGTTGAGCCTTTATTTCTTTAACTAAATGATCTACTCTATTAATTTGGAGGAAGTAGTAGACTCATAAGCCTCTTTCCATAGATCATCCATGAGAGGAGGGGAAAACCCACATTCTGCCCCCATAGATCACAAATTAATGCTGATGCTATCCATATTAAATTATGCTCGTTCTCTCTGTGTCATATGAACAATTCCCTATTCCGAATTCTGAAGGGAATAAAGGGGCAGCTCAGGAAACTTAATTTCTTGCAAGAGCTTTGCTGCTATAGACCTAGACAGGGGACAGGATGCAAGCAAGAGGCACAGAGACAACACACAGATGACCAAACCTGTATGAATGGTGTTGCAACAACAGGAATTGCAGCAGGCCTAATTCCTGCTGATTCACAAAGCGAAATCCATGAGCTGCTTCACTCTGCTTGGACTTGACACATGTTCTGGCAAAGTTTTTATTCAGAAATATAATTTCAGAGTCCTAACTGGGCAGAGATGCATCAGTTGAAGAATATACACCACAAGAACGGCTACAATTGTATGAAATGTGTGCTGGAGGGACTTTCCCACAGAGCCATCTGAGTAAATTACAGAGAAGAAATTGAAGGAGTTGCTGCACACCAAACATCAAACCAATCAATACAGAAACTTTAAAACATCTTAATGAAACTTTAAAACATCTTAATGAAAATGTATCATAACAAAGATAACTGTGCAATATTTCAGCTTGAGCTTTTAGCTGCTGTTCCTGACTACTGCCAAAAGTTATGACCAAAAACACTTCCCAAAAGGGCTAGATTGTGTACTTGGGTCTACTTAGTAAGGGACAGCACTCAGCTAGGACACCCAAGGAAGCCAAGATTTTCAAAAGCAATTAGTGATTTTGGGTGTCTCAATTTTTGTGTGCTCTGATTAATGGAGCATGGGTTTCAGAGGGCAGGTGCTCTGCACTTTCTGCAAATCAGGCACCTTTAAGGTCTCTCAGGTTGGGCAACAAAAACCAAGGAACTCCAAATCATTAATCACTTTTAAAATCTGTCAATTTGAGGGGGGAGGGGAGGATAAGGGGTGTGATTTACCTCAGCCCTTTTCAAGATGTACCTTACTCCACCCTTCATAACCAGACAGCTCCAATGGCCAGCTGATGACCCTTGCTGTCCACTTGCATTCTTGAGAACCAAGGCAGCAATCTACACAGTCCTAATATGACCATTCAGAGGGACAGGAGAGGATATTGTTTCTAATTCCTCTTCTGGCCTACATTACAACTGACAATCTAGACGATTATAAGTAGTCTACTCTGTTGTCACTGCATATAGATGTAAGCAGTGTCAGGATGAGCTCCACCCTGACATCTGGTGGTGAGGTGTGGCAAGTTGTGGAAAAGAACTTCAGGGGCCGATCTCATTTGCATAGGCACACCCACCACGCCTAGAATGAGACCATAGCTGCCCAAATGGTCACTTTGGCTGCTGTGGGATCCCCAGTGTCTCTGTTATTGGGGCAGGACGAATAAATTGTTATTACCCTGATTATGGGAACTGTGCTTGGAACTGTACGTGGCCTTTTGTTATGATGGAGGGATTCACCATCAACTAAGTAGCACTCGCTAGGCAAGGGTCATGGGTTCCAAAACTGTGTGAATGGAGAGAGGCTGGGGACAAGTACTAATACTTGGTGGCATGGGCCCCTTGGTGAGGGCCTTACATGCTAATTGCACTTCCTCCTCTCTCTACTGTGGAATATCAGAGCTAATTTTGATTTCATTAGAAGTCTAGTTATAGGCTGCTGAGCTCATTTTGGGCTGACAGTGCACCAGCACTGGGGCTCCCCTACTACAAGCTGAATTCACCTAAGAGCTGAAATCACTGAGTGTTGTGTTAAGTAGTGGGGGAGCCGGAAGATATATTATGGAGCAGTTGGCGGGCCGGCTGGGGTGCCTTGCGGACCGGCTGGTGGAGCTGCTTGTGGGCCGTGGAGCGGAGCGAAGGAGTTCGTGGGGCGGCTGGCGGAGCGGGGCGCAGCTGAGCGAAGGAGTTCGTGGGGCGGTCAGCTTCAGATCATGTAAGGTGCCTCTTACCCCCATCCCATTTCCACCCAGGTTGGGAGGTAAAGCTCCGCAGATAAACTTTCGAACTCTGGGGCTGCCCTGACCAGGGACAGAGACTTTTGGGGCATTGGACTTTTGGGACTTTGGGTGATTTGGGGTTGCTGGACTCAAGAACCAAAGGGAAAAGGGCATGCCCCAATTTGCTTGGGGTGGGTTTTTGCTCATGGGTTTTGTTATGAATCATGTTGGTGGTGTTTCCCAAACATAATGCCACATTGTTTCTCTCTGTTATTAAAAGGCTTTTGCTACACTCAGACTATGTGCTTGCGAGAGGGGAAGTATTGCCTCTTGGAGGCGCCCAGCGGGGGTGGTATATATTTGTCCCAGGTCACTGGGTGGGGGCTCGAGCCAGTTTGCATTGTGTTATTGGAATGGATCCCCTAGATATTGAACCCAGCCCTTGTTGCTGCTAACTCTGACGGGCAGAAGGGTTACATATACAATCTCCCAATAAAGTCAATAGCAAAACTCCCCCTTCACTTCAGCGAGAAGGATGTGGCCATTATTTGGAACAAGGCAGCATTGTTTGGATCTGGGAGTTTAGTTCAGCCCATTATAGAAACAGGAATGTTTTTGTAAAATCCAAATCCAGGATCTAGGTTCTTATTCTGACCCTCATCCTCCTGGAGTATTTGTTTAGGCCCTTTTCTATTCCTTATGTATAACACTGAAAACTCAATGTGAAACAGTGGATTTGCTGAGTCTGGCTGAAGAGGAGGAAAACAAATCATAAATTGTTAGATGAGTAATGCAAAAAAGGGGGAAATAACAGAGAAAAATCCCATTTAGAAACTAGCAGGGAATGGGGATGTGAGAAGCCCTGGCTGGCTTCATGCAGGGAGGAGGATACCCCTGTCAGCCCCACAGCAAATCTTCAGCCTACTCTTTCCTCCTCTTTATCACACAAGTTGATCATAGTGTTAAGACTTTCAATTGTGATGCAGTACATTTGTCAAGAACAGAAGATAGATTTCCTGCATGTGGCAGTTCATATGTTTCTTTGCCAAATACTTTCACCACTTTCCTTCTTGGTTGTGTAATTTATTTAGTTTTCTAATTTTGTAAAGTGCCTATCCCTAGCAGCTGTGGGTACCATGACAGCAACTACAAGATCATAATCATAAGAATTTTCAATAAACTATAAAAAGCCAGTCATGTCCAGTCAGCTCAACCCTGAAGCAAAACAATCAGAATAATAGAGTAAACAAGTCCCCTGCCATAGCTCATATCCACATTCACTCCCAAATGCCAGATAAACAAATGGACTAACACAGCATGCTCTGAAGGTCAATAGATGTGAGCTATTTGGACCAAAGTGAAGTGAACTGTTGAGCAGAATCTTCTTGGATGAAGATTTCCTGCAACCTCCACTCTTTTAAATCAAGGTGCACTGGATGGAACATGACCATGACTGCACCCAGTGTTGCACAGAGAGAGATGTCATAGGTGTATCTCAAGCCATTTAGGGATATACCACTTAAGAACCAGGATTCTGAATTCTGCACCAGGTTCAATTTCCAAATGAATTTAAGGTGTAGCCTCACGAAGTGCACCAGAAGTCTAATCACAAAGAGACTAAGCACCCCATAAAAGAGACTCCTTACAACAGATTCTCTGATTCCCTAATACAACCCACTGAGATCTCTCAAACAGGACAAAATAAAACCACTCAAGAATAGCCCTATTCAATCCACATGTGTGCACAGGAGAGTCAACAACACTTTATGGCCAGTGTGAACATATTCAGCTTGACAGATCTAATATAATCATAGAAATCTGATCATTACCCATCTAGGAGGAGATTAATGACTGAAGCTACATGGGAGGTTTCTCTGTTATCACATACCCATATCTGTAACAAGATTAACAAAGACCAAGGAAATGTGAGACAGTTCTCTGTGTCTGGATGTCCCACCAAAACCTTCTCAATAATCTTATCCTAAAAGGGAAGTTTCAAGACTCGTCAATAGCTAGTGTGACAAAGCTCCAACCTTGTCTCAGTAGGTCCCGTACTTCCAGGCAGATTAGGCTAGCCTCAGAGGCTCACTGTGACCCTCCACGTAGCCCTTCTCCCTCTAGAGGCAAAGGTCACAGCCTACTGAGCCATTTTCATCATAAGCCAGAAAGGGAGGTGGGAAGAAGCAACCCTCCCTCACAGAGTCTCTGTTGTGTCACAGTCTCTGTGATTAATTGTGGAGACTGGGGGAGCCCGGGCCCGCCCTCTACTCTGGGACCCTAATAGTAGCAGCCCGGGACCCTAATAGTAGCAGCTATTGGTAGCTGATCTTTTGAAACAGGACAAGTACAATTCCTTGGGCCACTTCCCCACAGCACCCCCCACTTCCTCAATATCTACTTCACCCTTAGTCGTGATAGGATGTGCCTTGTGCCTGATAGGATTTGTACTGCCCAGTTTTTCCAGTAGCACAGCTTCTTCCTACAGCTCCTGACACACATGGCTCACTGACTAACTGGGAGGCTTTTAACTAGTTCCAGCCAGCCGTTGATTGACTTCAGTTGTCCCAATCAACCTAGCTATCTCCACTGCTTACTAGAAGGCAGCCGCGTAGTCAGGTGGAGGGAACAGGGGGAGCGATCCAAAAAAAAGGCACCACCCACTGCGGCGCTTTTACTCACCCAATGACGCTCCGGCGGCAGGTCCTCACTTGCTCCGGGTGTCTTCAGCGGCACTGAAGGTCCCGCCACCGAAGACCCGGAGCGAGTGAAGGTCCCATCACCGAGGTGCCGCCGAAGACCTGGAGTGCCGCCAGGTGAGTAAAAATGCCACAGCGGGTGGCGCCTTTTTTTTGGATCACTCCTCCTGTCCCCTCAACAGGGGAAAATTTAAAAGGTGCCAAGAAATTGACTAGGTGTCACTTGTGCTCAGTGGGGGAGCAGCCGCTGCCTCACTCTCCCCATAGCTATGCCACTGCTAGAAGGATCTTAATTGGCCCCAGGTATCTTGATTAACTTGGAGCAACTGCCATTTGGTTACCACGGTACCAGGGATTTGTTTAACCTGGGGCTAACATACCTGTTCCTCACTACTTTCCTATAGCCATCTGGCCTTGCCCCGTCACACTTGCCTCAGCCTACTAGCTCTTTTTCATGCACCAATCACCACTGGGTATGGGGTGTGGGTGTGTACACACATCATGTCCAGTACCTGGTGGTGATTGGTGCATGGAAAAGAGCTAGTAGGCTGAGGCTAGCTATATATATATATATATATATATTTATATATACACACCCACACCCAGAGTCTAAACCAGCTGTGGAACTAGTACTTTCCCACTGCTCTTCAAAAGTTAGGCGGGACATGGATCCAAATTAGAGGTGGTTCTCTGCAATTCACCTAACTCCAATACGTCAGATAGCAACAGCAGATGACTCTCAAATAGAGAGGATTTAATGTTTTCGCCCTCAAGATATTATCTTAACCAAATTACGGTTAGAAGATTTTTTTACTTTAATTTAAATGGAACAATTGACGAGGTATACCAGTGTGAGCACACACATCCCAGATACTTGGAGTTTATCACAGGTTGAAGGGTGAACATTTATATGGGAAGACCTTGTTTAAAAAGTTGCAATACATCACTGGGTTCTGCACTTGAATTCACCACCCAGCCTGGCTGGGTTTGCTACAGCTTTGTTGCTCCATGTGGCTGGCCTGCCAGCCACAAACCTAGAATAGGGGTCATTTTACAACTGCACCCCTATGTTGGGTTTCCTTATCCACTACATAGATCCAATGACCCCTCCCTTTGCCAGCATCAACACTCCATTCCACACTAGCAAACCTGGAGCTGACAAGGAGCACACCTTTCTGGAATGCAGCGGGAATACAGGCCCCTTTTTGCATCCAGTCCATATGATGAGTCGCTCACATTAACAAATCAATGTCACACTAAGGAGATAATTAAAGGAAAAGGAACAGATTTTGCTGTCTGCCACAGTGATGTAAAACTAGAGTAACTCCAGTGAAGATATAGGTGTTACTCTGGATTTATATCACTCTAAAGGACAGCAGATTCTATCCTAAAATATAGAACAGCCTAACTCATTTTTTTAAAGTAGCAATTTAGTCATTCAACAGGGGGTGGGGGACAATTCACCTGACTTTTATTAGCCTTAGCTGAGAGACTGATTGCAAAAATTTAAGCTGCTAAAAATGTTAAAGGAGACCATCATTCCTAAAGAATCTTTGCAGTAGATGAACTAAACAGAAAGGAAACTTTCTATTGTAAGTCTGGCACGACAGCTTTACTTACCTTCATTGATTATGTAATAGTAGACTGCCACATGCACACTAGCCACTATTACTATTGAAGCCTGCGATCGATGGTAGCGCCAAACTGAATTTTTCAAGCAACGCACTCCTGGGTTTATTATTCCTTATATACAGCCTGCCTTTAATTTTTAAATGATTCACTTCCACTTATCAGATATACACAGGTACACCACAGACCTGAAAATACTACTAAAGCTACTTAAATGAGTTGCAGAGTGGATTGAAATTTTTATTACAATGCATTGGCTCTGCTTATACTGGCTCATACTTAGGCCTTGGTTACACACAAGCTTAACTTTTAAAATGTGCAGTCCCTTTGAGTTCAAAGGGTGTGTCCACAGTAAACAAAAAGTGTATTCTTACCTCACATTAGCTGACAAATGGTAACTAACAGGTGGTAACATCCTCGTGAAGAAAGTGAAGACAGTTCATAGTTCTCATACAAGTTAGCAGGTTGAGATAAAAGACTGTGGGCTTATCTTTACTACAGGCTAAATCGGAGTGGTCGTGATCAATGCTCCTTGGCGGGTCTGGTGAAAATGCGGTAAGTCAACAGGAGGGCTTAATTAATCTACTTCAGTGAGACGTGGAAGCTATGTCCACGGGAGAGCATCTCCCACCAATACAGTGCGGTGTCAACAGTGCTTTAAGTCTATATAAACTATGTTGACTTAAATTATATAACTTGAGTAACTTAACTAGTGTAACTTACATCGACTTACTGTGTTAGTATAGACAAGGCCTAAAGCAGATCCTAGGGTTGTATTAACCACCTATGCTTATTAGCCCTACAACTGTCTTATCTTCATGAGAATTTTACCTCATGTTAGTTACCACTTGTTAAGCACTTTTTCCCCCCTACCCAAGACAAAGTCAAAGTGAGTAAAAAGAAAAGGAGTACTTGTGGCACCTTAGAGACTAACCAATTTATTTGAGCATGAGCTTTCGTGAGCTACAGCTCACTTCATCAGATGTTTACCGTGGAAACTGCAGCAGACTTTATATACACACAGAGAATATGAAACAATACCTCCTCCCACCCCACTGTCCTGCTGGTAATAGCTTATCTAAAATGATCAACAGGTGGGCCATTTCCAGCACAAATCCAGGTTTTCTCACCCTCCACCCCCCCACACAAATTCACTCTCCTGCTGGTGCTAGCCCATCCAAAGTGACAACTCTTTACATAATCAAGTCGGGCTATTTCCTGCATAGATCAAGGTTTTCTCACATCCCCCCCACCCCCATACACACACAAACTCACTCTCCTGCTGGTAATAGCTCATCTAAACTGACCACTCTCCAAGTTTAAATCCAAGTTAAACCAGAACATCTGGGGGGGGGGGTAGGAAAAAACAAGAGGAAACAGGCTACCTTGCATAATGACTTAGCCACTCCCAGTCTCTATTTAAGCCTAAATTAATAGTATCCAATTTGCAAATGAATTCCAATTCAGCAGTTTCTCGCTGGAGTCTGGATTTGAAGTTTTTTTGTTTTAAGATAGCGACCTTCATGTCTGTGATTGCGTGACCAGAGAGATTGAAGTGTTCTCCGACTGGTTTATGAATGTTATAATTCTTGACATCTGATTTGTGTCCATTTATTCATTTATTCGTAAGTTGAAAAGTGTTTGCAAGATAAGGCCCCTCATGAAATGGTGCTCTAGGAGGTCAATTTACAGATACTTTAACCACAACTCACAGTCATCTTATTTGAATGCAATTGTACTAATGCCAGGTATTACTTTTGCAGACAGACACAGAGGGTAGGATAACAGATACAACATGTTTCCATTTCTGCAGAAATTACCATTCTGCCAAGTGGTCACAAAATCATTCCCCCCCTCCCAATTCCCAAAATAGCCATTTTCCCCTCCCATCTTTCTATGTCCTACAACTGGTCCACCTGATATTTTTCCTCCTTGCCTCTTTATTTCTCAGTAGCTTCTGCACAAGGGAAAAAAAATGCTTTTTCTGTGCTTGTGCAGAGCTATCACCCTTAAAATACAACATGGAAATCAGTGAGAGGAAAACTTCTGAATTTGGATTCAGGTATAATTTACGAGTTTGAAAACAAATATAACTGAATCTAAACAGCAGCCATTTCACTTTATTGTTGCAAAAAAAAAATGACCTGGAGTTCTGCACGAGTCTAATCCAAAGCTAGTGAATGTCCTTTTATATCCCTAAATCAATGTTAAATTTGCTTATGAGAGCAGGTGCCAACTATGTGCCAGATTCTCAGCTGGGTGTAAATCAGCTTAGCCCCAGGGCCTCTATGTCTTTGTGTTTAAAAATCAGCGTATAGATGTTTCAAAACCATTAATTCTCTAGGACAACACTGTGATACAGTGTTTTTACTTGGTATTTCATCCATGTTTATGAGAGAACTGAGAAGTCTGGTTGCCAATATTGTGTATTCTCCTCTCTATCATCTTGCAAGGTGACCATTAACCAGTTCTATAAAATTAACATTCTTTATTCTTGTAGGTAGGCAGTTAATAGTTTGTATAAAGTTAACAGTGGTTCCTTGATTTTCCAACTGAGTTCTGAGGTGTTCTACAGTGATTTGTAGATACAGCACCTGATTTCTGACAGTAGCCTGCTTTAGTAGCAATTAACTTAGAAGCCATACATAAATATCTCAAAAGGTCAAAGAAGGACAAACTGCATTGACAGTAAGTCTCAGTGAATGAAGGTGTGTACATCACTCCAACATGAGCCACTAGCAACTTCATATTTTCCCTACTGTGTATATTAAAACTGTACCAGAAAAAAAAAACCCATCAATTTTGTAAATCAAAGACTGGAAGTTTATTTACAATAAAAGAGTGGAGGAAAACACACAGGGAACTAGCACTAACAATAGTAATTACAGAAAATTCTATAAAATCTCAGCAGTAAGCAGAGCGTGCCAAACAGTTACCTTATCTGAGGACTCTCTCTTATTCCTATCTACAAAATAAGCACTTTTATAGCCGTAATGCAAGTTCATTGAAAAGGAAAGGACCTTATCTCCTATGTATAAGGAAACAATCCCCTATTTCTCATGTCAAGGCTTCCTTATGATTTATGTGACTTGGCTAAACTGACGATAATGCTCCTATAACTCCTATCTCAGGTTCACAGGTCTCAGCTACAGAGTTGCAATGAAGAATTCACATTATCTCCCAATTCATTCAAAAATTGTTTTTATTTCATGAAGACCAGAACCTTGTTGAAAATCTCACTTCCAAAACTACAGCTCCAAATGGAATCCTCTGAATAAGAGCATAATGGACATAGTCCCAGGATGGGTACAGGAATATTAGAGGTATCATTCAGAATTCTGTTCTTAGCCTTTAGCCATCATCCTCCATTCTTGCTCAGGGACAGCAGCTGTTCTGCAGTATTTTCCCACTCTAAAATTAGTGGATTTTCAATTGGAAATCCATCAGAAAGATGACTGGTACTAAGAACAGTTTAGCTTCTATACTGTTGTTCTACTTGACTCAGAAAATGCAATGGTTTGCAGCTTTGACCACACCAGCGGTGGCAGCACAGCTAATGACTGAGCCGGACTGTGGTGCAGGAAAGAGAGAAGGTTCCAAAATCCGTTGCTTTTCCCACAGATCTAAATGCATCAGCAAAGTCCATGGCCCCCAGCAAGTGGTTGCAAAGTATACGGTCAGAATTATGCACTCTAGTCTAGTGGATAGAGTACTGGACCAGGAGTCAGGAATCCTGAGTTCTAGTTCCATCCCTACCATTGACCTGCTGCATGATCTTGGACAAGTCACTTCACCTCTCTGTGCTTCTGCTACCCTTTGCACTTTGTTGATTTAAATTGTAAGCTCTTTGGAGCAGGGACTGTGTTGTACTATGGTATGTATTTGTACAGCACCTGGCACAATTGGGAGTCAATCCTGGCTGTGGTCTCTAAAGTAGTAAATAACTGTAAATTTTGTTTGGAGAGCCTTAAAGAAATACTTGTTTTATGCACTGTATTGTGATTAAAACTCAGTTTATTACAATGGAATCTACTTATACTGAACAAACATATATATTACACACACACACCTTCCTAGGTATGAAAAATGTTAAATGTACTCTGTTTTTCAATTATGTAAACTTAAGGAGCATCTACATTTAGTCAAATTAATGCCTTTATTCTTTTTTCATCCATTATTTGGGAAAAGGTGCTTGAATGCACAGCAAATGATAGGCCATTATCTGAGCAAGGGCAGCATTGTTACAGTTCAGAGCAACTGCACCAGCTTTCCCCCTCTGTGGTCATTTGAAGGCACCCAGTCAAAGCTCTTGGCTCCTCAGCCAACACCTCTCTGAGGTGGAGGCTTACTTCTCTCTGCCTCTTGGCAGGGTTTTTCCAGGCTGCACAGTGATATTCCCACCAAGCCAGACTGCTTCAACAGGCCAGCTTCTGTACTTAACTTTCTCCTTGAAGGCTATGAACAATGTAATTACCAGCAGTTATTAATTATCTCACAACTTCTTATAAGCAAGCACATTTATTCTCCAGGAGATTGCATTATAGGGAAAACAGATTAAAAACAATAAAAGTTCATTTACATATACTAAAAGCATACTGGAAGTCACCCATCAGTCTCACGGGGTCTCAGTAGGCCAAAGTCCTACCGACCCTTCCCAGGAAGAATTGGGCCCCTCCTTGGCAAAAGGCCCTGAGTCAGTTTAAATTCAGACTTTTTAATCAAAAAGTTCACTTTGGATGATTCAGTTTGAACTCATATATGTGAGCCTCTTTCTGGAGGTATTACAACCTGCGTGAACTTGCCTAATCACCTACCACCCACCCACAGGCTGTTCTTATTCCTGTAGGAGCTGTGGCAATCTTTCACCAAGGAATTACATACAATCCCTGGCCCCCACTGATAAATAAACTTGATACAGTAAGATTCCCAAAGATATTGCAAGAAATTGCCATATCTGTCAAAAGCACACACAAGCCCTGGGGCCTGATCCTTCTCTTCCACTGGTGTAACTCAGGAGCAATTTCACTCAAGTCAATGAAGCTGCACCACTTCAGTGCAGGGAAGACGCAGTGTTCTCTCAGTGGAGGGAAGACTCAGGAACATAGTGTTCTCTCAACAGGATAACACATATCCAACTAAACCTGAAGAGAACATGAGACGGACAATGATAGGGAGAAAAAAAGGAAAGCATAAACGGAAACCTAGATTATATTCACTAGCAATTGGCAGAATACTCACATTTATTTCAATATTAATACATAACTAGTGATTTGCCACACTTCAATTTGATTTCAGAACATTAAAAGCAATGTACACTGAATAATTTAGACTTTTCTAATTTCCCAGAATGGAACATTTCCCAGAATGGGACATGCTTTCATGAGGGATGAACTGAAGAATTGGTTTACATGGTATAAATGGACTGTGGTAAAGGAAGATTTCCAAACTCAGCACATCAATACACTTTAGAATTTCAGACTTTATATACATTGTTTTTCTTATTTTTCTCTCATGTAAATCCCTTGTTATTAAACCACAATGATATTCAATTACTATGCCAGAAGAATCTGGACCACTGGAAGGAAGCAAGCAAGCAAGCAAGCAGCATCTAATATGGAAAAAAAAACAGGCTTCAAAAAATTAGACAAGCAGGAAAGAATAATAAACCTGTTCCTTAATTATTTGAAAAAATAAAACAACCAAATGTAATATAAAACAATTAAAGTCTATCCAATTTTGATTATTAGCATCACAATGAACATTAAGAAATTATAGCCATATTTCAGAGCCAAGGGAATTATTTAACAAACAATAACATGCTCCTTGGGTTTCCTTTGTATGCAAAATGAAGGTGCAATCTGTACAAAAAATAACTAATCATCTGAAATTGCACAAATTCTGTGGCTTCCACATTCTTAAACCCAGCATTTTAGATGCATCAGTGTCAGAAATCAACTTCATTTGGAAGGGCTGGGGAAGCAGAAAGATTCAGTGAAATAAAGATAAAATCCCTTGTTCTGATTAGCAAGTCAGATATAGATTGGAGTAGTTAACATGAGAGAGGCAGAGAGAAATGTGTTGCTGCTTTTCCCTTTGAAGTATGAGATTTCTCAGGTCGCTTTGCTGGAGAGCAGAATTCAAGAGAGGAGAAGATCTAAGATGCTTAACATGTAGTGCATTAGAGGCTTAAATTTTTGGATTTCTAAACCTACAATCAGTACTAATCAGGCTATAAAACTTATTAATGAAACTAATTTACTAGTAGTATTAGGAATAATTATATAACACCAACAGCATGTTAGGTGTTTTTCAGACACAATAATTAATGTGCCCTAGTATAACACTTTACATGTTCCAATTATTTGTACCCAGAATGATGGATTAAATTTGTTGCTGTCTTGAAGAGAGGGGGCAGGCCATACAAAACACTGATCCAAGGGCTAGATGAAGCAACAACATGAAAACAGCCCTTCTTCGTTAAAAATGCTACGGAAGTCCAACCGATTAAGCACAGGTAGTAAAATAGTTGGTCTCAAGTTGCAGTGGGGGAGGTCGAGGTTGGATATTAGGAAACACTATTTCACTAGGAAGGTGGTGAAGCACTGGAATGGGTTACCTAGGGAAGTTGTGGAATCTCCATCCTTAGAGGTTTTTAAGGCCCGGCTTGACAAAGCCCTGGCTGGGAGGATTTAGTTGGTGTCGGTCCTGCTTTGAGCAGGGGATTGGATTAGATGACCTCCTGAGGTCTCTTCCAACCCTAATAGTCTATGATTTTATGAAATGAAGCCAAAAGGCAGCTCAAAATAGAGAGCCCAAGATCAGGTGCCTTGAGGCTGCCTGCAGGGCGTCAGTTGAGAAGGGATGATGGGAATGTCATTCCCTTTGTTATAATGAAGTGATCAATTTGATAACCACTGAAGGAGGACAGAAAGGCAGGGGTGGTTCTCTGCATTCATGATTACCCTAAGAAACCTGGATTCCTTCCACCAAAAATAACAAAGAGCGGGTTGCTATTTTTTTTCTTTTACTCTCTGAATCTGGGATATATAATAAGTACATTGTGGGTCAGCCCCTGAATGAGTCAATCACTAATGATTAATGCAGAATTGCAGAGACAAAATCATACCATTCAGTTTCATACTGCAGAATCCTAAATGACAAATCTAAAATTGGAAAGTGAATCGTCATTTCTGATTAAGGGAAATAGCATGAAATCTAATAATTTGTTGGGGGTTATTCCCTAAACATAGCAACCATGGTTGATGGCTTGTGGACTTGAAGCTATAGTAGTTATGTACCTAAGCTGCTTAGGCACTTTTGAAAATTGCAGTAAGTGCCTATCCACATCTTGAGATGCATAAATATCTTTGAAAAATCTGACCCTAAATCATTACTCATTGTGAGGAGGATATTACAATCTGCCAGTGTATATGCTGTCGAAAGCTGCAGAGCAATAAAACATAATGGGACAAGGAATAGCAACAATTGGAAAAACAAGAGGCTGGCAAGAGGTATTTTGAACAATCTATGGGTTCACACATCCTCTTCCATATAGGAACATAAGACTGGAAAGGACCTCCCAGGTCATTGAATCCAGACCCCCGCTATTGTCTCAGAATCCAGTTCATAAACTTATGAAGTGCCATTTTAAAACCACTTAGTTTTTTTTGCCTCCACTACTCCTTGTGGAAGGCTGTTTCAGAACCACACTCACACTCTCCAGTCTAAAACATATTCATGCCAGTTTTTTTGTTCTTGGGCCAACCTTGTTCTGTGGCTTAAATAGCTTGTCTCTGGTCCTAGTGTTTTCCACTTGGTGTATTTATAGACAGCAACCATATCCCTCCTCTCAGCTTTCATTCTGTTAGGCTAAATAAGCCGAGTACTTTTAGTCCCTTCTTGTAATATAGGAAACACACATATTAGGCATCTGAGCTCCTTTATGCTCATACACATTGGAACTCCAAATTTCATGAGGTTGACTCAGCAGTCATGCAGACTGCTGCCCTATATCACAAGTGGGAACTTGTTTTGTCCTAAGAAAATTCAACATGATATAAATTCATATAGCAGCCTCTTCCTCACAGAAATTTTAGGCATGGTTTCTTAAGATGTCTATTATGTTTAAAACACTAGGCACTATAGAAAAGTGTTGCTGCTACCTGGTATATCATATAGCAGTTTGTCAGATGTAAACTATCAAAAACTCGAGAGCCTCTGTTAAATCAATAAAACGAAGATAAGCACAGAATAATAAAAATATTATTGTTTGGGGGAAAAAGTTATTGTTAAATGTGCTCACTGTTTGGTTGCTGGGTACCTTTTGTAAAGCTGCTTGGGATGCAAATACCCTTAGGCTTCTTTTCAATATTCTTGAATCAGAGGAGAACCACATGTTTAGCTTTTCTAGTCTGTATGAAAAGCTGTAGCTTGAAAATGTCATGTTTCCCTCCCGACACCATTTCTGAATCCCAAGGTATTAGCAAACATTGGCACAAATTCTGCCTGTGGATGGGTGCACAACAAGGTACCCACTCAACTCAATTCTGGTGGACATTCAGAACAATCTGTATTATCAGAGATGGCCAAACCTCCAAAGATTCTCACTGGTTCAATACAGATCAAGACAAACTCAGTGGGAGCGTGCAACAAGGACGTTGGGCCTTTTTCCAGTCACTGAAAGTTCTAGGACACATTTCAAACAAACCCTTTTATTAGAAGCTCAATTTGCTAAATAAATAATGCCTGCTAAACACTGAGAATTGATATTAGTGATTAGAATGCAAACTATAAAAAAATGAAATATATTTTAAATGTTAGTATTATATCATATATTAAGTATTTACTTACAAAATAATACATCATACAATGCAAGTTATAATGTAAAAAGATGCACTGAAAACATGTAAATGGCACCCAAACTGGTTTATTAATTGGATGCTCACTCTACAGAATAATTTGATATAAAATGAATTTTGCAAATCTAAGTAGTGTGAACATAAATTTCTCCAGTGCATGAAAGAAACAATAGGTATTGTGATCCATCAGTCCAATTTAGTTCTGGAAGCAAAGAGTACATCCAAAATCCCCTACAATATCCCAGGTAAAGATGCTATCATTTATACACAATGTGCATATTCAGAATTATAGTCATAATGCCCTTAAAAACTGTCAGCTGTAAGCAGCCATAATCAGAACTTGTACAGTTTCCCAAATCATTATTCTTATTTAGACCACTCTGTAATCCATCAAGATGTAATTTTCATAATTTTGGAGATGCAGAAATCCATTATTCTGTTTAAAAATGCAAAATGAATTCCCTTTCAAATTATAATAGGATAGTAGTTTCCCAGCCAATCAGAATGCAGGAATGCTGTGCAGTTTCTGAAGACTAAACAACAGTTTATTTCACAGCTAGGAAATTTCCTGAACTCAGGTTCGGTCTCATTTGCATAATCAGTATAGATTTTTTTTTAAATACAGCATGCTGTATTATGCAAATCTCTGTGCTCTGATTAGCTGATGGTCATTCTTAGTCAATTATCATTCTTTGAATATTCATATGTATCTACTCTGAATATTGTGACCCTCTGTTTTGTTTGACTTCTATGCTCAGTGCTCAAGCTGTTTGTCAGAAATAAAGAAACCATTTCAGTTTCTTACTGCCTTCAGGACAGACAAAAATGTTTCAACATTTACAGGAAAGGGGCAAAAAGCAAAGACAATGGGTCTGTCAAACTGCTAAAAGGAAAAGTGTGGTGGTGGTGGGGGGGGGACTTTAAAACCCTTTATTGAATTTCTCTCCTTCAGGCCTGCTCCTGCTCTGACCACTGATGTCAACAGTTTTGCAGTTGATTTGAATGTAAGCCAGAAGTCTTTCAGATAGGTAAACAGTAACAAGTATTTTAGGGAGAGGTAAAGCCTATGAAATGTTAAGACACTTCTCATTTTTTTATGTTTTCCCTTTTATAAAAGAAAGAGCATTATATTTGGGTACATATGTGGATACATATTTTAAAATATCTGAGTTCTTTCTTCTGAGTTACAAAGACAGAGGCCAGATTTATGGGCTGCCTAGCAGATTGTACATTCACTTTCCTTGATATACTGACATAAAGTCATTGTGTACATTCAGCGGAAGTCCAGTTCACAAAGGTTGCACATGCATTTTTCAGACTCATTTAACTGCTTAACTATCAGAGCACTGGCCAGGATTTTTTGAGAAGCTGCTATATATTTCCTCATCATACAACACTATATTCCTTCATATCTCTGCTGAGTGAATGGATTGATCCACTGGCCTCCATTTTGCTTCACATCATCATTTATCAACCACTCACCACAGTCACTAATTCCATGCACACACTCACCAGCAAATAAATCATTTTCATGTGGCCCTGTGTCACATGTAGGGATGGCTCCCGTAGAACATTGTCTCTGTACACCGCTTCTGTATCTCGTTGTCTGACCACATTCTAGACAACATGCTACATTTTAGGAGGCTGTGCGTGACACATGGCCAGAAAGGATAAATGATCCAGATTCCACCTTTAGAGGCATGTTAGAAAAGTATGTAAATGGTAATTAGGACCATTCCATGGTCAATAGGCTAGAACTTTGAAATGCAAACCTATAAGAAATTAGAGGTGATACTAATTGTATGTGTATACTCATATCTTCTTAAATGTTAGCCATGTAAATGGACAGTTTCTGTCTGTCACTATAGCTATTGATTCAGAGATCAAAAGGGAATAGTAACAGTTAGATGAATCTTGGGTGAAATAATGTCATTGTCTAGATGTCTCTTTAAAGTTTGTGATAGACTGCCTAATGGATAAATGGTCTTATGTTAATTTGTGTAGCTAATTACCAGTGATGCTTAGGAAATAGGTCTACTTCAAAGTCTCTGTAATGGCTTAGTGTTCGCCGAAGGACTCCAACCTGTCAAAGGCGGCCTGGAACTGTATAAAGATGCTTTGGGTCCCAATCCTTTTTATCTTAGATCTGCTTGATGCTTCGTGCAGGGGAAGCTTAAATAATAAGACTGAGATCTCCAGTCCTAATCTGGATTCACCCTGAATATGAACATTGGACCATAACCTATGGACCAATTCTGAAAAGAACTCTTTGCAACTAGAAAGCTCACCGTCTCTATTATGAATCTAATCTTAGAACTGTACTCCTGTCTGTATGTATACTGATCTTTTAACCAATACTCACTCTCTTTCCTTTTTTACTAAATTTGTGTTTAGTTAATAAGGATTGGCTGTAAGCATATATTTGGGTAAGATCTGGAGTATTCATTAACCTGGGAGCTAACGTGTCTGATCCTTTCAGATTGGTAGAACTTTTTAATATGACAAATAAGATTTTCAGTAATCCTCATCATATTTGACTTGGGTGTCTGGGTGGAAGCCTAAGGCTGGGTTACTTTAAGGGAATGGTGTTGTTTGCTTCTGGGTAACCAGTGAGGTATTATAGAAGCTGTGTTGTGCTGGCTTGGTAAATTTAAGTAGTGGAATGTCCACCATCTTTGGGGATTATCTGCCCCATTCTTTGCAGTTCACCCTAACTGAATGACTTCAGTTGGCTCCCCTAGAATCCTGGTCATACTATGATATTTTGAAAGCATCTCAGAAGAAGAGATTGTTCTCCTATTGAGCTATCCTGTCCCACACTACACTCTCTTCCCTTTTGCTTCTCATGCTAACTCTTAGAACACGCAATGTTATTAGCACTGGCTTCCTCGTTCTGTATGTCCCCCCTGCCTCCTAACTGCTAAACTTCTAATCACATAATGCCAGAGGATATAGGTGGGGGGAAATTTTGGTGTGAGTGGCCTTGATTACACATCCATATGATGATCCATCTACGTGTGCTCAGATTCAAATGAACAGCACCTCCACCAATATTCATGTAAAAGAAACTTGTCACAAAAGACTCAACAAAAGAGGATACAATGTGTGTGAATTAGGAGTCATGATTCAGATTTAGCAAACATGCTTGCAAACAGATCTTCCCATTATTCAAACAGCTCAAAAAATTTGAACTATAACTAGTTACATACTTCACAAGCTTAATGAACTGAAGTTTGTAAGGTGTTTTGAGCTACTCAGATGCAGTGTACAATCTAAGGAAGTGTAAACTCATTATTACACAGACTAAATGAGATCAGCAGTGATGTAAATTAGGGCTGTCAAGCGATTAACAAATTAATCATGATTAATCCTGTGATTAACACATTAATTGTGATTAATCACTCTGTTAAACAATAATAGAATACAATTTATTTAAATATTTTTGATGTTTTCTACATTTTCAAATACATTGATTTCAATTACAACATAGAATACAAAAAGAAAAGGAGTACTTGTGGCACCTTAGAGACTAACCAATTTATTTGAGCATAGTCTCTCAGGTTAGTCTCTAAGGTGCCACAAGTACTCCTTTTCTTTTTGCGAATACAGACTAACACGGCTGCTACTCTGAAACCATAGAATACAAAGTGTACAGAGATCACTTTATATTTGTGCACTTTTGTGATAAAGAGATTGCACTACAGTACTTGTATGAGGTGAATTGAAAAATACAATTTCTTTTATCATTTTACAGTGCAAATATTTGTAATAACAAATTAAAAACCCATAATGCTTTATAGAAATATGCTTATGAATGTAAATATGACATAACTGGAATATGTTTTTGCTACATATGCCATGTAACATATCTTTGAAAAGATTATGTTCTACTGAATGTATTCATCCTATTCGTATGCATGTATCATTTTTTATATCTGAAGTTCTAAGCGTTGGCTCTATGCTTGTATTTAAAGTGTTTGCTGTGGAAAGCACCTAAAACAGATTTGGTCAACATAGCGTGAAGGGATTATTCAAGGAATTGGGAGTACTTGGCCAGCAATGGACCTTGATAGACGCCAATCCACATCTGAGCTTTCCTGAGAACATTCAGGCTAACACGGTGTCGACCTGTAAAGAACTGAGTCATGCATGGACATGTGACTCCAAAACCCCATCTTCTAGTTGTAATTCTACACAAGGGGAGACAGGAGTTTCCACCCACAAGAGAGGCTATATAAGCCCCTGGGAAGCCCCTCCATTTTGTTTTCAGCTGGCACAAATGATAGCCTCTCCACCCCATGGAGATGCCTGAAAGAAACTGGAAAAAAGAATAGTATCTACAGGGGTGTGAGTGATTGCTGGACCCAGACTAGGAGGAAGTCTAGTCTGTAAAAGAGGCTTATTGGAACATCTCTGATGGTGAGATTTACCTGCATTTAGTTTTTACTGTATTAGGCTTAGACTTACTTGCATGTTTTGTTTTATTGTATTTTATTTTGCTTGGTAATTCACTTTGTTCTGTCTGTTATTACTTGGAACCACTTAAATCCTACTTTTTGTATTTAATAAAATCACTTCTTACTTATTAATTAACCCAGAGTAAGTATTAATACCGGGGGGAGGGGGACAGCTGTGCATATTTCTCTATCAGTGTTATAGAGAGCAAACAATTTATGAGTTTACCCTGTATAAGCTTTATACAGGGTAAAACAGATTTATTTGAGGTTTGGACCCCATTGGGAGCTGGGTATCTGAGTGCTGGAGACAGGAGCACTTTTTAAGCTGTTTTCAGTTAAGCCTGCAGCTTGTGGGGGATGTGGTTCAGACCTGGATCTGTGTTTGCATCAGGCAAGCGTGTCTGGCTCAAACAAGGCAAGGCACTGAAGTCCCAAACTGGCAGGGAAAACGGGCTCAGGGGTAGTCTAGGCACATCAGGTGACAGTCCCAAAGGGGTTTCTGTGATCCAACCCGTCACACAGGCAATATCAATTGAAGCTAAAGTCTGCAAGAGTAGTCTTCTTGTCTTCAAATGCTCAATGGGACTATGCATGATAGTAAAATTAAGCATGTAAGTAAGTGTTATCAGACTTGAGACCTTAATGCTCTGAGGTATTAATCTCACTCTGCATGATATAAGTAATTCTCAATAGAAGGGCAACTGATCTTCTAGAGTGTACCAGAATCACAGAAATGTAGGACTAGAAGGGACCACAATAGGTCATCTAGTCCAGTCCCCTGCACTGCAGCACAACTAAGTATTGTCTAGAGTCCAGACCATCCGTGACCGGTGTTTGTGTAAGCTGTTCTTAAAAATATCCAATGAGAAAGATTCCCCAACCCCCCCTAGGTAATTTATTCCAGTGCTTAACCACCCTGACAGTTAGAAAGTTTTTCCAAATGTCCAACCTAAACCTCCCTTGCTGCAATTTTAAGACCATTACTTCTTGTCCTGTCCTCAGTGGATAAGGAGAACAATTTATCACTCTCCTCTTTATAGCAAGCTTTTATGTATTTGAAGACTGTTCTCAGGTCTGCTCCCCCCGCCCCCGTCTTCTCTTCTCCAAACTAAACAAACCCAGTTTTTTCAATCTTTCCTCATAGGTCATGTTTCCTAGACCTTTAATCATTTTGTTGTTCTCCTCTGGGCTTTCTCCAATTTGTCCACATCTTTCCTGAAGTGTGGTGCTTAGAACTGAACACAATATTCCACTTGTGGCCTTATCATTGCTTATTAGAGTGGAAGAATTATTTCTTGTGTCTTGCTTACAACCCTCCTGCTGATACATCCCAGAATGATATTTGCATTTTTGCTACAGTATTGAATTGTTGATTCACATTTAGTTTGTGGTACACTATATCCCCCAGATCCTTTTCTGGAGTACTACTTCGTAGGCAGTCATTTCCCATTTTGTATTTGTGCAACTGATTATTCCTCTCTAAGTGTATTACTTTGTATTTGTCCTTAAATAGAATTTCATCCTATTTAATTCAATCCATTTATCCAGTTTCTCAAGATAATTTTGAATTCTAATCCTGTCCTCCAAAGTGCTTGCAACACCTCCCAGCTTGGTAGCATACACAAACTTTAAACTTTGATGCATCCAACGAAGTGGGTATTCACCCACAAAAGCTTATGCTCCAATACGTCTGTTAGTCTATAAGGTGCCACAGGACTCTTTGCCACTTTTACAGATCCAGACTAACACGGCTACCCTTCTGAAACTTTGACAGCATACCCTCTATGCTATTATCCAAATCTTTTAGGAAGATATTGAATAGAACTGGACCCAGGACAGATCCCCATGGGACCTGAATTGATATGCTCTTTCAGTTTACAATGAACCATTGATAACTACCCTAAATATGATTTTCCCAATGAGTTCTGCACCCACCTTACAGTAGGTTCATCTAGGCCATTTCCTTAGTTCACTTATGAGAAGGTCATGTAAGGCCTGTATCAAAAGCCTTACTAATGTCAAGATAAATTACAATATACTGCTTCCTCCCATCAGTAAGACTTGTTATCCTGTCAAGGACGGATATTAGATTGGTCTGACATGATTTGTTCTTGACAAATCTATGTTGACTATTACTTACTTGACAAATCTATGTTGACTATTACCTTACTATCTTCTAGGTGCTTATGAATGGATTGTTTCACTATTTGCTCCATTCTCTTTCCAGGTTCCAAAGTTACTGACTGGTCTATAAATTCCTGGGTTGTCATACCCCTAGTTACAGATAAATACTATATTTGCTGTTTTTCCAGTCCTCTGGGATCTCTCTCCTCCTCCAGAAGTTCTCCAAGTTAATCAGTAATGGCTTAGAGAACTCTTCAGCCAGTTGCTTAAATATTCTAGGATGTATTTCATGAGGCCCTGCTAACCTGAAGACATCCAACTTATCTACATATCTAAGTAATTCTTAACTTGTTCTTTCCCTATTTTTGCTTCATTTATACTGGTGTTCACTATATTAGTCATCCAATCACCACTAACCTTTTTGGTGAAAACGGAAAGAAAAAAGGCATTTAAAACTTCGGCCATTGCTGTTCTTGTTATTATCTTTCCTTTCACATTAAGTAATGGGCCTACCTTGCCCTTGGTCTTCCTCTTGCTTCTAATGTATTTGTAAAATGTTTTATTGTTACCCTTTATGTCCCTAGCCCAATGGTCCTCAAACTGTGGGTTGCACCCCCTCTAGGGGGACACGGAGGAATGTTCAGGATGGGGGGATGGGTATGGTGGGGCCAGTGCTAGCCCCCATGGGGAGGTGGGGAGGATGTACCACCCAGCCCCACTCTTCCCCCAGCTCCTCTGTAGCCCCCCTCCCGGCTCTGTGGTTCCTAAGAAGACATGAACTGGCCGGAGGGGGGGGAGGGCGTGACCAAAAAAGTTTGGGGACTATTGCCCTTGCTAATTTAATCTCATTTTGTGCTTTGTTTTAAATATTCATCTTTCATAATTTGACTATTTTCCACTTTTTGGAGTTGAGAGGAAGGGAGCTCCATATGAAACAGGAATCTGGGAGCCTGGGCGGCAGCCAGGCTCTAGCTGGGAGCTCTAAGGGGAGCCCACAGTCTAGGCTCTCAGTGCTGGGCAATGAGGGTCCAGCTTTCAGCACCATTGGGACTCTCTGCTGGGAACACCCGCTTCCCCCCCCACACACACTCACACACAATTTCAAAACAGGGATCCTACCAGCACTGAAACTGACATTCTTGTCAATTTCATGGCTCAGGATGTTAGCGACCCTGACAGTCAACAGGCAATGCAGTGTCTATACAGACACGGTCACCAAGGTATGTCGATCTAAGCCTTATGCCTCGTTGAGGTGGATTTACTAGGTTGCTGTAGCGACTGAGTTCCTGCAGCAGGAGGAACATTGCAGTGTTTACATTTACATAGTTACATCAGTGTGAGCTGCCTGACATCAACTTAACTTTGTAGTGTAGACATGCCCTTCGACTTGCTTCCCACTGGATCTTACCTACTAATACTTTGAGTTTACTAAAGTCTGCCTTCTTGAAGTCCATTGTCTTTCTGGCATTGGCATTCCTTAGAATCATGAATGCTATCATTTCATGATCACTTTCACGCAAGCTGCCTTCCACCTTCAAATTCTCAATCAGTTCCTCCAAATTTGTCATGACAGAGCTAGCTTACATGGACATTTTGTTTTACAGGATTATTTAAAATAAACAACAAACAAATAAATGAAGTGTTATCTGATGTGCTAAAATTCTCAAAAAATGTACTTATGAGCATAGGGTTTTAACATGCTCTCATTGAAGACAATGGGAAGTTTGCTATTGACTTCAGTGGGAGTAGAACCAGATGCTTGTTTCATACTATCCCAGTTAAAGGACATGAGACCCACACTGAATGGGCCAACTCTTGTTCTCACTTACCTACCTCAGTGGAATTGCATGGATATAAGAGAAGAGTAAACGTTGACCTGTTCCCTTCCCTCTCCCCTCCCCAATTTGGAAAAAGTTAAAATTATGATTGGAAAATATTGAAAAGGAATTCATGAAATGGTTGTGGCAACTACACTTTAAAATTAGGTTGTATTGCTTAACATTACATTGAACTGCAGAGATAGATGAGCTTAAAATGTGTTCTGTAATTAACTCCCTGAAGAGAAATCTATTTGCATGAAAAAAGAAAGGGATTTAATTAATGGCCAAATATACTTACATTGACATATCAATATTCACAAGCAACTATTGCTTCATCTAGCATTGAAATCTGGGAACACAACACACAGTTGTTTAATAATGTGCAGCAAAACTATAGATCAGTTCTGGAAAGCAAATGAAGAATAATTAATTCCGTGGGTTCTCAGACTTTCATAATGTGGAACACAACACAGTAAACCAATCGTCTCACGGACGATCCATGATTTCATAATTAGAGAGAACTTCCTTCTCATCCACACTCACAAATAAAATCACCACCTATGTAAATGACAGCATTTTCTTTCTATCAAATGTAGTTCTTGGCTTTCTTTTGACACTGCTTAGCAGCTGAAAAATACCAACATTATATAACCAGCTGGCTTTCTGTGTACCATCAGTAAAGGATCCAGGGACTACGCAATTAAATAACCTGTGACTTATGCAATTAAAATTACATGAGTAATTTAGATTTTGGTTAGGTCCATGCCCTAATTTATGAAGAGTTCTATAGAATCTTTAGTGACCCGTAGTCAGGTTCCTGATGTTATTTCTCACATAAAAAAGGACTTCAGCAGCACACTGTCTCAAAATATCATGCTGACACATTTAGTTTAGTACTGAATCCAAGTCAAGAGTGGCACACCTTCTGAATGACGTGCACTAAAGATATTGATCTTGTGTCACAACCTCCACTTTTGCAGCACAAATGTGAAAGAGAGAAAGTGAATGAGAGGGAGAGAGAAGTGTTAAGAAACTCAAGCCATTAGAAGGTATGGCCCATGAAATATATACAAGTTGAAAGACTATTTCAGAAAGAGATAAGTATTTCTACCTCTTCCTACTTCTCCACGTGGGCATCAATGATACTGCCAAGAATGACCTTGAGCTGGTCACTGCAGCCTACGTGGCTCAGGGAAGAAGGATAAAGGAGTTTGAGGTGCAAGTTGTGTTCTCATCCATCCTCCCTGTTGAAGGAAAAAACCCAGGTAGGACCATCGAATTTTGGAGGTAAATGCATGGTTATGCAGGTGGTGTCGGACAGAGGGCTTGGGATTCCTCAGCCATGGGATGTTGTTCCCGGAAGAAGGATTGCTAGGAAGAGATGGGATCTACCTAATGAAGAGAGGGAAGAGTATCTTCACAGGCAGGCTTGCTAACTTAAAGAGGAGAGCTTTAAACGAGGTTCGCCGGGGGACGGTGACCTAAGCTCTGAGGTAAGTGGGATACTGGGAGGAAACACAAGAAGGAGGGTGCAGTGGGGGGGTGTCTCCTGATACATACTGAGAAAGCAGGACAATTGGCTAGTTATCTTAGGTGCATGTACACAAACGCAGGAAGCCTGGGAAACCCAGGAAGTACTGGCACAGTCAAAGAACTGTGATGTGACTGGAATAACAGAGACTTGGTGGGGCAACTCACATGACTGGAGCACTGTCACGAATGGGTATAAACTGTTCAGGAAAGACAGGCAAGGGAGGAAAGGTGGAGGAGTTGCACTGTGTGTAAGACAGCAGTATGATTATTCAGAGCTCCAGTATGAAACTAGAGAAAAACCTGTTGAAAGTCTTTGGGCTAAGTTTAGAAGTGAGAGCAACAAGGGTGATGTCATAGTGGGCATGTGCTATAGACCACCAGACCAGGAGGATGAGGTAGATGAGGCTTTCTTCAGACAATTAACTGAAGTTTCCAGAACACAGGCACTGGTTCTAATGGGGGACTTCAATCACCTGACATCTGCCGGGAGAGCAATACAGCAATGCACAGACAATCCAGGAAGTTTTTGGAGAGTGTTGGGGACAACTTCATGGTGCAACTACTGGAGGAACCTACCAGGGGCCATTCTTCTCTTGACCTGCTGCTTATAAACAGGGAATAATTGGTAGGGGAAGTAGAATTGGATGGCAACCTGGGCAGCAGCGACCATGAGATGGTTGAGTTCAGGAGCCTCACAAAAGGAAGAAAGGAGAGTAGTAAAATAAGGACCCTGGACTTCAGAAAAGCAGACTTTGACAACCTCAGGGAACTGATGGGCAGGATCACCTGGGAGGCTAATATGAGGGGAAAGGAGTCCAGGAAAGCTGGCTCTATTTTAAAGAAGCCTTATTGAGGGCTCAGGAACAAACCATCCAGATGTGCAGAAAGAATAGCAAATATGGCAGGCCTCCAGCTTGGCTTAACAGTGAAATCTTCGGTGAACTTAAACACAAAAAGGAAGCTTACAAGAAGAGGAAATTTAGACAAAGGACTAGGGTGGAGTATAAAAATATTGATCAAGCATGCAGGGGTATAATCAGGAAGGCCAAAACACAACTGGAGTTGCAGCTAGCAAGGAATGTGAAGGGTAACAAGAAGGGTTTCTACAGTTATGTTAGCAACAAGAAAAAGGTCAGGGAAAGTGTGGGACCCTTAATGAATGGGGGAGGCAACCAGTGACAGATGATGTGGAAAAAGCTTGCCTCAGACAAGGTCAGCTCCCACACAGCTGTCCTGGGCAACACAGTATGGGGAGGAGGTGAGCAGCCCTCAGTGGTGAAAGAACATGTTATGGACTATTTAGAAAAGCTGGACATGCACAAGTCCATGGGTCCAGATCTAAAGCATCTAAGGGTGCTGAAGGAATTGGCTGATGTGATTGAAGAGCCAGTGGCCATTATCTCTGAAAACTCGTGGTGATTGGGGGAGGTCCTGGATGACTGGAAAAATGCAAATATAGTGCCCATCTTTTAAAAAGGGAAGAAGAAGAACCTGGGGAACTACAGACCTGTCAGCCTCACCTCAGTCCCTGGAAAAATCATAGAGCAGGTCCTCAAGGAAACCATGTTGAAGCACTTGGAGGAGAGGAAGGTGATCAGGAACAGTCAACATGGATTCACCAAGGACAAGTTATGCCTGACCAACCTGATTGCCTTCTATGATGAGGTAACTGGTTCTGTGGATATGGGGAAAGTGGTGGACGTGATATATCTTGACTTTAGCAAAGCTTTTGATATATTCTCCCACAGTATTCTTGCCAGCAAGAAAAGTATGGATTGGATGAATGGACTATAAAGTGTATAGAAAGCTGGCTAGATTGTCTAGCTCAGCGGATAGTGATCAATGGCTCGATGTCTAGTTGGCAGCCAGTATCAAGCAGAGTACCCAGGGGTCGGTCCTGGGGCTGGTTTTGTTCAACATCTTTATTAACGATCTGGATGATGGGATGGATTGCACCCTCAGCAAATTTGCTGATGACACTAAGCTGGAGAGAGAGGTAGATACACTGGAGAGTAGGGATAGGGTCCAAAATGACCTAGACAAATTGGAGAATTGGACCAAAAGAAATCTAATGAGGTTCAACAAGGACAAGTTCAGAGGCCTGCACTTAGGATGGAAGAATCCCATGCACTGCTACAGGCTGGGGACCGATTGGCTATGCAGCACTTCTGCAGAAAAGGACCTGGGGATTACAGTGGATGAGAAGCTGGATATGAGTCAGCAGTGTGCCCTTGTTGCCAAGAAGGCTAACAGCATATTGGGCTGCATTAGTAGGAGCACTGACAGCAGATTGAGGGAAGTGATTATTCCCCTCTATTCAGCACTGGTGAGGCCACATCTGGAGTATTGCATCCAGTTTTGGGGCCCCCCACCTCAGAAAGGTTGTGGACAAATAAGTCCAGTGGAGGGCAACCAAAATGATTAGGGGGCTGGAGCACATGACAGGAGGAGAGGCTGACGGAATTGGGATTATTTAGTCTGCAGAAGAGAAGAATAAGGGGGTATTTGATAGCTGCTTTCAACTACCTGAAAGGGGGTTCCAAAGATGATGGAGCTCAGCTGTTCTCAGTGGTGGCAGATGACAGAATAAGGAGCAATAGTCTCAAATTGTAGTGCGGGAGATCTAGGTTGGATATTAGGAAACACTATTTCACTAGGAGGGTCGTGAAGCACTGGAATGGGTTACCAAACAGATGGTACAGTTTCCATCTGTAGAGGTTTTTAAGGCCCGAACTGACAAAGCCCTGCCTGGGATGATTTAGTTGGTATTGGTTCTGCTTTGAGCTGGGGGGTTGGGCTAGATGACCTCCTGAGGTCTCTTCCTACCCTGATTCTATTTTGTGCTCTTAAATAAATGTCATAATAAAGCTGCTCCTGAAAGTAGTTTACCGTGAAGGGCAATGATCAAGAATATTGTATCCCACAATATCCACAACTTTGAAGTTTATAGAGATCCTGCCATTCATTCTGCAACCCTTTCTGAAATACTTTGCAGTGGTAAGTTGCGCTACACTTTCAAAAGAGTGGCAAAAACTGCTGTATAGTACACATGTACCTTGGCTTTAATTAGAACTATAAGTTTTTCATTCTGATAAACAGTGAATTGAAAAAAAAAAGGTTTGAAAAAAACCCTCTCACAGTAAACTCTTTTTCAGTTACAAAAAAAGATAACACAAAGTTCTTGCACAGAAATGTTTGCCCTCAAACACCATCTCTAAATTGGTTCCAAACACACACACATTGTGATTCACCATTGCTTGACTTTCTATTCTCTCCTTTGACTTCAATGTTTTTGACCCACATAATATATTCGATCATGGATCCATGCCCCAAATTTTGAACAGAGGTGCACAATCTCTCCATTCATTTCCATGCATTCCAATTACAGATCTGAAGGTCTGTAGGTACATCTGGATCAACAGACCTTTGGATTAGAGGATGATACATGGCCAGTCAGGTGTGTAAAAGCCATGCTATAGGGACCCAGTTTTCCAGCCACTGCATACTACCAACTCCGGTTAAAGCAATAGCAGTTGCATGAATGCAGTGACAAGAGTATAGGGTTCCTTGTCCCTAAATCTAGAGTTGTAAAGTTACCTAGAGCTGATCAGGAATTTTTCAGTGTTTTTAGAATTAAAAATGCTGATACATAGAAAAACAAAACATTTCAAGGGAAAAGTATGGTTTTCAGTAAATTTGTCAATTAGAAAAAAATCTGATTTTTAAAAAAAATTATTGAAACAGCCCACTTCAACATATTAAATTGAAAAAAAAAATCTGATTTTCTGGTTTGAAAAAAGCTTTGTTAAAAATTTAAAGCAATGAGAGTAAAAAATAAAAATAAAAATGGTCCTAATCCAAATGAAACATTGTGAAATACAAGAAATATTTGTGGGGATGTTCAAATGTTATGAACTATGATTGAAGACATTAGTCCCTCAAAACGACTCTTTCAAACATAAATTGCTCACAACTAAAGATAGACTCAACCCAGGAAAACAAGTAGGAGCCCCTGATTTCAGTGTATGTGGGGAGAGAGGTTGATTCAAACTACAACATCTGAACTGACCTTGGAAAAGCAATTACTTTTCTAGATGGCTATAAATCAACATCATGAATGCCACTAAGACTTAAGTCATCTAATAATCCTAATAATTTCCAAAACTGGAAAGGGCCTGGATGTGACCCAAGTTGGCAGGAGTTTATTTTGCAAGATATCCACCATTCAGGATCTTTCATATACCACGTGTTGTTTAATAACTGCCTTTTTATTAAGATAATTATTTGCAGAGATTCTGCAACGGCCTCTAGTTTTCTAGCCATGTGCACACAGACTAGTGCCTCCTTCAATCTCTTCCCTCCAAATTCCATGCAGGTTGCTGCATAAAAGAATGCCAAAAATCTCACAACAAGCAGCTTGTATGATTTTGGAGCCATCTCCTCTCCATACCAGTTGGGATGAATCAAGCCCCTGAACACCACTCTCCCAGATGAAGTTATTCAACCAAGAACTGTCAATTTAATTTGATTGGACCAAAGGTTTAAAAGTCAAGAGATTTACAAAAATTGAATTGAAAAATGAAGTCCCAAAGGGAAGTAGATGATTGCAGGAATTGGATGGTGGCATATGGAGCCTTTTCGCTCTAGGTTGCTGATTGAAATCCAACTATATTAGCAGTGACTGAAAGCTGTTACCCTCTGATAGCAGCTAATTAGTTTATGTGAAATTAATTGGTTGTCTCAATCAGTTCTAGTAGTCTATAGTATAAAACCACTTCCACAACTAGCACAAATTGGGATATTTCTTGGAAAGAGCAGAGAGATTGAGAGAACTGTCCTCTGCTCCCTAAGATGGCAGCAGAATAATGTGGAGAAGCTTGTACTGATGCTGTGTGTGCTCATCACTAAATAAATACAGCAGTTCATTCTCTGGGGCAGTCAGACTGGTGCCTTGACAAGCTCCAAATTCATTAAAACAAATAAATAATTCTTACAAGTTGAGAAGATTGCAATGACAACAATAACTTTTCATTTTCACTTGCTAAAACAAGCTGTGGCTCAAGGAGCAAACAGTTTGCTCTCTTTTGTTATATCTATTTCCTCAAATGCTCAGTTTATAACCTGATTATTCAAATATATGGGAAAAATTAAGCAACCTGAAACCATGCACCACCATATTTTCCTAGACAGCTGTAAATTAACATCATGATGAAGGTCACTGGGGAGATTTAATCATGTCTGATAATTCTCAGAAAATCAGCAATTTCTTTTGTGTCTCTCCCTTGAGATCTTTTAGAGGAAAAAAATACTGGTTCTAAGACTAACAAAAAAAACCAAGAGCAAACCATATTAAAACTCATATAGGGTGGCTTTATTGTGGGTTTAGCAAAATGTCATTGAAGCAAGTGGGTACAGGCATTGCATTTGATATAAGAGTTCTAAGAAACCATTGAACTCCTTTATGGAACCCAAAGCCAATCAAAGGCACATGTGGCAGAGGGGATTTAATGGATATTGTTTTTAGTAGAGAGGAGTGTGTGTGTGTGAGAGAGGGAGAGAAAAGGAGGAACACTACAGGGAAAAATACAGAGAAGAAGAAAGCCAGATACAGCCCCAAAAAGCACTGAGTGTGAGACCTGAGGAAAGCCTAGAGAGAAACCCTTGTGGAGCTTGGAGCTATGAGAAAAGAAACTGTCTCCTGCTATTGATCCCTATGGTGTTCAGAGAAACAGGACTTTATATGTTCTCTGTAAAATCAACAGAATTTCATCAAGATACCTGATCCCATCATCAATTTATCTTCCTAATGGAAACAACTCACAGGGTCCTGAACTTTGACTAACTGCTTGGGTCAAAAGGGTTAACTGTATCTTAGAACATGGGTATCGTAGTCACAAAACCCTCTGATTTCCTTGAGGACTCGATACAATTCCTGAGGAAGAGAATCTGTAAGAGATTTTCAGTGGCACAAAGCTATTAGAATATTCCAGATATGAACATTCATAACCAGATTCTTCGCATGGCTCCATATGAATACCCTCCAATGGGTTTATTGATGGGATTTCCTGGGCAAAGTTTAAAAAGCATTTGGGGAATGTAGGTGTGAGAATCATGAAGCCCTTGGTGTGTCCTTTTCATGTCCTTTTCAAACTCTCACTGAAGTCAGACTTTTTGCCTTAATAATTCTGAGAAGAAACTGAGAAAACGGTCATATATAAACAAACCATTCTTACACACAGTGGACCAAATCCTGAGTCCTACATTCAGTTATTACTCACTTCACGCTCAGGCAAAACTATTAGATATTATTTTTTCTAAAAGTGAATTATTTTAAAAATGTATGCTTCATTAATAAAACTATAATAAATATATTTATAAAGAAGGCATGTACATTCTTGCCGGTAAGGAAAGAAATTCCTCTTTCTGGGATTTGGGTTCATAGTTTTCCTTTGCCAACTTTAAAAATGCCTTCATATCAGAACAAGATGACAAGTTTGAGTCCATGAAAAATTGCTACACTATGGCAAAGCCTACTTCATTAATTACAGTATAGATCAAATAGACTAATGACTTATTACTGAATAAAAGTGATAGGGCCAAATTCTGATCTCCAGTATAATCCCCCCTCAAAATCAATGACATTGCATGGTTGTCAGACGGCAGAATTTGGCCTCTCATATTAATGAGGAAGATAACAAGCCAGATTGAAAAGGCAAAGAGAAAGAACAAAGGAAGACAGAATTTTGTACAAGGTTAGAGACAGGCTTGGCAGAATTTTATTTTTATTTTATTTTTATTTTTTCAATAATTTCAGTTGTTAGCTTTTTCCCCCATTTGTACTGATTTAAATTTTCACAGTCCTGCAAAATTATGGGTTTTAAGAATTTTTTCTCCTCATTTTTATCTATCTAAATTTTCACAGGTGTAGGAAATTATGGGGGGAGGGTCAGAAAATTATCTAATTACAGTAGACATTGAGATTCAAAAAGTTAAAGCTTTATAACTGTTAACATGCAAATTGTCATCACATGTCAAAATATACAAAGCAAATGTCTCTAAATCACATTCTTATATGTTCTCAAGCAGTATTTTTCTTACTTTATCTATCTGAAATTTCAATTATGGATGGAAATATTTTTTGTCCATTTGTGGGTGTATGCAGAAATCAATGGCTACCAACATTTACTGATAACTAGGCTTGTGAAGATTAGATTTTTATACACCAATCAGCTCTTCACACTTGTGGTACAAAGTCCTTTGTCACATTGTGTAAGAATTCGATTTAAGAGCAGTGCTGGTGGTGAAGACAACATTTACAACTAAGCACAAATAGGAGAATAAGATCATTCATATTTTTAATTGAGGACAGAAAAGGACTTGACATTGGCATAATGTTTATATAATTTGATCATGCACTGTACAGAGAAAGGCTGATGGCGAGTCACTGAGCATACAAATCAGATTAGGACAACAAATGCATTAAACATACAGATGTGGAGAAAAGTTTGGTTTCAAAATCGTGTGCCCTCTGGCACCTTCAGTGGTCACATGATATATTCAGTGTTATATTCCTACAGGCAAGCACAAGTTGTCACAGCTGGTGGTCACTGGCTCCTGGACCACACTACCTTCTTATTACGGTGAACCAGCGTTATGTAACATGCTCCAAAACATGTTATGCAACATTTTCATAGGTAGTACATGTGTAATACAGTCTACAAACCCTATACTTAGCAGAGGCAGAAGGACCAGTGGACCTTCTCCTGCCTACAGGCAAGCAGCCTGACCACACCCCTACACAGCTGCCAATCATAGAGGCTGGTACCCTCAGCAAACAAATAGTGGAAACAGGCCTGCTATAAAAGGAGAGCTCAGACAGGGAAAGGAAGCAGAAAGGCCTGGGACAGCAAAGGGGTCACACCCCTGCACCATCTTGCATCCAGAAACACCACCCAAAGGAACTGAAGCAGACCAGTAGGCCTAATTAGAGGCTAGAGGCCAAGAACTGTCCTGACCAGGGGATAGCCAAAGAAAGTCAGTCAGGGGGCAGTAGAGACCCCCTGAAAGAACACATCAAGGAACAGTGACAACAAGTCAATGTTCTAGGCAATATGACACTTTGAAATCGGTTTAAAATTTTAACAGCAAGATTCTGAATATTTGCTATTCAAAGTCTTCTTTCTGCTCCTCCTTCATCATACTATTTCTCTGACCAGTTCCTTATGGAAGACCCTGTTGAACTGAATAGGGATAAAACCTTTAGATCAGAAGTGGGCAAACTATGGCCTGTGGGACCATCCTGACCTGCCCCTGAGCTCCTGGCCCGGGATGCTGTCCCCCCTGCCCCGCAGCCACGCTGCCATGCAGCACAATGCTCTGAGCGGCAGGGCTGCAGAGCTTGGCCTGACCCGGTGCTCTGTGCTGCGTGGCGCGGCTGCCTGTCCTGATGCAGCGGCGCTGCCAGCCACCAGTGGTCCAGGCAGCGCGGTGAGGGGGCAGGGAGCCGGGGGGGGGGTGTTAAATAGAAGGCAGGGGAGTTCGGGGGGTGGTCAGGGGCATGGATAGGGATTGGAGCGGTCAGAGGGCGGGGAACAGTGTTGACTGGGGACAGGGGTCCCCGGGCGGCTGGATGGGGTGGCGGGGGTGGTCAGGGGACAGGGAGAGTGAATGGGGCAGGGATCCCAGGGGGGGCAGTCAGGAAGGAAGGGGGCAGTTAGGGGCAGGGGGAAGTTAGGGGCAAAGGGTCTGGGGGCAGTCAGGGAGAAGGGGTGGTTGTACTTGACGTATGCTGATAACAAAACTCTTTTCACAATTATAATTCTACAAGATCTATATTGAACAATTGTATAGGTTGATTCCATGTGATCAGTTTGTCCAACCGTAATGAACTACATACAAGAACATATTTCCCTATTGTGCTCAAGATGGGGGGAACTAATTTGATGCTTAAATATTGTACCAATAGGTGTTATCAAAATCCTAATAAATCCAACAGAATTGAGGATTAGGTGAAAGATTGACAGACTAGAAATTGACCCTAATTTTTGCTAAAATTCAGAATGAACCTGAATCACATTTTGTAAGGTTATAAAAAGTCCTGATAATCCTTCCCCCTCCCCTCCCTGTATTTCATTATCACATATCTTTATGGCTACAGGATCCAACCCAGGATATGTGTTCCCAATTACCACAAGAAAAGCAACATTTTAGCATATTTCCTGCCTGGCCAATAATGGAATCACACAAGAAAGCTAGTTCTCATGAGACAATAGCCTGCTTTTGTAGACCCAAACACTTCCAATGAAGTTTAGGTAACTATTTGAATTTCTGAGTGCCTGTTCAAATTCAATTAACCTCCACATTTTTGAGGTTTGCCCATCACTAATTTTACTTTCTTTTCTTTCATTTTGTTAGATGTTTTCTATACACAAAAGCCATCCATAACTTTTGGACCAGATTCTCTGCTCATGCTGGGGGGAAACGAGGAGTAACTTGCACATGTGAGAGAAAAGAACCAGAACCTTTCATTTTGAAGGATTTTCTTTTACATAAGGAAAAACAACCAGGAAAGAACAAAGAAGTAAAGAACCTCCAGGGAGACCACAACGTACATCTCCTCTGCAATATGATGCACGAACTCTACCTCTAAAAATGGCAGCTGCCTTCTTTAGACAACAGATTCCTATATGTAGTACACAGGAACAAAATCATAATTAAATAGCTACATTCACAACAGATCTTCCCATATTTTTGCTTTTTTTGTTAACAAAAGGTAGTTAGCATTTTGGAAGAATGCTCATTCAGTCGGTCACTTGAAGTGTCTCTGTTTAAAAATTAACACAGATACTTAACTTTCAAAGATGTTAGCATGTCATTACTTGTCAAGGTTTGATTCTTGCAGAAGGTGTATTTGATGTCTGCTGCTGAGCAATTTTCTGTTCATGAATAAGACATACCATCTTTCATATTTCATCAGCCATATGCATATATTTTTAGCCATATGCATATTCTTGGGTGAATGTCCTTTTTTGTACAAAACACCATGTTAATAATGTTTTGGAAACATAAACCATGGCCCAGATCCTGTGATCAACAGGTTGTTCCATTGAAGCCAATAGCACTACTTGCATGAATAAGGGTTGTAGGATTTAACAAGAATATTTGCAGGGGGAACAAAATGTTAATGTCTTAATGCCTCTGAACCTATCAACGTACAACTAAAATGTTACTCTTTCAAGTGGAAGGGATTATACATCTCATTTTTCGGTAGTGTCTTTCTTGTGTATAATGGAGGCATTCAGGACTTGTCCACACAGGCATGTTACATCAGATTAATGTTCGTGTTCACACTAAAGTGCCTTATGTTCACAAACATTTTTCCAGTGAATGATTTGGTGTTTTAGGTCACAGTAACGGATCCTCCTTGGAACATGATTAACTCTACAATGCAGTGTTTCTTCATTTTAAAGTCTGTGTGGCTGCATTCCTAACTAATGTTTTTCTGGCTGTCCGACCTCTTCAGACTGCACTGCTTCACATCTGGATTTCCTATCTTCGTAGCCTCCACTGCTCTGGGGTCATCTTGATCAGATGTCAGTCACTTCTGTGTTTAAATGCTGGCACACAGCCAGGTGTGGCTCGCTTTGATACCAGGTAGTGGTGAGTTCATATATCCAGAGAGACATACCCATTTTAGTAGTTATGCCCTCCCAAAGCTTCCATATGGATCCCTGCAGAGCTCTGGACTTGGCTGTTCTCTTTGGAGAGTTGCATGTCCAGTCCCACCTGGAGAAAAGTCATATGAATGCAGACATCTACAAGACACTGTCAGAGGAAATGACGAAGTGGGTGGGGCACTCTTAACGGTGGTCTCAGTGCTGAGTCAAAACAAAGCACCCCAAGCAGAAGGCAAGGGACAAGAATTTGACCTCCTTTAACATCCTCACTACCTGCCCATACTATGATCAACTGGTCTGCATTTTTGCAAGTGATGCCACCACTGCACCCAAGAATGAAACACCAGACAAACCAGCAAGCCCCTAAAATATGATGGAAAGTATCCTCGACACTGCATATACCATGGGGCCATTTCACCTAGAATGGTCCCTTGAAATATGTGTTAACTATTTATGCTAAACAACCTGTTCCACCTTGCAGTTAGCAGTGACACTCTGAGGGCTTGTCTACCCATACAACAGTAGCACAGCGCACCCCTGTGGGACTTTACTGAAGATGTTACTATGCTGATGGGAGAGCGTCTCCCGTCAGTGTAGTTAATCCACCTCCCCAAGAGGCAGTAGCTTTGTAGAAAAGAGAAGCTCTTCTGTCAACTTAGCACAATGGGCGGTGGATACCATAGGCTGGGGGAGGCTTTGCCTCCCCCAACAGCCAGGTGTGGCCCCGCACATGCTCCGCCTCCAGGCTCCCCACTCCTGCTTCCTGCTCTGCATGCAGCTCCAGTCTCCCTGTGAGGTGGCCCTGGCTCAGGCCATGCTGCCTGCCCTCCAGGCACTTCAAAGATGGGAGGACTGTGGCCACATGTCGCCCGCCCCCTGGCTCTCCGGAGCTGTGTGTGTGTGTGTGGGAGGGTGACTCTGGGCTCCAGCAGGGGGTGCAGAAGGGGCGGGACCAAGGGCAGGCAGGGCGGAGGGCTAGCCTCCTCAGCTGGCTCCCACGCTTAGCGCCGACTACACCTGGGGTTAGATCAGTATAACTACATCACACAGGGGTGTGGATTTTTCACAATCCTAAGCAACATAGTTATACTAGTGTGTGTGTGTGGGGGGGGGGGGGTGTAGACCTGGCCTGAGTCACTTTTGTCACTTGCACTGTAGACATTACAGGTGAAATCCTGGCCCAATGAAGTCAACAGGAGTTTTGCCATTAACTTAAAATGGAGCCAAGATTTCATATTCTGTTTGTGAAGATGTTACGTTATGGGCCTGATGCAAAGGCTATTGAAGTCCAAGGAAAGACTTGCATTGACCTCAATGGGCTGAGGCTCGGGCCCTATGTAATAAAAGAAAATAGAACAATAGTCATCACCTATACTTTCAGATATTGGTGCAGAGACTTCTTTGTAGTCCTGACCTGACTGTGTTAGGAGCTGTAGTATACGAAGCAGCTCATTTTCACTACTACCCTTGACTTGTAAGAATTTTAAAAAAGAAAACAAACAGTCAAGATAATAAAATAAAATGTCCAGAGCAATAATTTATAGGAATCAAGAGAAAGGGTTGAAAATATTGTAGATTTTTCTGTAAGAAAGTTAAAAGTGTTAAATCATTCCTCATGGTAAGGCTTATAAAAGTAAAAAGTAAATGGAGTTCCATGCTACATTTGTCAAAATGTCTTTGTGTTTAGATGTGGGAAACCTACTGAAAATATTTTGCACCTGATGGAAAATAAAAAGTCTGAATTTGAACCACACAGTAATAGGTTTTAGACTGAAGTATCTATTTCATTGTATACTGATATGATCTTGAGGCTGGAGCAGCATGTCTTCTTAATGAATATCCTTTATATATGTTTTCTTAAGAATGAAATCCACTCAATCTGCATGAAGTCAGAGTATTCAGACTATGTAATTAGCAGAGAGAGGGGCTAGTGAGGTGAAATTCAAACCCACTCTGCACCACCCCCATTCCTTCGTCCAGTAGCTCCTCTGTGGCAGTGTTGAGGCCACTTAGATACACATGAATATGAATCCCAAGGATCCTCCTCTGCCCACAGACCATGCCATTTCAGACTTCCATGATTGCCCTTGTGGGGCCAATGCAGAGAAGTTTTCTATGATGCATACACACACACAGAGTACTGTATTTAGCTGCTTCACCACATTCCCCCTGCACAACCCTTATACAGAGTTCAGTAGATATTACCCAGAACATCATGGATGAAATCCACCTCTATGGTATATCAATGATGCTTCCTCCACAAACAGAGAGAGACTGTTAATTTGCAAAAGATTGGAAACAGCAGTTATACTAACTCAAAGGCTTATAATAATTACAGTTTTCTCTTATCACTTAAGAGTCACTCTACATTAAACAATTACCTTTACTTCAAATTCTGCATGATAACACTACTTTATATACCCTGCTTTTATAGGTATAAGATCCACAGCCCCAACTTTAAGGTACTCACATCCATTCTATATTACTACAGAAAGGATTGGTTAGCAAATAGGAATTCCATTCTGTGAGTTGCTGTGCACTTCCTGAGTGAAGCTAATTATACTCAACTCCTCTGTTGTAGAAAGATTGCAAACACTTTCTAATGTCTTACAGGTCTCCCAAGTCATACTGAAGCTTTATAAGAAACTTTCTGGTGAACAATAGAAAATCAGTTCTAAATAATCAGCTTCATCTTCAGAAATACATTATGATACCAATAGAACTTTAAAATGTTGAAAATATAAAGTACCAGTCCAAATGAACATTATAACAAGAAAATAAAACACCCTGCCATTCTTTTAACAGAATTCTTTTTCTATTAAAGAAGGAAAATATGTTAAAAATTCAACACAGCTCGTTAAGCACAGTTTATACTCAACTTCAGGACAGCTGTTTAAAAGGCATTTAGGTGCCTAAAGATGCAGATAGGCACTTTTAAAAATCCCAATAAATGCCTAACTCCCATTGAAATCAATGGAAATTTGGCACCAAGGCGTTGTTGAAAATCCCATTACCCAGCTGCATCTCTAGGCATAAATGCTTTTAAAAACCTGTCCCTTAGCAGCCCAAGTTCTGTCCTTAGTTACATATGTAAAATCCAATTGACTTCACAGGTGTAACAGAGCAGAATTTGGTCCAAATTTCATATTTTGTACATATACTTTGTACCTTTTGTCTGAAGCCCCCACAGACCAGGTCACACCAACTCAAAGTGGCATCAGATCCTGCCAGAATAACACATGCAAAATCTTGCAAACATATCTCCAGTGCTACAATGACCAAGATCCATGGGTCCTACACATGCTTATCACAACATATGCTGTACCACATCCAGTGCACTAAATGTCTCAAAAACAACTATGTGGGTGAAATCAGACAATCACTCTTGCTCCTGAATGAACTCACAGAGGAAAAGGATAAAAGACAAAAACACCATATCACCTGTGGGTGAAGATTTTTCACAGCACAATCATTCTATATGTGACCTATCAGTCCTCATCCTCAAAGGAAAGATGCACAAGGCTTCCAAAAGATGAGCCTGGGAGCTTAAACTTGTAACTTTGCCAGACACAGACTGAATAGACACACTGGATTTCTGGCTCCTTGCAACAATCTATAATCTATTAACACCTCCCCCTCCAGCTGCCTCCCGGCCCCTTTCTTTCCCTATGATTGGAATGGTCCCTTAAAATGTGTGTTAACTACTTATGCTAAACAATCTATTCCATCTTGTATTTAGCAGTGACAGTGAGTAATTTCCAAGACCTGAACAACATCTCTGTGTAAGCTTGAAAGCTTGTCTCTCACCAACACAAGTTGGTCCAATAAAATATATTACCTCACTCACCCTGCCTCTTTAAAACACTGAAGTGTTATTTAAGCCTCACAATCACAATGTCTTTTGCAGCAGATGAGTAAACTATAAGGAACACTAAGATCACACAGCAAGTGTCGGAATGGAACCTTAGCTTGTTGTCTACTGTTAAAACTCATCCCAAGGGTAGATGCTCCTCATAGTACTCAGTGTAATAGCTAAGAAACCCAATGTGACCATGCGTTCATGGGAAAGGTTGCTATAAAGAACTCAAACCTCCAAGGGATGACTTGTGGCTAACCCCTTTAAGCGGCAAACTTTCATGTCAGAGATGCACATTAATGGAACCCAGCAGGGTTCAAGTACCTGTTCTTACAAGTCTCCAGTTACAGTCACTGCATTGTAGTTTTCTCATTCTTAAACCCTGCCCACAAGGACCGTTTTCCTTCTCCTTGAGTTCTTCAAATTTACTCCCTTGTTTTTTGTCCATTCTCATCGTTTTCTTTCCAGTTCTCTGATTTCCAACCCATTCCAGTTTAATTATTTACCCTCAGCTTATTACAGTTACCATTTACCTTAGTAACACTAGCCTCAATGTATGCACTGTGTGTAAAAGCAGTTATTTAACACTGCTGGTCAAAGGGCTTAAAATAATCAGTTCAATGTGAATCTCTCCCTTCTTCCCTTGAGAAAAAGAAACCAAAGCTTCAAATCCGGTTCACAGATTCCAAGTCCAGAAGGAATCATTGTGATCATCCAGTCTGTTATTCAACACATATGGCATATACACATCACATTAATGTTATGTGCACAGTATTCATTTTGTATCTCTTATATCTAATATGAAGGTTTAATAGTTATGCTAGATGATATTATACTCTTCCCACAATTCAGTTCACTCATGTCAAGTACCCCATAACACTTTGCAAAGCTGAAGTCTACTTTTGATTAATACAAACCTTTCAAAAGCAAGATACAGTTCTTGTTTGTTTTGGTATTTCATGGGAGGTGCCTTCAAGGCCCTTAGCACTTGGAATGTGGTATCCAAAATAAAAGATAAGGAAGGAACACGTTGATATAAGAAATAAGGTAAAAAGCTGATTGGTAGATTTTAGTCTTTGCTGCTGTATAAATTACTTTTAGATGGTAAACAACCCTGCTTTCAATATGACTAACTTAAGTACATACTTGGGAACAGACTGTGTGTGTAAGGTGAACTACATGCTGTGAGAACCACCTCCCAGAAGGATTAGTAACTAACTTTTTCATTTCTGTATTGTACAGCTTTGTCTTTAGATAATGATTTGGTTATATTGTCTCAAACATTTTTAATATCAAAATACAAGTGAAAAGTCAATCAATTGGCTATATTTTTAGCAATAAGTCTGACCTCCTATATAAAAAATTTCTCCAAAATAATTCCTAGGGCATATCTTTTATACTTCAGCAATGCTGTTTTGCTATGCTATGGGGACTGCTACACTGGTTTTCCTAATTTGTAAGCAAACCTGTGGGTGACAGAGTTACAAATTACATATTACACATGCTTTTGGAAGCCCTAGCCTCCAGCTTTGGGCTGGAGACTCTGGCTTTTTGGTCTTTTTCTAGATCACAAGTATCTGCTCCTGGTTAGAGACTCTCCAGCTTTCTGGCTTTTCCTCTAGAGTAGAGAATGTCTGGGAGGAGGAAGAGGACTGAAGGAGTAGGAAAAGAGATTACTGAAGGACTGTGTGAGACAGAGAAGAGAACTGGGAGGAGTGAAAGAGCTGAGGATCATGACTGATGAGGCTTCTGTGACTTAGGTCCGAGTCTGACTGGACCATGGCCTACCCCACAACTATGCACCAAGGTGGCGGCTTAAAGCCAACCTTGCCTCCCCTATTGCAGTCTTGTGTAGGACACAGCTCAGAGAATCTTATGGCTGTTTAGACACCTACAGTTCAATTTTGTGATAGGTGACCACCCTCTGAAAAGTGCTCAAAATCCTCAGCTCTAATCAACTTCTATGGTAGTTCAGGTCAGTGAGCATGTGGAATAGGTGCTCAGTATGATATGGCCCTTTGCTTGGGACATGTATCTTACAGATGAATGTGAATTTATCATTTTAAGTGACTACAAGTGGTACTGTACTGTGTTGAAAGATTTTTTTTACAGGTAATTCATGCTATATATCCATTTAAAAGTGTTTTTTCAGTTCATAACTGTGGTCCTTCATGTCATATGTAGGGGTCTCAGAAAAAAGGCAGAGGCTGCCAATGTCTTGGGAAGCAGAGTAAGCCGTGGCTTCCCAGTGTGTGTCATGCACCTGATGCAGTTTGTTCCTAGGACGGAGTGAGTGTCCAATAACCAGAGCAGAGAATAATGGGAAACATGCTGAAAAGGAAAGAAAGCTGACCGGAAGGGATAGAAGAGACTCTCAGATTCTAAGGCCAGAAGGGACCATTGTGATCATTTAATCTGTACTCCTGCATAACACAGGCCAGAGAACTTCCCTAAAAATAATGCCTAAGGCATGTTATTTTAAAAAAAGAATTCCAGTCTTGATTTAAAAAATGGACAGTGATGGAGAATCCACCACAAGTTGTTCCAATGATTATTCTCCACTGTTTAACATTTATACCTTATTTCCAGTCTGAATTTGTCTAGCTGAATTGTCAACAAATCCTCACCAGTCTTCTCTCCTAACAACTACGAAGTTATAATTGTACACCAGCAATCAAAAAGTTTGTTCTAAACCATGGAGGTAATAGAGCACCTGCTATTTTTAACAGATAAAAGATGCTTCTGACACACTATATTCCAACAGGTCACATTTTCAGGCATGGAAGTGTGGATGGGGAAAAAAAAGAAAAACAATATTCCTTGCTGGCAAACTTCAGTTAGAAAATGTCACAAACAGTGACAGTTTGCATCTCTATTTAACAAATAATGTGAAAGAAGCCTCTACATGTGGATAAGAAGTTAGGTAATGTTTATTGCAGACAGTGTATAGCGTATAAAGACATCAGGCCTGATTCCCTTTGCACTTGTACTACTGTAAATCTGGTGGAACCCAGCTGAAGTAAGTAGCGTGAAGGACAGAAAAAAACATAGTCATTTTTATAAATTAGATAGTGAGATGGATGGATGAGGAACTGAATAAACTGGAGAAAAGCAAGCCAAGAAACTTCTGTCAGTTTCCTGGCTGATCAGAAGGAATTCAACATGATAGAATGGTCTAAAATAATATTTCCATGAACGAGAACTGAAATAATGACCCAGCCAAACAAATGAATCTAACTGAAAGGGCAGTTTCCCTTTGGAAATAGCATACAGCCACAGACACACTCTCACAGAGACAGCATGCTTTATGAATGTGATGAAAAATAAAAATAAAGTGTGTAGCAAAAACAAAGGGAGTCATGGTGTCTTTATACAACCAAGGGGAAGCTAAGACTTACTCAGGCAAAGCCCCATAATAGGAGCACAGGAGAACACATCAAAGTTAAAAAGAAATATGAATTGTGAAAGAAGTCAGTAATCAGATCTCCTCTCTTTTTATTATAAAAAGGTGGTTTTATTAATTTTATTTCTCTCTTAAAATTCTACAGCCCATTCTTCAGAGAAACTTAGCCAAAAATGTATCTGTTAACCTGCATGAATATCAGATAGATTTGGCCAATCAGTGAACCAGAACCAATGCAGTGGAATGTATCATACAATGTGAAATATATGATTGGTTGCAAACAACTCACTAGTTCAAAATGGAACAAGAATATTTGTCTTTATGTTTTTGCAGTCATCCTAAAAATAGCATCTGTGTTCTTGAGCCTACAGATGGCCTAAAACAATGGTTCTAACTGCCCCATTTATTTCCAGGGATGTTATTCTGTAAATGAGTCTTGTTAATTTCACTTGACAATAGTCTTTCATTACTGATCACCTTTGAAGAGACAAACAGGTAACATGCTCATTCTGTTCTTTGAATGTAATGAGCCACAGTAGGGCAGAAGCAGTTGATGTTAATCACAAAAGGTTGCTAGAGTGTCAAACTCTCCTGGCCTTCTCCTCCCCGCCCCCCCAAAAAGTTTATTACCTCTGACCCTGCCAACAAGGGAGAGGTACAGAGGAGATACATGTCCCTGCCTCTTGTCAAAAGCTTCAACTGGCACCTAAGTGCCAAAAACCATATTCACACCCCACATATCCTAGACACCACCAGCCTCAATTGTCCTTTTTCAAACTGCCAGAACCTCCATATTCTCCCTTGGCAACTTCTACAATTCAGTTGTTTATTTAAATATGCAAATTTCTGCAGGATAACTGAACATTTCAAGTATCAGAGGGGTAGCCGTATTAGCCTGTATCCACAAAAACAAAGAAGTCCGGTGACACCTTAAAGACTAACAGATTTATTTGGGCATAAGCTTTCATGGGTAAAAAAACCCACTTCTTCAGATGCATGGAGTAAGATAACTTTATTTTAATATCAGAGCAAATAATACAAGCAGTGCTGCATTGATCATATCACTGAGCTTTGTGTTGAATTCAGTAAAATCCTTCTATTTATCTGAACCTACAGAACATGTTGGTTTCTCTAGCATTCTGGGACATCAGACAACAGCCTTCCCATACAGGTTATGCCCACCTTAGCACAGGGCATGCAACATTTGGATTATCATGCCCACATATTATTTAACATTAAGTATATGAGAATGTCTGAAGTAATACATACTATTAATTTGATCAGTCTTCAGAGTTAATATTATTTTGATTCCTTTCTGTTTTCATAAATTGAATACCTTTTTTAGACTGTATTAACAGTACAGTCTCTTTTCAGCTCTGTTGCCTTTCACACTTTTAAACCTATTACTGTATTGCTTCAAAACTTATTTGCCTCTGAAGCCTGAAATTCCCAACTGTCAGACAGCAAAGACAGTTAGCAATTAATAGAATCCCAGACAAAACATCTGTCAAGATAATGGGTAGAGTGAGTTTAATATTCATTTTCTTGCACTATCAGACGCACAAAATACAGGTTTTGTCTCATCAGAAGGCTTGTAGCATGCTGAATTTGATTAAGACTAAGGGAATCATAGCTTCTTGATAGGTTTTTTCTCCCCTCTAAAATGCGGGGGGGGGGGGGGGGGGGGCGGTTCTGAAAGGGAACATTTTACTTCTGTTCAATATTCAGATAAAGCCACTGGAAGACAGAGTGAGATGTTTTAGGCTGTGGCCCAATCAGTATGCTAATACTCAATCTTTCTGACTCTGCCAATGAACCCAAATTCTGTGTTTTTTCTGCTTCCCTGTTGTCTGAAATGGAGAACTAAATGCAAATGAACTGTCAGGGAGTCAATACAAATAAGACTGAAGTGAAGCTAATTGTTAGACAAATGTTTATGGAGGAAAGGAGCTGGGAGGGGAGTGGACAAAGAGGTTCTGAGTAGAGCAAGCCTTCTGTGTTCTGTTGCACTGAAATGGAATGCACTATGCTTATCCATGCCTTTGACACTTCCAGGCTGGAGAACTGCAATGTAATTTACCTGGAGCTGTCCTTCAAGATGACCTGGCAGGATCACCTGATGTGGAATACTGCCTACTCTCCACCACCCAGTTCATTAGAGCAGGCTGCCATATGTATATATAACCCCTGTGCTTTGTACTCAGTCCTCATTTAGTTCCACTTGTTATGTTTTGGGGCCCAGTTATCTGAGAAACAACTTCTACTCCTATGTTCGGAAAGAGAAATAATTAACGGTAGGAGGAGCTTCTCCTGTCAGTTCTCTAACAATCTGTAGGGAGTTTTAAGTAAAGGACGTTCATTTAGGGAACTCTCTCCTATAGTTTATCAGACCCAGAATTTGGTGGCCACCCGGTTACAATATACAGTAAGTAGTTTAAGTCAGTTTTAGTCTGAATTTTCCTACGATGGATGGAGCCATCAAAAATAGCCATTGAACTACTGTAGTATCTGGTGGCATTGCTTACTTTAATTTACAATTTTAGCTAAAAATTTCATTATTTAAAACATCTAAAAGGTTTTCTACGAAAATACTTACACAAACAAAATTAAAGTAAATAATATTGACAAACATGCTGGTTTGTATGTTGAATTAACTTGATTTTCCCCCTACCTTAGGTCTTTTCACACTGGAAACCAATGAACAACACTGATAAATACTAAAAAGAAAAGGAGTACTTGTGGCACCTTAGAGACTAACAAATTTATTTGAGCATAAGCTTTCGTGAGCTACAGCTCACTTCATCGGATGCATTCAGTGGAAAAACATACTGTATCTCTTTTACATGTCAACACTCTCCCCACAAAACACCCTCCACATACAACCTTCTTCATATATCATTTCAAAATGCCTAATTACATTGTTTCCTGGCCCTTTAGAAATGCCACAAGTTCCATATTTATCCACTTCAAAAGTTACCTGCTCTATTCATCTAGAAGTTTCCATATTTTTCCCAGTTTCTTCAGTGGCTAATGCTTGAGAATATTTTTACAACAGGTTTAGTCATGTCTCTTGCGTTTTGTAGATATATTCCCTCCCCCACCATCCATCTGTCTTATCAGTTCCAATTTATTTCAATTTGCCTAGATCATTGCTTCTAGCATGCATCACAATTCCATCCGGGACAGAAAATTTATAAAACAGTTGAACATAACATAAGTTTTCCCACACCAGTATTAAGTATTCAGAATGTTTTAGGGAATTTTATTTTATTTTAATGCTGAAATTATTTAAATACGTTTAATCATAATGATTATTACATACACAGGGAAGCATCTGTTTTAGAGTATATTTCACCTCTGCACTATGTACATGATTGTGTGTGAGAGAGAAAAATTCTTGCAGTCCAATAGTTCATTATTAAATGGTTCTGAGCGATTAGAAATATATTATGCCTGCTTTCCACTTGTTTACTTCTCTGGAGAATGACTAGAAAGATCCAGCTGATAAGGACATATTGCAATTGATACAACATAGCAACAAAGTAAGGAGTCTGAACAGGCAAGAGTGTCACTAAGTGAATCACCTTTTCAGCATGAACTGAAAGTGGTTGAAAAATTACACTGATCAATTCACAGTTTAGAAAGGATATAATGGCATTTGTAATATTCCTGACACTTGTCCCAAGAGCTCATGTTTAACTAGGAATCTGAGATCAGCATTTGCTGGAGAGTATTTTTTCTCACAACAGAGATGTGTCTTTAGGGAATATGGAGGTGATATGGTGATCTGATTATTGAACCTCTGTGGGTTTTGCCCTGGGATACAGTTCTGAAGGGAAGGCGGCAATGGCAGTGGGGAATGCTGAGCAGCTAGCAGGATCCTTAGTTATTTCTAGCAGAGTTATTTTTAAGTTAAGGGACATCAACCATCCTTAATCCAAATTCTTTCCCCATTGCCTGTCCACTAACTCTACCTTCTACCAGTTTGCTTCTGTGACAAATTGAGTTGCTACAGGCATTTTGGAAAGCAAGCTAGGTTTGCATGATTGCCAGAACAGAGAAAAGCATTTCAAGTGTCTACAGTTTTGTGGGACTGAACTAAACTCAATGATTTTGGCATGTTCCTCTTATATAACAAACTCTTAAAAGTTAGGCAGGCACCCCAGGCTAATTAAACAATATTAAAAATATAGACATTAATAGGACAACTGAAATTTGTTCCTAAACGATGGTCTTGGAGGTCCTAGTCTACACTTAGTTGCCTAACTTTAAGAGTCCATTTTTAAAGCAGTTTAAGAGCCACAGATGAAGAGCATAAATACAAAGTATTATCACTGAGTGCAATATATCAACAAGATTCAGCTAGAACAACCTGTTACGTTATACCCGCCATCAGTACAACTCCTTAAAAGGAAATGTCCCATGATAGGTCATGAGATTGAAACCTCTGTACTAAAATGAGAATATCTTCTAAAATCTTAGTATATGGTAATGACCTGATTCAAAGAGAAAGGTTACCCATATGAATGTCTTGTGAAAACACAGAGCTTGCAGGACAGTGTATTCTGCTTTTCAGGATATATAATAAAGTAAGATTGTGAAAAATGATCACAACTGCCATTTACTTTTTTTCATTTATGGTAATGAAATTACACAAGATCATATTACCACACTGTCATAGGCAGTTATACAAATTTTAAAATCAGCCTTATATTCTTTAAAAGTTGTAGAAATGTTTCTCATTGCTGAGGCATACACTTAAAGCACATTTGTCTTAAGGTACAATTACATATATTACTCATCCATGTGGACATTATCATTTTTTCCCCCTCATGGGATTTCCCCCCAACAATGACAGAATCATACAAATGTGCAGCTGGAAGGGTCCTTGAGAGGTCAACTAGTCCAATCTCATTTGCTGAGGCAGGACCACGTATATCTAGACCATCTGCAAAAGGTATTTTTTAACCTGTTTTTTAAAAATTCCAATGATGGTTATTCCACAGTCTCCCTTACGAAGCCTATTCTAACACCTACCTATTCAGATAGCTAGAAAATTTATCTATATCTAACCTAAATCGCCTTTGCTACAGATTAAACACACTACTTCTTGTCCTATTTTCAGTGGACCTGGAAAACAATTGTTCATCATCATCTTTATGACAGCCCTTACCATATTTTATATCATAACATATAAAGTGCACCTTCAGTCTTCTTTTCTCAAGGCTAAGCATAATCAGATTTTAACCTTTCCTCATAGATCTGGTTTTCTAAAACTTATCAATTTTGTTGCTTTCCTCTGGACTTTCTCCAGTTTGTGCACATTTTCTTCGAGTATGGAGTCCAGAAGCTGACACAATACTCTATCTCAGACTTTATCAGTGCTGAGTAGAGTGGGACAATTACTTCCCCATGTTTTACATGACACTCCTAGTAGTAGATTCCAGAATTATATAAGATTTTTTTGCCACTGCATCATATTAAATTTGTGATTCACTATAACACCCAGATCCTTTTCAACAATACCATTGACTAGCCATTTATTCCCCATTTTGTAACTGTGCATTTGATTTGTTCTTCCTAAGTGTAGTACTTAGCACATGTCTTTATTGAACGTCATCATGTTGATTTCAGACCAATTCTCCAATTTGTCAAGGTAATTTTGAATTCTAATCCTGTCCTCAAAAGTGCTAGCAACCCTTCTCATCTTGGTGTCATCTACAAATTTAATAAGCATACACCCCACTGCATTATCTAAATCATTAATGAAAACATTGAATAGTACTGGACACAAGACAGACCCCTGCAGGATCCCACGTGATATGTCCTCCCAGTTTGACAGTGAACCATTGATAATTACACAGAGTATGGTCTTGCATGCACCTTATAGTAATTTATTCTCGAGCATATTTCCCTTATTTGCTTGTGAGAATATCATATGGGACTGTGTCAAAAAGCCTTACTAAAAGCAAAACAGATCACATCTATGGCTTCCCCACTATCCACTAAACCAGTTTTCTTGTCAAAGAAGGAAATTATGTTGGTTTGGCACAATCTGCTCTCGACAAACCATGCTGGCTATTAATTATAACCCTATTTTCTCTTACAAAATGTTGAATAATTTGTTACAGTATCTTTCCAGGTATCAAAGTTAGGCTCAGTGGTCTATAATTGCCCAGGTCTCCTCCGTTCCTCTTTTTAATGACAGTTAAGAACTTTAAAGTTTAGAATTTGTTTCCATTCCCAGCCCACCCCCTTTTCTAGGGATGGGGAACAAACTAGGTAGCACAGAAGCAGCTACTCTGGCTTTGCGCCGCCACATAAAAGGGAAATGCCCAGGTGTAAAGCAGCTGGAAGTGGGGGAGACATGACCATCTTCTCCCAAGTGTTCTGAAGAAAAATAACTTCCAAAAATCCACAGTACAATTATGGGCAGGGCCTACAGAAGCCATTTTTTGTTATTAAGCTGCAGGCCACTGCAAATAGGAACGCCAGGATCAGCCCATGAAAGCTTATGCTCTTATAAATTTGTTAGTCTCTAAGGTGCCACAAGTCCTCCTTTTCTTTTTGCAGATACAGACTAACACGGCTGCTACTCTGAAACATATGGAGAAACTGATGCTTCAGTCATGACAGAGTAGATTTTTCAAAACCACCAAGTGACTTAGGAGCACAAGTCCCATCAAAAGTCAATGCAACTTATTCTTCAAAGTCACCTAGGTGTGTTTGAAGAGGAGGTAAAAAAAAAATACCACCCAACGTGTTCATAGCATTTTCTTTTAGCAAAAAATGATCATTTGATAAGTTCAAAGACAATTTTACCCACACAAGAATTTCTCCCTAGTACAAATGTAAAAGGCTGCTTGTTTCTGATGACTATATACAGCTAGACTGGGTGGGTATACTTAAAAAAAAAACACTACGTTTTTCATTGCAATCATTCCCAACCTGCTAAGCGACTGCTTTTATTTTGCAGACTTTTTTTTATTCTGAGAAAGAATATGGTTTTGATCTGCCAAAATGATTCAGAGTAGACATTTTCTAAATTACACTAGACTAGACACACTGGCGGGGCGGGCGGGTGGGGTGGGGTGGCAGATTTCCAAAAGTGCTCAATACTCAGCAGCTCCCATTGTGGCACTTACGGACAGATTTGCAAATTAGCTTGGCACTAGCGGTGTGCTGAACTCTTTTGAAAATCCAGCCAGTCAGTTTGTTTCATAAGTGGGAATTGAGCTCTCTGAAAGTCCAGCTAACTGCAGATAAGATTTTTGCAAACCTGACTTTAAAGCGAGAATGGATACTGCACCTTTATTCATTTCTTTGGGTGATTCTGTTCTAGTTTTAATTATTTATGGTAATATTTCCTAATGTGGTGGTAAATTGGGGTGTCAATGTAGTGTACTTTGCAAAGTGTAAAGAGGACTTAATAGTATATGAACACTACAGCACTTAGTTTTTACAGGTTTGTTGAGAATATTGGAAGAGATTGCTGGCTTTAGCATAAAGTACCACGTTTGCAAATTATCAAGGTGGGAAACTGTTAGGTACTATTACAATTTTTAACCGAAATTTAAAGCTAAAAAAACTTGGTGCTCTCATTAGATGTACTATGGGATTTAAGCAGACAAAGTCTGGCATAGAGGTCCAGGTTTCAGAGAGTGTGTGTATTTAAGTAGATGGGTAATATACAGTAGAGACCAGATATAATTCACCCAAATGTGGAGGGTCAGCACAAGGCATTCTACCCCCAGTGAACACATGCAGAACTGACTTGCTAGAGGGTGGGCGGAACAGGAGCAGTCTTCATGACATGAAGCATCCATACTCCGTGTGTCCTCAAGCAGGGATTCCTAACCACTTTCATATAGGCTGGTACAGTAAGTCATTTACAGAGGGGTTACAGAACCCTCATTTAGCCAGAAACAACCAGTAGAATGGAAGATTTAGTGGGGCAGTGACGCCTACTATTCCATTGTGTAGACAGGAGTAACATCTGTGTATGGCTGTGCAGGAGACCATGTGGCCTGCCTCAACATTATGAGGGTAGATTTTGGTCCCTCAACCCCTGAACAGATTACTTGGGTTTTGTGTAGAACTAGAGAATTTCACTCCTTAAATTGAGCTGTACTCAAACAGGACAATAGTTCCCCTCCCTCTTCAGCCTGAGAGCATGGTAAGAATTCTCTTCAGCTCTTGAAGGTGCAAGGGGCATTGGATCTTTGGACAATCCCCTCTTCCTTCCCAGAGGGAAGTCATTGTAGTAAGTCCATATGTTCTCCTTTCCATCTGCAAAGAGGAGTCAGGGATTCCTCCTTAACTTTTATCCATCTGAGCTAGTGACATTTTTGTTTTCCTTCTCTTCTGCTCAGACTAAGCCAAGGAAGAGGGAGGATATTATTTGAAGCTCTAGACATCTGATTGAGGAAGAACCACACAAAGCATGTAATTAAGGAACAAAGGCCTCCAATCTAAGTGGCTGAAGTCAAGTCAAGGGCGTCCTTTGAAAAATATAACCTGTCAGACTCCATGAAAGTTTCCCAAAATTCAACCTATCACAACATGAATTAAATATGCCACCTTGTGCGTGTTATTTAAAGCAATTACCCTTGGATTTATACTGCACCTACAAATGCATCATGCAGACGTTGGAAAAATTTAATCACAGTGAGCAAGATTTGGCTCTTTATGTACAATTTCAGCAAGGTATATGCCACTTTTTTTTGTTTTTGGTTCCATTAATAAATGTAGCCATAATGGGTAGCTAACAATTTTCTGTAACTTTATGACTTCTAGATATCTGAGTTGAACTAAATTATCTTTATGGACTGTTGTATCATTTCAAATATTTATAGGAATAAAGGTTTCTCCTTCTGCCTCATTAAATGTCCCTTCATATCTTCAACATCATACAGCAGTTCTCTCTCCTGGCTCTCCACACTGCACTCAGATTGTGTTTATATTATCTGAGGTCTCTGTATACCATAAAGTTCATTTGCAGTGATGATGTAGCCATGTTAGTCTCAAGATATTAGAAAGACAATCTGGACCAACTTCTGTTGCTGAAAGAGACCAGCTTTCTAGCTCTGTATAGACAAAAGCTTGTTTTTTTCACTGGCAGACATTAGTCCAGTAAAAGATGATATCTCACCCACCTTGTCTCTCGACCACAAAGTTTGTCCAGTAACATTGTAAACGCATTGAAAATGTTTTATGTGAGCAAGAGTCTTTTATATTTAATAAGAGATGGGGTGGCAGTGGGGGTGGGGGGAACACTCAAGTACTCAGATATTTTAGACAATTGATAATTTCAATCAAAGACTTCTGCCAGATTAAGGACAGCCCAAATTCTCTCCTCCTATTCTAACCACTTTGCACCACTCAGGTGGCCCAAGTTGCAGAACCTAGCTCTAACAAGGCCCATTGAGAATTCCTGAAGCACAGGGAAGGTCTCAGTTGGTACAAAGTGGTATAGTCAGTTCCTACACCAGCAGTTCAACCCCCTATTGTGGTATAGGGATCAAATTGCAGCATGCTGAGGGTGGCCAGAGTGCACTCGCATCATGCCAGTTCAAACCTGGTGTATGGTCATATAAATTCCATAGCCAGTTTTTGTAAATTAGATTCACCCCTACAATGCTCTAATTTACAACAATGGTTGGGGGTTAATGCAAATGCATCACAAAACACAGAAAGATGCAATGTATTCCCTGACTGCTTACTCCCCTCTCCTGTGACCAGCATATGTCAACTACAGGAGAGAATCTGGGCCTTATTGTCTTCCAAATGTGATAGTTACCCTTGAATTTTAATAGATAATATACTGCTATAAGGATAAGTGATATATATCATATATTCAATAGAATAAATAATTTTTAAATTAGGAATGTTAAATGATGCACTGAAAAGACAGAAAATTGCAAAAAATAAGGTCCGTGTACAACTTAGCTGTGAATTTTTGAGAGTGTCTAGTATAAAGATGTCTATTATACAAACACTATTTTTAATAGGACCAGGGCCCCAATCTGAGTCCAGGATAGACTGCACAGTGGCAAAAAAACAGATGTTTATGTTGCTTTTTCATTCTCACAATTCAATGTGTAGTTTCCAAACTCTGCACTGTGTGTGAACTTTACTTTCTTTTGTAGGCTTGTCTCTGGCTCTCATTACAGTAGTATTTTCATAAAACATTAATTTACTCTCACAACACCCCTATGTTAATATCCGTATTTTAAAAAGGCAGCTTTAAGGCACAGAGTGTTTCAATGACCTGTCCAAGATCACACAGGAAGTCAGTGGCAGAGGATCCCATTTCAGTCTCTTAACCACTAAACCACTAAATCTTCTAACATCCTCCCCCATTCTTGACACAGCACACAACTTCTGCAGTGAACGAGGGAGGAGATAGCAGCCTCACTCCCAAGACATCATAGCACAACAGCAAGAAATGAAGTGGGGTGCTGTGGATTCCAGTCCAATCCATTGCACGTACCTGCTCTGGCCAATGTGTGTATGGAGTGAGGCAGGGGACCCGTGGAAGACATATTCTCTCGTCACGCACTGTATCTTCATAAAGATGCACCAGGGGGCAAACCTAAGGTTGCACATGAAATCTTAACTTGGTCACCTCCTGCTTTTATAAAGACAACAGTGAAATACTCTGCAGCGGGGAATATGTGCAACCAGTGAAGAAGCATGAGCACTGGCTTCTTTCCATCCAAACTATTCTACATAATAGGCAGGATTTCCATCCGGATCCCATATTTACTTCCTTCGTGAGTGACTTCCATTTGCCATCCTTCCCTGCACCTTCACTTATCAACAGAAAGGCGATAGCATTCTATTTGTAAGCTAGGACCACACACACAGAACCAAGAAAGATGACAGACTAAGCATTTCATTATAAAATTCAATGCATGCATGTAGAGCCCTCAAATCTGACCAATCACAATCCATAGTTATCTGACTATTGAAAGATTCACCTGAGACCTTAGTACTGTCTCCCTGTCAAATCTTAAGATACTACTTTGAAACCACTACGGTATTACAGCTATAAAAAAGAAACACATATAAGGCAACGAATACATATTTTTTTCCAATCTTTTAATTTTTGAAAATGTCTGAATACTTTCTTCCTAAACATGTAAGCCATCACTCCTAGGCTGATAAGGAACCTGCCAAATTTCAGCCCCAAAGGTTAAAAATGGGAACAATTGAAAATGAAGCCATAGAATGAAAACACTTGTGTAACTTTACCTATAGGCACAGGTGCAGCCTCTTACAATTACCATTAAAAAGAATGCCATACCACAAAACGGAAGGTTTTGTCATTATTTTAATTGTTAAATGAAAAATAAGAAATTAAGTCTGACATTAGGAAAAGCTCACACTTTTACATGTTCCCAGAGTCCCACCACTCCTTCTCCCTGCCTTCTGTACAGTGTAGGAGCTAGATATGAATCTCCAGCAGGGGACTTGTGGATGGGTTCCACTGCTAGAACCCATCAGAAGAGGGAAGAGAATGTGCTCAGAAGAAGGAAGAGAATGTGCTTTATGATGCTTGTAACTTGAGATGTGATTCAAGTCTGCATGCGCACACACGCGCACACACCTAAAAAGGAAAAGAAAGGAAAAACCCACCACCAACAAAATCAGAGCCATAAATAAGGTTCAAGCCTTTAAAGTTCTGAGCACCATTAACACTTACAGAACTCAGGACGTGGGGTGCTCAGCACTTTCAGGATCAAGCCCACGGACAGTATTTGACCATAAACTTTAGTGAATTAAGAATGTTTGTTGATTTGGATCTAACGTGATGTAAGCATCTTATATGTCAATCAATCATTCAAAACCATACCTTTAAAAAACAATGAAACCATTCCAAATACTTGACAGAAAAGTCCTCCATCAGCTAGGGAACAGGAGAAAGTGACTGGACAAAATTGACTTGAGAGGTCATTCTGTTAGGTCCCTAAATATGGATTTCAGTCCTTAAACTTTAGGCACCCACATTTGAAACATTTTAGCCTTTAGCTCCAGGCATCATATCCTATTTTCTAATTCCGATTTTCCCTATACTTTAATATCATTATTCATGTAATGAGAATGACGATTATCTACTTTTATAAGAGTATCTGACAATTCCAACTATGAGAGACAAAGTGGGTCAGGTAATATCTTTTACTGGACCAATTTCTGTTGTTAAGAGAGGCCTCACCCACCTTGTCTCTCTAATATCCTGGGGCTGACAGCTACAAAACCACTGCATAATTCCTGCTGTGTTTATGTGAGGTTGTTCTTCTTTGTTTACATGAAACAACATACAAATCCATTGTTGTTCATGTAAGCACAAAACACAAAGCACACATTTTCATAGATACAGCTCCATGATAGTTCACGTGTTCCGCTGAAAATAACTGTAAAGTCATAATCCTGAAAGAATCCATCAATAAAGGATTCAGCTGAGGTCATATCTCATTACTGAAATTAAATAATGATACTCAATCTATCAATTAATTAATTGTACACATGGAAAATTGCTCCAAATGAGAAGGCATCTGAATAGATCAGATAAATCTTCCTATTTCTATCAACACTATATCAAATGTATTATTGTCAGTGAAGCATTTCCACTCCAACCTATTTTTTCCCACAAAAATAATCAGTTAGCAATTACTTTGGCTATTTCCAGTACTGAAATTGTAGAAATTGAATATATTTTATTCATGTTCTTGCTCTGAATTTCTTTCACAAATATAAATATAAGATACAAAAATGTTGCTTCAATATGTCACTTGGGTTGTCATTGTGAAGTACGAGGTAGTTAAAAATATGTAATTGTTCCGCTCCCTCAAATTTAACTCTTTGGAGCCTGTATGTATTATACATCCATGTCTACACAGGTCTGTATACACTAGAGACTACGAGACTGTTCTGAAAGGCAGCGTTACTTTTTGCAGGTGCTATTTTGCTTCTGAAATCAATTGTAAGTACAAATATGAGCCCATTACTATTTAACTACCAGAGTTTGTCTGCAAATTATACATCCCCGTAAGTCCCATCCCAGTGATTCAGAGGAGCCAGCTAACTAGAGCTGCTGGTCCCCAACCTTATCTGTGGACAGGCGCTAACAATCTGACCTCACATAGGGTAGAGGAAAGACCACCCAAGTGGGAACCAGAGCTGTCCAGCATGACTTCTGCAGGAGGGAATATTCTGAGAGATTCTCCTTCCCAATGACAATTTCTTCAGGGAGGTGAGTGGGGGCAAGAGAAGATATCCCCAGTGTCCATCCACCAAGTTTGCTCCTGTCATAGTTGGTGCATAGGGGGGCATACAGGGTCAAGTGCCCCCCCTACCCCCGATTTCTGCTTGGTCTTCCACTCCCCACCCAGGCCAGGCTGCCAGGCTGAATACGCTGGGAGTAGGTGCAGTGGGTGGACGACAGAATGCCCCCTTGCAGGTAACTTTGGTGTGGCCAAGAGAGTGTGGCGGCCCCAGGCTGGGCTTAGGGTTGGGGGGTCACTGGGGAAGGTGACAGGAGCAGGTTCCCTGTCCATTGCCCAACCAGAGGGTAGCTAGGCCCAGAAGCATGTGTTCCTCGCTCATGTGGCCCCAGGAGAGGGTGGGATTGGATGCCCTGGCCCAGGGAGGTAGGGCTGGAAGTTCCTCCCAGAGGAGACATGTGGGGAGATCACATGTCCTCCCCTTTACATTGCCCCTACCCTTCACCCCCAGTATCAAGAGGCACAAATTGTCGATGGCTCCTGTTGTGAAAAGGAGGTCTCTGCCCTCAAACTGAACATTCCCTTTTTCCCTTTTCCCTCAAAGGCAACTCTTCAAACAAAGAGACTCTTTTCCCTCAGCCACTGATTCCTTCCCTAATGATTTCACTTGCTCTCCCCTGCAAAATGCTTCTCTCTTACACTCAGGGAACCTCTCTCTTCCCTCCCGACATCCACTGGAGAATTACAAAACAAATATCAACTACTTCTGAGACCACTAGCAGCAAAATACAATCTACTGCATGTAAAAATAGTTCCTCCAATTGTGATCAAAAGTTCCTAGAATTTCAGCTTTGAGGAATATTGTACTGTTCTCAACATTTGAAACAGAAAACATCAGTTTTACATCTTATGGGCTCTATTGTGGTTTTTATTACCATATACTTTGGCAGGAGGGTGCAAAGCAGCTCTTCTGCAGTGGTGGGTCCTACAGGAATTCTAGGCTACCTAATTATACATTTTTAATTGGTGCCACATGTGTTCACCATCCATTTTAGTCATGACCTCCTGGACAGTATGGAGGACATGGTCTTACTTCAACCATGACACTTTGGGAATTCCTGTGCCATCTCCCATGCCGTGCCATCTCCCTCCCCAACACAAACTCTCACTTCACAAGTGCAGAGACTGTGGCTGTTCTTGCACAGATATACATATTAAGTTCATGGAATACACACACAGCAGTCAGATAAAAAATAACATGTGCCTGCTGGAAGATTACGACTTACTTCTTAGAATTCAGAACAACACACAAGAATACAAAACTGCACACACACAAAGCAGGCTGCTCCCTGAAGCAGAGAGGCACCACTCACTCAACCTTTCCCAACTTAGGCTTTCTGTCTGCTGACTGGCTGCTAGACCCAGATAACACTTCCCTACAGAGCTCCCTAATCTGCAATCAGGACAAGAAAACCCCCTGAAATTTAAAGTAAGAGCCTACAAGTAACAGCTTTCAAGATACCACAGTGCAATGGAACAATCTTGCACAAATGCATACTTGCCTCCTTTCTCCTCCTCCTCCCGCAGTGGAGATACCAATAGAAAAACACATGCCTCTTTCTGGACATATTCTGACATTCCAATATCTCTCAGCTTCAAAACACTCAGCATTAAAATAAAACAAATTAAAAAGACAAAACAATCTGTCCAAATCTTGCTAGTTGTGGAATTTCCACCGAGAATGTGGCCATCCCAAATAAGTTCCCTTCATACCACAGCCCAAAATATTCCATTTACAAAGCTTAATCCCCATCTATACACACACACAGATACCTGTATGTAGGTATGTATGTAGGTATGTTTTTGTATGCATGTATATCACTGATGCCTTCCTAAGCATTTACACTTGGCTGGTAGCCTGAAAAAATGGCAGTATTTAAAGAGTTAAAAAGTCATGGAAAAATTAAAATAATAGAATACATAAAATTCCTTTGATCTCCACATGGAGCACTTTAATGGATTACCTTCTTTTCACAAAAGGGGACCAATTATTTTTCTAGCTATCAGCCATCATAATCTACACAAACTAATAAGATTTCCACTTACAAAGTAAACCATCCATTCATCAGTTATTCATTTAACATGTCTTATCAAGGATTCTGCATCTAATTTTATGTGAAATTATGATTCCCCTTTCCAGTGGCTATGCTTTGTTGAAGGTACTTTCTTTTAAGTCAATTATTTCAATTTGATATTGCTTATAAAATGCTAACATTCAATAGACTGTATCTATACTGGTAATTCATGCTGTTGTATTCAGTATATAATCCTGTATTGAAGCTAGGGTGACCGGTCAGCAAGTGTGAAAAAACAGTACTTGGGCGGGGGCAGGGGAGGCGGGGGAAAGGGGCAAAAGCCCCTAGTATTGGGATGGTACCAACAACATCAGGATGTCTGGTCACCCTAACCGAAGCTAAATCAATCATATGAATTGGAAAAGTTTACATTGCTGTTAGTAGGTGGATATAGAACAAATAAAATTGAAATATTTCTTCATGAACCCTGTGGAATTCACTGAGGCCATCACATATCTGGTTTTCAAAACTGATATAGGATCCAAACCAGCAAACTTTTCACATGGTGAACTCCCAGGGAAGTCAAGATGAGTTCTGTGAGTGCAGGGAGGAGGCTTACGGGATCAGGCTCATAAAGAAGGTAACAATTACTGTCATGACAACTTTCTCCGAAATACGTCCACAAAGATTTAGGTGCCTATCGATTGTTGGATTCCTCCTCCCACTTTTCAATTCCTCACTGAAATCCACAAGCAAGCTGATACCATGTGTTGCTGGAACTTCTGGGATAATACTTTAGTACTATAACTCTGCTCTGATTTACTGACACAGTCATGGAACCCCCAAACTGCACATGTACAGAGTGTATATCACACACACATCCATACCAACAGTTTCAGTTTCCAATCCACAGTGAGGACAATTTACCTGAAAATAAGGGTAGGTTTATGGACAGTAAATTGTATGCAATTAGCATTTACAATAATGTTATGTGAGGATAACAGCAGGCAATTATCCTCTTTAACAGCTGTTAAGTGGGGTTAATTGTCTTACATAGACCATAATTTCCCAGATTTTATACAGATGATTGAAATATCTCAATGTACAAATCAAACAAAATATGCTAGGTGAAAAATATTAATATAGATGCATTAAACTAAAATACACATCAGAAGAGTAAGTAAAAACAGAATTGATGCATTGTATCCTTTAGACACAGAAAATGTTGTGTCTTGGGGAAAAACCAATTCCAGACTGAATTCCCTGTCATAGTAACTCCATTGACTTCAAAGGAGTTATGCAAGGAATCAATTTGGTCCAATATTTGCTGTTTGCCAATTAATGTTTTTATTTTTTTAAAAAAGTTACATCCAGTGATAATGATGGAAACATTAACAAATTATGATCCTGCAGATTTACTCACAAAAGTCCCATTGACTGGACCTTAAATTTACATTGAAATGTAATCACCTGGAGGATGACATACAGTTTCCTCAGTATCAGAAAAATCAGTAATACAGTGGAGAAAGTAGAGAAGAATAACTCAACCAACTGAAATTTCTGGGAGAATTTATTGGAAGATGAAATATATTTGTCCAAATTTAGCCAGGATACTGTTATGTAAAATGTCACAGAATAGCTAATCAGTGATGCCTACAGCTGTGTTCTTTTTTCAGCCACCGAGCCTGTCAGCAAAACATGAAAATAAAGTAATATATAATGTTTCTTATAGTTAGAATAAATATTGTCAAATATAATTAATAATGCGCTAATTCAGCCCTGGTGTAATAATAGATTTCAATGGGTGTACATTTAGAATGACTTTGGCAGTATACATTTTAATTTAATACATTACAAAGAAATGGACTAAAAAAATAAGAACTTCATATCAGATCTCTCATTTGACAAGGATAATAAAGCCTGTTAATAGTAGTAATGTATATTGCTTTCTCTTTGTGGAAACAAAGCACTGTCTTCTGGTTAGAATCCAAGAGAGCAATTTTTCATTATGTATTCCTTTATTATTCAAACTGTTCTATTGGTATGTTCCTTCAGTCCCTTGACAGGGATATTTTCAATACATTGTCTTAGTGAAATACCATACAAAAATACTGTAAATGAAAAATAATGTTTCAGGACCTGATGAATAGCCAATGGAAGTTATTGGGAGTATGACAGATATGGCTATTTCCTGCAATATGTTTGGGAGAGCTTATTGAATTAAGTAGCATTGAAGTCCATTGTATTATAAATGCAAAATTCATGCCTTATTGTGGGATTGTATGTAATTACTCAGCAGAGGGTGGAGAAGGGAAAGGGGAAGAGATGTGGCCATTGTATTTCCTGCTAAGTGTTATGAGCTTCAGAGGATTATTTGGAACAATGGACCAGACAAGAATGAACATTTGGGACAAAAAAAAGTTAAGTGGGTATCCCAGGAAATCTCTAAGGGGGGAGATGTATGCAAAGGTATGCCTCCACTTATGCAAAAACTCAGCCTTTTGCAGCTATGCCCTGACTAGGAGACCTTTGTCTGCTATCTGTTCCAGGAATCTAAAGATCGAAGTCTGGAGTTGTAGAAAGGGGAGAATTACATATTCACGATGTGCTTCTTCTGAGTTAACAGCTGTTCTGTAACAAGAAAAAAAAACTTCTTGGTGGGGTTTGAACTCTGATCACTGGCCAGATCCCTCACTGGAATTCAGTGGTGATCTCTGGAAAGCTTATTAGCACGTGTGTAAATTCTTTTAGATTTTCACGTTTTCTGTATAATGCTTTTACCTTAAGAATAAAAGTGCTCACTTAGAGAGGGCTGTGTGGCAACTTATAACTGCTGTCAATTATGCTGTTTATAAGCTCTTAGGAGAATGCAGACATGAGCCATTTAGGCAGTCTGGCTTGCTGGGGAAACTCAGAGTGCAGCCAGGGAACTATGCAATCTGGAAAAACCCTGGTCAGGAGGAACAGAGATATGCATCTCCACCCAAGAGAGGTAACAGCTGAGGAACCAGGAGCCTGAAAGTGGGACTCTGGAGATAGATACAGTTGTGGATTGTGACAGGAAACCTTTAAACTAGCTTTGAATCAGTCCCTTAAATTGTGAAAACCCGAATGGAGATTCCCCTACACTATCCCATCAGGAAGGCTGGGTTTGTTACCAATGGAAAAGGGGTCCATCCCCAAACTTAGGTGATACATAGGAGGCCAGTTCACCTGCACAGAGGCCATTACCCTGTAGGCCGATTCTACAGTGCTTAGGGCCAGTTAGGTGCAAAGTGGGTGGAATTTGGCCCAGAATCAGTAGAAGAGGGTGTGCAAGAGTGGGCCTTTGATATGATTCATTCATACAGAGCAGAAAAAGACATCTGATGGAAAGGAGGGGAAACATGGCTGTACCTCAAAGGAAATGAGTAAGGAACAACAGAATTGAGGGCTTTTGTTACTTTTATTTAAAAATTAATACAAATATTAACAACAGAACAAGAAGATGGAGCTTCTCTCACCTGCCCAGTTAGCATGTTATTTCATAAACCAAATGATTGGTCTGAGATCCTTCACATCTATATTCACAGCGTGGGTGACTGCACATTGATATCTCCAGACATTGCAGCGTGGTTTTTGTTTGTTTGTTTGTTTTCTTTTTTACTTAGTAGTTTTATTCACAAATGTTTTACCTATTTAAAATGTTTAACACCAAGGGCCAGATCCTCAGCAGCAGCAAAAAAAAAAAAATGTTTTTTCTGAGTTTCCAGTTCTATAGATTTTTTGGTGACTTTATTTGAATGGTAACAAAAATGAACTTGCAATACGGTAAGGTGAAAAAAGCTGTGCAAAAGCTGTACATCTGCTATCTTCATCAGACCTGGCCACCAGACAAATGCTGGCATTTTTTTAGTTTTGGTTTGGCATGGGAACCCAAGATTTTTTAATATTGCAAAATTCATATGGGAAAGAAAATCCACATTCATGATTATACACTCCTGCACAGATAAACAAAGGCAGTGTAGGCTACTGTCAAACTAAATGGAGTTCTCCTTTTTGGTTTCTGAGAGTATTGGCTCCAGGGTGTAACATGTATTTTATTCTCCTTAAATCTTTGTCACTGTTTTACTGAATGTTAAAGAGATCCTGAGCATTTTTTTTGTAGATTCAATGCAAAATGAATAAACTCTTCTAACAACATTACTGTAGCCCCATTAAATGGGAGGAAGGGGGGTTATCTGATAATGCAAAGATAAATCTTTCTGATTATAAAAGAATTTCATACCATATCATGTAATAATTTATGTACCTTGGGCTGAGCTTTGTAGTGAAGTTTTGTGATCTCAAATTATTCCACCGTGGTTTGTATTGAGCAAGTAAATCTGTGACTAATTGTTTTTAAAATCAGATTTGTAATAGGTATCTGATACTGCTTGTACATTTTCAATTACACATGTTTCTGTGATTTTCTTTTCACATAACCACCACTTTTAAAATAGCTGTAAGAAACCATTACATTTCTTCACGGAATTAGGTAGATGAAACTAAAGCAGCCTCTATCCAGAACAAAGGCACAAGAGGCACATTTGGGTGGACACGTTTTGCTTGGTAATGTTTTGTGAAAGTTGGTGGGTCTGTAAAGAGAGGCAGAAAGATCAGAAAATCAGGAGATAGAAGGCAGCAAGAAAGCACTAAGCACTGAAGTGTTGGTAGCATGATGCCGAATAAAAAAAGCGAGAGAAAGTTTGGACTGAGTGCTATCTAGAAAGGGGCTTGGAGTAGCGTGCAAGAAACCGTGTCCTACTTGATTCATCCTGTATTCAAAGAAACAGGAATTTTATAGTTTTTGTAAATCAACACGACTGCATGAAAGAAGTAAATGACAATATCATCTGTTTCTGCTCAATCCTCAATGGCCCTGAATTTTTGCTAACTAGTCAGGTCAAAAAGGTGTAATGGTATTTTTCCTCAGATTTTGTTTCATAGCCTTTCTTTCTAAGATGGCTTTTCACCACCAAGACCCTTCAAGAAGATCTTTACCTTTGCTGGTCATTTCAGCAACCTTTCAATTAACCTCCATAGGTTTTATTCATATTTTGCAAATTAACTAGATGAAACCTCAAATAATAATTCACTACTCTGTTTTTAAGAAAAAGGTTACATCTTGGATTTATTATAGGTTTTTTATAATTGCCAATGATAAATCATTTTCTCTCTCTAGACTACTCACACCTTACCTATGTATGGAATTAGACTAGAAATGGCATCAATTTAGACTTTTTACAGTGCCTCTAATATGCAAAGTATCCCAGAGAAGTTAGCAACAAGTTAGATACTGGAGGACAAACCCTCCTTTCGCTTACATATACATAAATCAGAAGTAACTCCATCAAAAAATGTACACTTGTATAAAACCAGTTTAAGGGAGACAAAAATTAGATCCTGGTAACTATGTACACAAATACTTATGTGATAGCTGCCGTGTTGACTGACACCAGGTACCTCAAGAGTATGAGTCATGCTAAAAAGTATTAAGCCAAGCTCAAGCCAACAGCTGTAAAGAGACCCATATCCTCAGCACAGAGGGTGACACTGTAACGCACGCTGACCAGCTGGATACATTTGAACACAAAACTAAATATTAAAAATGTTTTATTAAGAAAGCGTATGTTGGCAAGAATCCTGGAGCAATCCATAGGAAAGTGTGCCAAACTGAGTCAAATCCTATGCTGATTTTATTTCTCCCTATGTGCAAGATGCTCAGTTTGGTATCAGACACAGAAATAGATAACATGTAGACCCAGCCCAGGAATTTCCAACACATTGACTTTTACTGCCACTTACTCAGTATACTCTTCATACACTACAACGCGATCTAGCAAGTTGTACTTCTCGTTTGGGGTATACCTGTACAAATAACTGAGTTTTTAGTTCACTGGCAATTCTGAAAAATAATACCAAAAAAATCATTTTGGGTTGACCCAAAAATGGAATTTTTCAAAATTTTTGGTCAGAGAATCAAAAAACCTTTCATTTCAGGTCAAACCATTTTGTTTAGATTTTGCATGTTTTAACTTTTAAAAAAAATAAAATTGAAGGAAATTTCAAAAGAAAAAGTAGTTTTGAATCAAACAATTGAAAAATTTCATTTCAAATGTGTCAAAATGAAACATTTAGACTTCTTTCCTTTTTTTTTCCCCGACAAAAACACTTAAATGAAATCTATAAGAATTCACAAAACATTTTGGTATTGACAAATCATCATTTTTTGGAAGGAAAAAAAAGGCTAAAAAAATATCATCCAGCTCTTGTGTGGAGTACTACTGAGTCTTTTTAAAGGCACGGTTTACTGCCCTATGCTTCTGTGATTGTTTCCCCTCTCACCCCTTTTCTGTTCAAACTGAAAGGGACTGTCTTGTACTATGTGTTTGTACTGTGCCTGGCACAATGAAGAAGCCCTAATCACAGTTAGACCCTTTTGGCACTACTTTAAAACAAAAAATAAATAATTATCATAAATGAATGTATCTGTATGAACATACTGATTATGAATTCTATTAAGCGTTCCCCTCTTCTCATTATGAGATGGGATAGAAAGGAAAGTCTGACCTATTTTTATCATCCTTTCAATGCTGAACATTCAATTAAGTCCCTTCCAACTCTTCTTTTTCCATCCAAGTTAATCATTGTATTTTTGCACTTTATTACATGCAAGTCCTATCCTCCTCCTACCCATCAAATTTCCCTTTATCTGAACCTTTTCAGTGTCATATATATATTTGTCAAGGTGTGGTAACCAAAATTGGAGATGGTACCTTGATAATGGCATGACATTGCTAAATACAATGCCATTGTAATATAAAATATTTTTAGTGTTAACCTATACTTTCCTCTAAATTCCCAAACAGTCAGCCTGGTTTTCTAAAACTGTCATTCCAGTTAATTATAATTAAACCAATTCAGAAGAGAGGTAGGCCTCATCTGCAAAATTAGATAGGATTTGGATTCAGACTTCCCAGATTTTCAGAAGAGAACTACAGATGTGGGGTTTCGGTTCAATCGACTATCAAGGTAGGGAAGAGCCATAAAATTCAGATTTGGGTCTGGTTTTGGATCTCAAAGTTGGGAGGTATTTGCATCCAGAGCTTAGGCTTGAGCCCATTTCTATTGAGAGCACATGTATTTATTTTGATTTAGCTATAAAGAACATATATATTCCTTTCCATAGTTCTAGGTGCCCTAACAATTGGTTAGATTAAAAAAAAAAAACACAAGAGATAAACTACCCACAGAGGTGAAAGTAAGCCGGTCGGGTCCGGTACGCTGTGCCGGACCAGACCAGCTTCCCCAGGCCGGCGATTTAAAGAGCCTGGGGCTCCCTGCAGTGGCCAGAGCCCCGGACCCTTTAAATCGCTGCCGGAGCCCCGGGGGAGCGGCGGCAGGGCTCTGGCAGGGAGTTAAAGCGCCAGGGGTTCCTGGCCGCTGCTGCGGCAGCAGAGCCCCAGGCACTTTAAACTTCCACCTGAGTCCTGGGGTAGCAGCGGCAGCCGGGAGCCCGTGGGGCTCCATCGGCAATTTAAAGAGGCTGGGGCTCTGCTGCAGTAGCGGCGGCCGGGAACCCCTGGCCCTTTAAATCACCCTGAGCCCCGGGGCTCCCAGCCACCTCTGCAGCTGGTAGCTCTGGGGTTGATTTAAAGGGCCTGGGGCTTCCAGCTAACACCGCCGGAGCCCCGGGGCCTTTAAATCTTGATTTAAAGGGCCTGGGTCTTTAAAGGCCTCGCCTCTTCTGGTTGAGGCCCCGCCCCCTGCTCAGGATCCCGGCATACTGGTAAGTCCTTTAAGTTATGGTCACCCCTGACTACCCAGCAACATAACACAACACAACTAAACTAACCAATCAGTAATTCAAACACAAAAGAATAGATCGCGCCTCAAATTCCATCATCAATCCCCACGGCCCTTCCCAAGTGTACAAGCAAACAGATGGACTTTGCAGTTTGCCCTAAAAACAGCAGATTCAGGTTATATCAGAAACAAGAAGAAAGCAAACTCCACAGCTAAGGGTCGCTAGCCAATGTCATTGTAGTCCAGTGGTCAATGGGTGTTGCCTTCCCCCGTCTGGGCCCAAGCTACAGAGAATGAGAGTCTATTACCCTTCTCAACTAGAGAACCTGGCTGTTTAGCTCAAGTGATGGCAGCTCATCCTTTCAGCTTCGGTGGTCCCTGGTTCAGCCATCACACCAGCAGCTCTCTCTCTTTTGTACAGACCGGGCAACAGCTTGCACAACTCAGTTGACCACAGGGTGACCAGATGTTGCAATTTTATAGGGATAGTCCAGATATTCAGGGGTTTGTCTTCTACAGGTATCTATTACCCACCACCCCCTGTCCCAATTTTTCACACTTGGTATCTGGTCACTGTAGTTGATGTGTGGGTCAACAATAGTGCATGGGGAAGGAGGCAATCTCTCTGGTAGACAAGTCCCAGGTCATGTAGGATTTTTATAGCTGAGATCCAATAAACTGAACCTGGAAATCAGTTGGTCTTTGGTGAGCAGAAAGCTGGACGGAGGCAAGCTAAAAATGGAATAACAGCTCTCAGAACCATTGCTAGTGCCACTTGGTGGGGAGCAGGCTGGGTAGGGCCTGGATCCTGGCTCTGATGCTGGCTAGTTAGAAGTGGGCTCTTTACTGAAGAGACAGCATCTCAAACTAGTGGTAAGGCCAAAGCTGCAATGTGGCTCAGTGAACAGTTTTGTTTTGTTTGTTTTTTTAAATTTGTTGGGACTGCATTTGAACAATTAATGTTAGAGTTAGTTAAGCTACTGAGCATTTCAAAGTACTCATATTTTATGGTGTGTCTGCATTGGTAGCAGTCAGATATTTCAAATTTTGATAATCTAATTATTACACTATCTTATAAAGCTAACAATTATCGTACAAAACACTAATATAGTCGATCTCCCAAATACTTTGAAGTAGAATAGTCATCACTGTGACGCTGGTGGACCAGGGCCAAGGCTTTAGGCCCCAGCCAAGCACTGACAAATTCACTGCTGGAAACCAGTCTGTTTCACCTGTGTGTTAGTATTATTAAGAGGGGTATTGGACTTATCACAATTTGTTTAGACTTTATGAAATGTTTGCAAATTGCTATCCATTATTCTCACTTATAGTATCTTTACCACATGCTATAAGGTAATATATAAGTTTTTGCTTTGTAACTGTAAAAAAAACGTTTGCTCTGAAACTGCGAACGCAATCAGGAGGGATTGTCTCCGGACCATCAAAACAAAAAATGGACCACTGTGGGGCACCACAATACAAAGACTTTGTCAATTGACCTTTGCACCCATGAAGAGGCTATGTGGGAAAGGGCTTGTCCCACCAGTTTGAATTCTGGAAGAAGGAAATTAAAATAGCTGACAGGAATTTTTTTTTTTAATCTTTTGCTGTTTGGACTCTCACAGGGCCAGAACTACAAAACAGAAGCAGAGATCCCCAGGGTCAACCTGTGTTAGTCCTAAAAGCCACTCAGAACTGACAGATTACTACAACTCTGTCACCTTTTGAAACCATAAATTGTAACTCATTTGTGTATGTGTTTCTCTGTTTTAAACTTGTAAAAACTCATTTCTTTTCTTAGTTAATAAATCCTTAGATAATTTACTACAGGATTGACTACAAGCATGGTCTTTGGTGGGACATCTAAGGTACAAATTAACTGAGGTAAGAGACTGGTCTCTTGGAATTTGGAGCAACTTGAATATTTTGTGATCTTTGATGTGTAGCAACCAGCTATCAATAGGTCTAGCTTACCAGGGTTGTAAGATACACTGAAATGTCTGAGGGGACGGTCTCTGACTCCATGCTAAGACTGTTATAGTGTTTTAGGAGTTGACACTTGTTACTGGGTTGGTGAAATCTAATTATAGAACATACAACCAGCTTGGCGTCCCTGTCTGGCTTCTTGACTGTCTGCCATGAGATTGGCACTTGTGGGTGTGAGCCACTCCAGATACCATGACAACACCATTACAACATTCATTTAATCTGAAACATACAGAGAGTCAATAGAAGTCATGCTATTTTTAGTAGTACATCTATAATCTCCAGACAACGGGAAAAAATCTATGTAGATAGAGCACACAACTTGATTAGATGAATCTAGTTTAGCAAGAATACTTCTTTGGAAGCATTTGCCTGCTTACTTATGTAAACATCTCTATAGCACTCCGATATATTTATAGGCTTGTAGATATGAATCTATTCCAGCTTTTTTAATGGTTGTGTTGGCTGGTGTGTTTAAATTTTAGATTACACTTCATGATCAACATAAAGAGCTCAATAAGGTATATAAAAGCAAGCCAAATCAAATCACACTGATGGAGTTTATTAGGTCAACAAAATGCCCAGTGCTAGATGCAAAATGTAAATTCAGGAGTGAAAGCAGTAAACTATTCCAACATAGGGTCAAAAAGAAAGATTCTCAAACAGTGAGATTAACAATTAAATCCCTGTATGGTAATTAAATCAATAAGACATTTAATAATTTTATTCAGGATTATAAATCCAAATTTGTAGACTATTTGAAAAGATTCAGTTTCTAAAACTGGATAACAGCTAATCTGGAGGAAGATGCACTTGCTGTGGAACTAAAGGCAGCTTTTAAACCCATAATAATATATAAAACAAAGTCCTGGGGTGAGATGATTTTCCTATATTTACTTTATAAGGAATAAATAAAGCAAATTACTCCTTTTATTGTTTGTCATTTACAAGCCAGCCCTTAATAAAGATATTCAATCCCCAAAATTAGGATTCACTTGATCACCTTGAATGACGTACAAATTACCAACCCACATCTCCATGCAGCCAATATAGCAAAATTCCCGTGAAGGGCCTTAATCTAATCCCAATCAAATCAATGGGAAAGACTCCCATTGGCTTCAGTGGACATTTAAACAGCCCGTCAAAAAAACTGCTATCACACAGAAGGCTTCATCTTTCTCGCTTTGAAGCCAAAGGAAGATTTGTAATTGACCTCAATGGAAGCAGGAACAAAGCTTTAGTAATAATGGCAAACTTGATCCATCCATTTTAAATAGGAGCTTTTAAGAACTGACTCTCCTGCAACACAATTAGTGATTCTGAACTCCATTAACCCAGCCCAAGGCAACCCTAGTTAAACTTTATCAATGTCTTTAAACTGCAGAACAGCAGTGACCTTGTCCAAAATTTTTGGCTACTGAGCATGTGCAGTACAAAGTGTCAGAAAGGTCAGTCAGATCTGTTGGCTAGTCAAAATTCACTCATACTGGTTACAGCTTGTTCCAAAGTTCAGAGCTATCAATCATACCTCTGAAGTAATGGTTGATACTGAGTATGTGTGAAGGAGGTAATTGCTTCTAAGACTAGAAAGGCATATTAGAAGACAGCCAGAGTGCAGCATAAAAGGCTGGCTGACAACAGGCAGGATTTGAATTAGAGAAAGAGCATCGATCAGGAGAAGACGAACAAATTGGAAGCCAGCAAGGGGAGCTAGCAAGAAGAAGTGCTGAAAGAACTGCTGGAAGGAGAGATCAGAGGGGCTGATCAAGAGGACAGAAGAACTGCTGGCGAAAAAACAGTTCAGAATTCTGGAAAAAAACCCAAACCCCCTAAAGCTGCAGTAAATATCAGCAGTGGCCACAACATCGGCAACATTGAAACAAAATAACTAACTGATGAAAGGAGAGAGATAAAGAAGCTGCTGAGAACAATCTGCAACTTTAACAACTGTAATCAGAGCAGAGGAGCTGAGCAGCAACAGAGATTAAATAAAAATACCAAAGGATTTGTAAATCAGCAACAGTAATTTTTAAAGGGATAAAAAAGCCTACCAGGTTTTAGTGTAGTGTAGCATAGTATTTAATATGTGTATGCTTGAAATGTGTGTGTTTAAATTGTATTTTACTTATGTAAAACTTAAATTATACATTAAGAACTGTTGTCGGTGATTTGTTACAATCACTGAAATCTGGCCATTTCTAACAAAGCACTTCAACAACCCCTGAGGTAGAAGTTTCTGGAAGGATGGGTTAAGGGGGTAATAAGTATATTATTCTAGGACTGTCCCCAAATCCATTTTGTCAGGATAACAAAACTGTAGGTAACTGGATCAGGTTTTAAAATATAGAAAAAATATGGATTGTTAGATATAGAGCAAGAATACCTCCACCTAGTACCTAGAAAGCTAGCCCCTAACAGTAACAAATATCCACCTCAACAAACAATTGCTTACATGAGAAAAGTTTGCCTTTCAATATCAAGGGCCAACACACATGAAAGCTGCAGTGCGTCCATCTGAAACAATTCAGAGATTAAGCCTAAAGATGGGAAAATTTGCTGGATAGCCTGGACCCAGAAGGACATTTTAGAAATTGGGCAATTTTATTCTGAGGGCACATGTACAGCATGTTGCAGATGCAAAAGAAATTGGACTCAACTGTAGAAGTACTTGCAGTTAAGACACACAAACAGTAAGGTCCTAAGGTTAAATGGGAACAACTTGCCAGGTACACTTGAGATTCTCAAATACACTGCAAGGCTTCTCTCTATATAAACATTTGGATTATCCACAATGAAGTAGCTCAGTTTATATGGAGATAGAGCAATTTCTGAAATATGTACATGAGGAGAGAGAGAGAGAATCATATGAATCTGCCTGGCTCAAACAATTATATCCACATTACAACTCATGTCACAGGTGATGAAGAAAAACAAAAACAACAGCACTTCTAGAAACTGGTCTGTAGAAAAGATAGGAGAAAGTGAGCAGCTGAGTGTAAATCAGTGATGGAAATGTAGTGAACTGAATAGTTCACAAAGACCCATTCTTTGGGATTGCTGGATGCTTAATAGTTCTGTCCACAGGTTACTACTAATTTAGGCCTGCTGAGCAATAGGATGCTCATATGTGTATGCTCATACATAGGCACACATTTCACTTTGAAGGATTATCTTTGGGGAGCAGATACCACCTTTGTTGCTATATATTTACTCAGACACCAAATCAGGAAAGCGAAAGTACAATTCCAGATGCCAGAAGGGGCCACTGTGATCGTCTAGTCTGACCTCCTCGATAACCCAGGCCAGAGGACTTCTCCAAAATAATTCCTAAAGCATATCTTTTAGAAACAGTCTTCTGTTCAGGTACAAAACAACATTGCTACAGGGAAGAACATTGTACAACAGTGCAGAACAAACACTAATCTACCTATGAAATTCTTTAGAAAACCACTAATAGTTCAGCAAGTGAGAGGCAGCAAGAAGTAGGACCAGAAGAATGAAACTCCAAACAAAACTGGAAATAAGAAAAGGGGTAAGTACTTTGAGTTTCAAAACCAGCACCATCCCCTTCAGGAGGGGGAAAAAAAAGTCACACCCATTCCCTAATCCAAGCGTGTTCACAAATAACTTTCTGTCTGATTTAGAAACTTTCCTTTATCTCCTTCTAAAAATGTACAAAACTGCACTGAGGATACCATTACGAGTGTCTACAATTCTTGATTTCTGTTTGCAGAGCATAAGCTACACATGCAAACTTCAGTTAAGACAGAAGCTCATCCTGCCACTCAGTAGCATTGTAAAAAACAGAAATAAAAATATAATCTTCATTATGTTAGAACAAACATGTTAAATATATGATACTAAGCTGTTCTATAAACATGTATGCTCATTATGGTAGGTTTTAGGTTTCAGTTTGAACCATTAACAATAACGAGATATTGTATCAATATGTGATATAGCATTTGCAATTTGCAGAGTCAAACATTTCCTTGGTTTCAGTAGTTCTGATTTTAATACACAACACTGTGAAGATTCATAGGCCACAAAGACAATAGAGTGCACTAAAATTCTCCAGTTTTCCCTCCAAACCTTTCCATGAAAGCTAGGATGTAGTGAGTTCCAAAATTCAGAATGTGACTGGAGTTTAGGCAGGTTCTTTTCCCCTCCCCTTCAAATTATGCAATCCCCTTTAAAATACCTTACATTGCATTTTCTACTCAGCTTTGGTGGGAGTCATTACCTGGCACAGACAGAAACTTGATTACGAAGGCTAGAAGACTCATTACTTTGAGAAAAGCTGACCATAACAGATAAAAACAGGAGTGATCATCAGAAGATCTTGGTTCCAACCTTCTTCTGAAAGGCAACCACAAAACTCCAGTCTTTTTGGGGGAGAAAGGCTAAACCTATTCACTAAAGTTAGGTGGGAGGGAAAGGGGAAGGGAATCCAATTAGATGGATTATGAAACCATATACCCTGACTCAGAACTTTTATCAGAGCACTACTTCAAGTCCTTTCATGGGGACACCCAGACAGAACAAGGCTAGAGCCCTGACAGTTAGACAAAATGTAAGAAGAAAGATGGAAAGGGGACAAGGGAAGCTGAATTCCCTTTAGCTGTTTAACTGCTCCAACAGAGAAATATCTTTTAAAAATAAAAACAAAAATAAAAAAGGAACTCCTGTGTAACTACAGCATACCAGAAATGGGTTTGCATCAGAAAGGGGCTTGGCCAGATGAAGAATGAACAGATAGAGCTGAGGTGGAACAATGCATCCCAAGGTGCAGGTATATTTGAGAAGGCTGGTATGTTGGAAGGGGCCAATTGTGCTCCACTCTCCTGATTGGTTAGGGGTTGAAGGAGCTGGCCTTTCCACCTCTGGAGTTTTAACTGGTTAGGAAGCTGGCAAGAAATGCCCCCTTAACTTTCCCCACGCTGGCCTTCTTCACTGTGAGAAATTGGAATGCCACTCTACAGGAGGGGTTCAGTTCTGCCCCAGTGGGCAGAGATAACTGGCTGTTGGACACCTTATTGGCTATTTTGGATCTGTGCAACAAAGTTGTTATTGTGATATGTCATTTCTTTGGCACCACTCATTAAGATTACAGCACACCACTTCAATTGAAAGTAGGAATCAGACTCTTTCACGAAACATCTTGAATAAGCATTCTCCTGTTGTGTGTCCTGGAACAGCATTACAAGGGAGGAACTCATTGTCAATAAGTCTATAAGAATCCTACTTCACTAACATCAGTGCGAGAGAACCAGACAGGCAAGTTGACTCATCAATTCCTTTCTAGTCCCTTCTCCTGAGTTTTGAAAGTAGTTGCTGTTGGACATCCTCAGCCAAGCCAGTGAAATGGAGGAAACAATGCAATGTGACAAAGGCACTATTTTCAATTTAGTACCAGTACAAGTGTTATAATTTTTCAAACCACATCTACTGTATAGGAAAGAATAAGATATTCTGCAGTGCTATGCACTTTATTCTGTTCTGCAATTCATTTATACCAGCTAAGATGACTGAAGTGTTTGTGTGTGGATGTTGCCAGAATAAATAATCAAGCCTTGTTGATTTTTCAGGGCTTCAGATTTTCTCCAAAAACCCTTCAGGTTTCTTGGTGTTTCTAAATGTCACAACAGCACTGAAGGCTTTGTGTCCTTGGCAGCCAGCCCTTCAGAACACATTACTCTATGGGGTTTCCAAATCACTCGATCCTACGTCATATTTGTCATTGTGCTTTCACAATTTTTGCTATTTTTGGCTCCATCATTGGAATAACTTGACACTGTCCTTGTCACAAAACAAGCCATCTCCCTGGATCGCCCCTCAGCCAGAACTGAGCTTGAGCAAAGACTGAACAACATATGCAATGCAGTAATGGCAGGCTCAGCTATACCAACAGGGCCCTTTCCAACAGAGCACTTGAGCACCTGCATAGTATGAGCAAGTCAATTCACTTTGCGGTCCAATCTTGCAAGCCCAATGTAAGTAGGTAATCTTCATGAGAGTAGTCTCATTGACATCGAAGATTATTTGTGTGAGCAAAGTTACTGACATATATGTTTGCAGGACCAGAGCCATAAAGTAGTGCAGAATGTGTCTGCCTGTTCATTACATTGGTCTATGCACAGAGCAACTAAGATCAGTTTTCTGCCTTGGTTGCTAGGTGACATGGCGGGTTTTACTGCGTTTGTTTTAAACTGTTTACCTAACTGATTTGGACCTAGCTACTTATACTACTTAGCAACCTAGCTACTATAGTCTGCTTCTCTCCAAGTGTGATACGGCTGCAGGTGTGACCAGTTGAGGCACTTAAACTGACAGCTGTCCAGTTTAAAAAGTAGATAGTTGCTGTCACAAGCTTCTTCAATGAGGGACCCCTGACATGGGAATCTGTCTCCCTCCTTGTTACAAAAGAACCTAGATTTGTTTAATTTTAAGGCACACCAAAAAGCTTATCTATTTTCTCAGACTTTTGGATAGGTTTTATATATATTTGAGTTGGGAAAGGAGATGACTGATGGGAGGTTATTTTATGGATATCAATATTAATAATCAGTCTGCGCTGATGTGCATAGACAGTTTATTATGTATTTATGGAAACTGTAACCCTTCTGTATATTTTAAAATATTTGTAAAAGTGCATGCGGCCCGACCAGTAATAATAGGTGCTTTAAAAATAAAATATATAAAACAATGGCGTATCAAATATTATTAATATTTATTAATTGATTAAAACAAAATTTATTGTACAAAATTAATTTCAGAATAGGAAAAATCATTTTTGAATTGCTTTAAGTTCAAGAGAGAGAGATCATTAAGGAGTACAAATATCATTAAAGCTCAATAAATATCAAAATACAATGCTTTACTTGATTTTATTAAACTCAGTGTGCCTCTCTAGTAACCAGTAAATGTCTTGGAAAATTAGTGTAATTGCAGGAATCTGGATTTAAATTCCATTCTAGCTCCAACTCTTGTAACTGCAATACTAATACCAAGAAATCCCTGAGCCACAGTTAAGTTTATTTCATGCCATTAAACATTGGCACTGATTTTATCTGACATTTAATTCTGTGCAGGCAGTAACAGTTCAGTAACTCACATGGTAAGTGCAACTGTAAATATCTGAGGAGTGGAATTTGATTCATAGGAAGAACTACCACATTCTACAAAGAATTTAGGAAAACTGCCAAAACAATGGGATCGATGACCAGTCTATTATAATCTGTTTGATAATAGCCATGTACTGGAAAAATTCTTGCAACACTGAGCTTTTCAAAACCGACTCATTATCCTAATTACTGTGATATCAGCCTGTTGCTTTATATGATATTTGTGTGGACATGGGTCAATGATTTGACTGCTTTAATTTTAGGTGTCCCTATTTATAGTTATGAGACAGAAGGAAAACAAACAAACAATCTAATTCAACTTGATTCTACACACTGCCTTTCATAACCATAACATCTGAAAGTACTTCACAAAATGTCCCCCTTATATATGTACTTAGAGGATGAAATTCACTCCTCTACAGAGGGTGAGCACAACGCTTAAATTCCATGAAAGCTTTACAGAATATTAATTAGAAGATACAATCCCTGCACCAAGGAGCCTAGAAGAAGCTCTGCACAGATGGACACCATGTGGAATAGTAAGGAGACCAAGTAGGTCAGCAAGAGGTAGAACGAGGCAGTGGAGGTGCTGATATGGAGGTGGAAATTCTCAAGGAAAAAAGGGTGAGGGACAAGGAGGAGAGGAAGAGAAATCTCCAAGTTGAAGAGGCAATAGAAAAGTGAGGTGTGTCAAGTAACTTCAGCACATTATCAGCAAGCAAGTATCCATAATATGAAACAACATGAAATCAATTAGGGACAATGTTAATAAAAAGAGATAAATGGGGAAAGTATTATGTGTAGCAATCTATGATAATCAGAGACCATCCAGTGGACCCACCACAGAGAAACAAATTCTATCAGAGGAACAAAATCATACTGGTTTAGGAAAATAACCCCCATAATTTTCCAGTAAACTCTCAGGGAAATTTAATGGTACAAAAGGAAAAGAAGCTATTAAAAAAAAATGAGCTGGGACTCAACTTAGTCAATCTTTCCTGACCAGCCACCCTCAAAAAAGAAAAATCCAACAAGCCATAAACAGTGTAACTAAGTAATAAGGAAGAAGAGATTAGAGGAAGAGAATATGAAAATCTTCCAGTCTTGGATACCAAATAACTGCAACCAAAGCTTGCCAGCAAACACCTCCTGCCTCTCCCATCCCCCTCCCCCACCCAAAAAAACCCAACAAAAAACAACAACAAAAAACCCCACAGACTAGAAAACCTGAAGTTTCTGAACTGGCACTCACCTGCTAACCATTGCCCACAAATGTGGGGATAAGTTTTTAAAATAAATACTTATCTGTAGTAGACCCTCTCACATACTTTCTGAAAGATTTGAAAAGGCCACCAACACATTTGTCCATTAAAGATTATGAGGGAGATTTTTAAAGTTAAGTGCTCAACTCCTATTTGAATGGATGTTGGGTACCGATGTCAGTTCTGTCTTTGAAAATCCCTCCTCTACATCAAGTGGAAAGAAGGATAAAAAAGTGCATACCCTGTCCTACACTCCCTACATGCTCCAAAAAATAGATCAATAAATTTACAAGATCATCACAGGACATAAAACAAGATATTACTGTAAGTCAGGGATCGGCAACCTCTGGCACACGGCCCGTCAGGGAAATCCACTGGTGGGCCAGGACAGTTTGTTTACCTGCATCGTCCGCAGGTTCAGCCGATCACAGCTCTCACCGGTTTGCCATTCCAGGCCAATGGGGGCTGAGGGAAGTAAAGTGGCGGCCAGCACATCCCTCCACCCACGCCGCTTTCCACAGCCCCCATTGGCCTGGAACGGTGAACTGCAGCCAGTGGGAGCTGTGATCGGCTGAACCTGCGGACGCTGCAGGTAAACAAACTGTCCCGGCCCGCCAGCGGATTTCCCTGACGGGCCGTGTGCCAAAGGTTGCCGATCCCTGCTATAAGAGAATATCATGCGGACAGAGCAGAACAATGACTTGTTCAGAAGGAAGAAAGGCGCTTCAAATACACTTCTACATGAGTTTAAGTGCCTTTGCTTCTGAAGATCAGATTTAATTTGATAAGGAAGTCTTTGAAATTCGCTGATTACTTAGTAGTCACCTTCTACTTACTTTGATTTCTTAATGAACTGAAAAATCTTTAAACTCAAAAGGTCTGTAGATCCCAGGTGAGCTGTTACGACTATTTCTGAACTAACTCCATCACCCTGACCATATCTATATAACTATAAAGTAGAAGAGCATAACTATAGATCATTTTGTGTCAGGAAGGCAAGAATATCTGGGCCTATCTAGCTTGAGCTTTGTTTCTGGAAACTCCAAATGCATGAGTAATGTCCAGTTGTCAAAGAATTCTGCCGGCTTGAACCCTTTTGGTAATCAAAGAACTGACATTTGGGTTTCAAAACAACAAAAATTTAAAGTTAGAAAATAGAACTCATGGGGCAGCTTGTTGAACTGAATCATCACTGTTTGCCTCTGAACCAGTACAGTATCAATCACCGGCACACAGGAGCATCCCACTGTTTCTTCACTGCACATACCTTGAGTCTTGAAAAACAGCAGATCTTTTGTTGAGAGCTTTCTGAGTTTTATTTCAGAACTCATCCTCCTACCTATCACATTTGATCACCTAATCAGCAGACATGGCATCTCCTGTCAATTAATAGACACAACCACTAGCAGGAATCAAATCAGTGTCCCAAAAGAAGGCAAGATGGATTAGTATCTTAGAAGCTACAGTTGAGTGGGAAGTTCTCAAAAAACAACCACCCACATATTTTCTTAAACCGTGAGACTGAAATACATGGCAGAGAAGAATGCCTTGGAGATATTTGGTTGGATGGGGGCAGAAGGAATCATGGTCACCGTAATCTAATTTGAAAATATTAAACTTTATACTGCATGCAAGTCAGCAGTTTGACTGGAATTGAAAACAGGAACTTTGAAGAAGCTCCATCTAGTTCAAGATGTGATGACTGACTTATTGTCTAACACGTTACCCCAGTGCTCTGGTTACTTCACTAGCTTCCTTTGGAATTGTTTAATCCAATTCAAGGTCCTGACCTCAATCTTCAAATCCTTAAAAGGGGTGGACTGGAGTTACCCAAGCGCAACTTTGTCCTCCATGACCATGACCTACCAAGACAACTACACATCAGGTAAAATGGAATTGTCTGCAGACACACCACTGACATAGAGAACTAGCCCACAAAAAATTGTATAACACCTGAAAATATTTATAAACCTCTTTCAACAGAAATTATACTTTATTAAATTGTACATAGGATGAAGTCTACCCTTGTGACGCATGCCAGAGCAAGACATGTGCACCACTTACAGCCCTATTTTGTGATCTTGAAGGACTTAGTCTTTGTACTGCCCCCTGCATGAAGTGAATTCCATCCTTAATGTAGTTTGTGTTCAGAAGTAAACATTGATAATTCTACTGAGTTTGAAACATGGGAACCTGTGTCAGACCATATTCTATGACCAGTTTGGAGTATCTTTCTCAGTTCCTTTCTGTTGTGTTTCTTGGACTTGTCACAATAAATTGTAGTAGAGCTATTATCCCTGCTCCAATCCTTTCCTTTGGGATTTCTCCTCTGTGACATCTCTGGTAGATATAGCTCTGGACTGGCTTCTTTCAGTTCAGTTAGTGTGTTCTGTAACATGCACGTATTTTTATAGATGAAGATAAAATTAGTCTGGATTCGAAAGTGCTTAATTTGTTCTTTATGGTATACGGATATTCAAATTTGATTTCTCTCTTTCCTCCATTTGAGTCTTTTGGTATGCAGGTCTAGCTGAATCCAGGTCTATTTCTAGACATCAACTGATGGGTTCAACAATGGTGTATAGAAGAGAGTTCCTGGTGCCTGATTCATGACAGAAAAGTAACTCTGCTAAGAGATTACTGTGTAAAGCAGAAGGGAACCAATGAGTAGTGCTACCACCTTATTTGCTGGTTCAAAGATTGTTGAACTTGTGAACCATAGCCCATTTCACAAACATCTAGCAACCAGGGGTTGATGAAGTTTGCATACATGGACAGTTGACAAATCTTTCCACCAGACCACTCAGCCCTGCGCACCATACTATAAAGACACAATACTACAGTGAAAGGAGAATGAACTAGATTACTTAATCTGTTCCATCTCTAATGTTATAATTCTATATAGCCACAGACAGTACCAAGAATATTTACTGGCAAGGATATATACCCTTTCCTTCCTAACTTCATATGCATCAGTAACTTCTTTCCTTGAATAAAGTATTTAATAGGCAGAAATGGTACTAATGTATTGTGAACGTCTTACTATGTATAATGAATCAGTTCTGGGTCGCACTATGTCAGAACTGTATTAGTATGTTTGCCTTTGAATAGCATCCCATACAAGAGGAGTATGATTATAATGCTACATAATTTTAACTACAATTGTGCAGTGGTATGAAAATGTTTTTATAAAGCATAAATAGCTATTTAATTGCTGTCTGAACAATTACATTGCCATTTATGTCTTTTGGATGACAGTAACTGTATGCAGATTTTCCATGAAAAACTGTAAATCTCTAAAAGAGCCACTAGCAAATAGTTAGAATACAAGCAAGGGGTAACTGACTGGATTTGTGCCATGTAAAAATGAAATAATGACCCCTCTATGGACAAAATTGATAAAATAGTGGTACCCACAAGTGCTGCTGCAGTTAAGGGGCTATCAGCATTTCAATTATGTTGCTATTTTCAGGGATTTATATGGTAACAACTGTAAAGATTTGCTCCAGGCTGAAATTTGACATACAAATCTTAGTCCTAGAAGCAGAATTTTAAAATGCATTTTTCAAAACTTTTATGAAAGTCTTTAACTGTGTTTAATTTTTGTAGACAGTAAAATATGTAGTTATTTTAGTGCAGTAGCTAAGTAGATAAAAAGGGATGAGAAATAGCCCTGATTAGGTTTAGCATAGACCCTCTCCCCACCTACCTAATCTCTGTTTTATACCATCAGCACCATGGCATCTGGGCAACTATCTCAGTATTCTTATTAGGTATAGTCAACAGCTTCCTTAAAAGAGAAAAATAATTCAATCCAAAACCCAGGGCAGATAAATCAGGTCTTTAGATTCATTTAGGTTTTGATATACTCCAAATTATTCCTGAGTAGTTTGCAAATAATACTGTCTTTTCACAATTGTGAATAATTATAATTGCAACATTAAAATAAATTGGGTTGAATAGCAATAGAATTAGTATTTCCTTTCTTGTCTCTCTTTTGCTACCATATTTCCAAATTTTACATAAATATATACACATTAATTCTAAGCATGTATATGTGGATCACATTTTGCTGTGGTTACACAAAATTAAATACCACTACCAAAACATGTGGAACAGAAATCCTAAATCCAGCCTATATTTCATTGAGCTGATGACCAGAAGGGATGGTTAGATCATCTAGTTTGAACTACTGTACATCCCAGGCCATTACATTTCACCCAGTTACCGCCTACAATGAGCCCAATAATGAGGGTTAGATTAGAGCAGTCCTGAGGAAACAAAGCTAGTGTGTGCCACTGACAGTGAACATGGTGCCACTGAGAGAGACCAAAGGTGCCACCAATGATTGCAGCCCAAGCAATGGCAGGGTATTGATTAGGTGAGGTTGCCCAGATGATCTCAACAGGAGAACCACACCCAATGGTGCAGATGAAGGTGAAACCCCCTCAAAGGTCCCTGCCAATCTGATCTGGGGAGAAATTTCTTCCTGGCACCAAATGTATTATCAGTTTGACCCTGAGCATGGAGAGCTTTCTCCGCAGAGACCTTCCCAAATCAACACACAGTTCCAGGAAATGATCTTAAAGAAGCTTTTAATATGACCATTTTGTAGGCAATTGTGTTAAAAAGTACAGATCTAAAGAAAAATTTTCTATATCTTCTAAGCTCCCAAACATTGGAACAATTAAAAATGATAGGACAGAGCCTCAGCTGGTGCAAACAGGCACAGCTTCACTGAAATGACAGAAGATATGGCAATTTACACTAGCCACGGGGCTGACCTGGGGATTGTTTGTAATGCCAGTTAAAATAAAATTTTACAAATTCTTAAAAGTAATGGTTAAGATGAACCATCAATTTCCTTCAGCAGTTTTTATGCCTATAAATAGATAAAAACATAATGCACATAGTACTTTTTAAATGTTTGTCTAACTTTCTGGAGCAGTCTCGTCTAAGTTTTTCATCTCCTTCAGTCTCATGCACACTGAGGAAATGGAAGTGCATGCCTTGTAATATTTACCCTAGTGCTGCATTATCAAATATCCACCGTCAGCTCCTGTATGTTTGCATTAGCTTGCAGCACCACAGTTAGCTGATCATTAGTTTTTATCATCATTTCTGGTACACAGTGTCATCACCAGTCTCAGTTATTGTAACTGGCTGTTAATTGGGCTACCCTTGAAAAATTGAAACTGTGGTAGCTGTCAATCTGCTTCTCTATCCAGCACTGAGCATCACACACAGATGCTGGAGGCCTTCAATTCTCAGGCATGAGCCTTCTTTCTTACTTACTGTAAACCATGTGAATACAAGAACTCTTCACTTCGGCCCTGATTTAGCACACTAATTCAGCAAAGCACTTAAACAAATGCACTTTTAGAAAAATGTGAACTGAAGTCAATGGGACTTAGGGACATTCTTAAAGAAAAGCAAATAGCTTAGTGCTTCCCTGAATCAGGTTCTTACTTCTGTAGTAGTGCATCACAGGAGTCCATGTGAGATATGCAGCCTGATTGCCACTAAAGTTATATGTTCTTTCTAATTAGGGACCACACTGTCCAATAGAACCTGAAGTTGGATCTTCAGATCCACTGTGTATGGGACCTAGAATAATAGTACCAGGAGAGCTAGGGTATAAAACTTGTAGGTAGCATTCACATTCCAGTTCTGAGAGGATATCACACATTTGTTATTTGAAGGAGATTTTCAAAAGGAGACACAAACTTGTGTACAAAGTCTGCTTCATCCAATTTCATACTTCAATTCTTTACAAACTTAGGGAGAATTAAACTTGGCTACTTCTCTGACTTCTAGCAGGATACACAGAGTGCATATAAAACTGCATCAGTGAAGGAGGGGTTTATCAATAAGAGACTTTGACACTAGGCCAGCCCTTTGCCCATGAGCTGGCATTCTGTATTGCCATTCTCAAGACCCAGCTTACTTTCCCAACCAGCAGGAGATGGAAAAGCTCTAGAGGCAGCATGTTTGGTCCTTGGGAGAAGACAGTGCTTCAGGACACTCAGCAGAGACCCTCTAGCTGTCTAAGGAGCAGAGCTAAAGGACTCTGAGAGCACCTGGTGAAGTCTCATATACCATGATGGTATCAGTGTCACAGGAACCTTGACTGAGCAAGGGTGTAAAGCAGAAAAACGAGGGGAAATCCTTAGAACTTAAAAAAAATAAATAAACACAACAGAGCTGCTCTCAAAAGCAGCTGTGTGGAAGTGCTGAATATAGATTCTCTATAGAGGAAGATCTTTTCCATGTTGGAAAATAATACAATAAGGTGCAAGGTTTTCTTAGAGCCGCCTGAGAAATATTGACCTCATCCCAGAAGCTGCTGGGACAGTTTTGCAGCCTTGTGAGCAAGCCTCCCCTCTGCACTCTGCCCCCAGCCCTTTTGCAACCACATGAACCCAGAAAGTCAGTAACACCCTGCGGATCTCTACAGTTAGTATGGTGTTCAGTTGCATCAAAACTGCAGAGTCTCCCGTTTCTTGTTTCAGCCTTCTGAGTTGTGCTCTCCTTACTCAGGTTCAGGCCCAGTCTTGTGTTCCTTTAGCAGTGGTGTTAGACTCATGCAGCCTTTGTGCTCCCTGTTAGGATTGCAACTGGCTCCTTACACCCACTCCCAAGCCTTGAAAACCAAGGCTGAGCCAGCCGTAATCCCTCTTTGCAGTACTCCACAATGATTTCATTACTTACCTTTGGGGAGGAAACTTTCATGCCCAGTCTAGTGTTAGTGAAGTGTACAATAAAGTGTCACAGCATTGCATCTATTCCTGAGACGGTTAGTGTGTTTTCACAGGTGGAATGACACCTAATCAAATTACTAATAGTGTAAAGCTCAGTGTAGCATAAGAGCCAGCTGTAATTCTCAGAATATGTTAGGACTTAACATTTCGACACTTTCTGCGACAAAAATAGCAACACGAATTGTTAACAGCTCAACTTAAATTCATGCCCATAAAATTTAATATCAGAGGCTATCAGAGGCTCATTCACCTGCACATCTACCAATAGGATATATGCCATCATGTGCCAGCAATGCCCCTCTGCCATGTACATTGGCCAAACTGGACAGTCTCTACGTAAAAGAATAAATGGACACAAATCAGATGACAAGAATTAGAACATTCAAAAACCAGTCGGAGAACACTTCAATCTCTTTGGTCACTCGATTACAGACCTAAAAGTGGCAATTCTTCAACAAAAAAACTTGAAAAACAGATTCCAATGAGAGACTGCTGCATTGGAATTAATTTGGCAACTGGATACAAATAACTTAGGCTTGAATAAAGACTGGGAGTGGATGGGTCATTACACAAAGTAAAGCTATTTCCCCATGTTTATTCCTCCCCCTGCTGTTCCTCAGACATTCTTGTCAACTGCTGGAAATGGGCCACCTTGATTATCACTACAAAAGATTTCACCCCCTCCCCCGTCCGCTCTCCTGCTGGTAATAGTTCACCTTACCCGATCACTCTCCTTACAGTGTGCAAGGTAACACCCATTGTTTCATGTTCTCTGTGTACATAAAATCTCCCCACTGTATTTTCCACTGAATGCATCCAATGAAGTAAGCTGTAGCTCACAAAAGCTTATGCTCAAATAAATATTTTAGTCTCTAAGGTGCCACAAGTCCTCCTTTTCTTTTTGAGGATACAGACTAACACGGACGCTACTCAGAAAAATAAATAATAGTTACTAGTTGTATTTTATTTTTAATAAGCCCTGGAAAATGTAAATCACAAATCTATTTCTCAATCCTTTTTCAGCTGAGAGTCTGTAATAGCCTTTTGAAATTGTTGCATTTGATTGCCTCCAATATGCTAGTGGTCTGTCAGAAAGCAAATTACATCGTTGTATACCCAAGCTGATAGATTTCTTTTACAATAGGTTTTCCACTAGTAACTTTTACTTTAATTAAGTTAGGGAACAGACTTCAATTATATCTTCCTTACATCAGACTACAAAGTTGATATGGTTAGTCTTTTTGCCATATGGAGTAAAATTGTATTGTATGTGATTTGTTCTGGGCACATTTGGTTAGCAGATTTCAAGGCCTATACATAGTAAACAGCTTTCCTAAGCCTAGAAAAACAGCAAAAATAATGGCATACAAGTCCATTTTACAACAGCCAACATGAGTTACTAAGACAAACAATTATGGCAAAATAATATTTCAGAAGGAGAAGCAGCAAGTCCTTTAGTTAAAGTGCCTTATGTGTTCTACCCCCTTGTTTTCAGCTGCTTATGAATTTCCAAAAGTTTTACCTAGTGGGCTGAGATTTTCCCAGCGTGATCTATGCCACAAGATGAATTTATGGGAGATTTTGAGCAGAAACAGTGCTGTTATTTCTGAGTAGCAGAAGAAAATAAACATGCACTTTTGCCAGTATATAAATTTTCTTGCCTTTTTTTTTTTTAACAGCTCTGTAACCCAAGATACTAAAGGTTGATGGTAACATTTGGTAAGTCCTTCCTATGGCAGATGTGACTTTGCAAGTTCTGGTGAAAATTGGTTTTTACTTGTTTTTCACTGAGTTATGGCCTAATGGATGCTACACTTCACACACACAGACTGCAGTTTAGTGGGGTTTTCTTTCTAAGGCCCTAAACCTGCCAAGTTGAGGTGGATGGGCAGGACCTTACACCCACACAACACTTTGCTGAAGTCAGCGGGATTCAGTAATTAGGAGTCTGCTCAGGCAGATCAGGTTGCGGGATTGGAGCCTGTTCTTGCAGAATGTGTCACAGAAGATTGTGGTACAAATGAACTTAGCTTATTTGGAGTAAAATCAGCATAGGCTCCTCTGGCAATTTAAATTTATTTAATTGGAAAAAGGATTTGGTTAATTTTCTTTGCTCATATGGCTTAAAGCTGCATAGGAAAAGAACTGCCCTTGAATCCAAACTATCCATGAATAATTCAAACTGTCCTCTCCTTGTAGATTCTCAGATTTGCAGCACTGAGCTCTCACAGCGTATATTTCTTGGCCATTGAGTTCAAGGAGACCTGTGATGACATTGCAATATTAAGGGTGTGACAAGAATAGATTGGGTAAGCGCTGTGTCCAAAATTATTAAATTTTATGGGCATGAATTTAAGTTGAGCTGTTAACAATTCGTGTTGCTATTTTTGTCGCAGAAAGTGTCAAAATGTTAAGTCCTAACATATTCTGAGAATTACAGCTGGCTCTTATGCTACACTGAGCTTTACACTATTGGTAATTTGATTAGGTGTCATTCTACCTGTGAAAACTCACTAACCGTCTCAGGAATAGATGCAATGCTGTGACACTTTATTGTACACTTCGCTAACGCAAGTGGTTAAACCAGTTTTGCCCAAGTCTTAAAGAAAAACAAGGTCACTCTTTTGCCTAGACTGGGCATGAAAGTTTCCTCCCCAAAGGTAAGTAATGAAATCATTGTGGAGTACTGCAAAGAGGGATTGCAGCTGGCTCAGCCTTGGTTTTCACAACAGAACCACTAACCCAGGAACCTATCCTTGCAACAAAGCCCGTTGCCAACTTGTCCACATATCTATTCAGGGGACACCATCATAGGTCCTAATCACAACAGCCACACTATCAGAGGCTCGTTCACCTGCACATCTACCAATGTGATATATGCCATCATGTGCCAGCAATGCCTCTCTGCCATGTACATCGGCCAAACTGGACAGTCTCTACGTAAAAGAATAAATGGACACAAATCAGACGTCAAGAATTAGAACATTCAAAAACCAGTCGGAGAACACTTCAGTCTCTTTGGTCACTCGATTACAAAGACCTGAAAGTGGAAATTCTTCAACAAAAAAACTTGAAAAACAGACTCCAACGAGAGACTGCTGCATTGGAATTAATTTGGCAACTGGATATAAATAACTTAGGCTTGAATAAAGACTGGGAGTGGGTGGGTCATTACACAAAGTAAAGCTATTTCCCCATGTTTATTCCTCCCCCTGCTGTTCCTCAGACATTCTTGTCAACTGCTGGAAATGGGCCACCTTGATTATCACTACAAAAGGTTCCCACCCCACCCCCCCGCTCTCCTGCTGGTAATAGCTCACCTTACCTGATCACTCTCCTTACATTGTGTATGGTAACACCCATTGTTTCATGTTCTCTGAGAGTATAAATCTCCCCACTGTATTTTCCACTGAATGCATCCAATGAAGGGAGCTATAGCTCACGAAAGCTTATGCTGAAATAAATTTGTTAGTCTCTAAGGTGCCACAAGTCCTCCTTTTCTTTGTACAGCTTAGCAACCTTAACTATCTGTCATGTAATGCTCAGTTGTAAATCTGAATACAATATAAAATTCTGTCAGCGGACCTACGTTCAGCTCACTGAAGACAATATTAGACCAGCATCTATCTAATAGTCCATTAAAATCTTAAAACTCAGTGTGACAGTAATTCCATATTCTGGGGATTGGTTTCCCCCATTCTGACATAAGTTTTGGAGTGTGTTCCTCCTAAACATGACTGGAAAAATACTGTAATATGATAACAAAAGAATATGAGGGCAGCAAGAGTGAATGCATTGAGATTTTTTTTAAGGCCAAAAGAGATTTTTATCGTCTAGTCTGCTCTCTTGTATAATAAATCAGAATCTCATTGAGTAATTTCAGTTTGAACTATAATATATGTATTCTAAAGTATATGTTAAGATAGTTTGTGAGAGTACGAATACACTTTGCAAAGGGTGTTACAGCTTCAGGATAACTGCACCTGTATTTCTCTCCAGGGTGCCTTGAGGGCACCCACTTAAGACTGCCACCCCTCCTGAGCAGAGAGCTCTCTTGCACGTGCTCCACTAAGCAGTGTTTTAAGACTGCACAGCCCCTTGCCCTACACTGCGATATCCCCAGAAATCCCATCTGCCCAACAGCCAGCATCTGTGCTTTGCTTCCTCTGCCAGCAGTTACAAGTTATCACATGGTTCTTTCCAAGAAAGCACACTTATCCTTAAGGTAAAAGCATCACAGAGAAAACCCAATAAAAACAACAGATTTAAACACACACGAAACATATCAGGAGTCACCCATCAGTCTTATGGGGCCCTACAAGGCCAAAGTCTTTCCAACCCTTCCACATGGGTTAGGGACCCCTTTGGACGAAAGGCCCTGTCCATTTGCTAGATCAGAGAAAAGGCTCTATGTTAACTTAATTCCAGCCTTTCAACACTGGTAGAAGTGATCCAGGAGTTCACATTTTATACTGGCTTGGTGAGATCTAATTATAGAACATACCACCAGTCTGGGGTGTCCACCCTTGCTTTCTGACAGTCTGCCCTGAGATATTCACTGCAAGCCTCTTCAGGGGGGTGGTACCTCTCAAGAGTTGATTACAACATAAGTGACTCACCTGAATCACCCCACATTGTTTCTGATCCCTGGAGAAACTGTTGTAATCCTTCCCAGTGGAGTTTCTTACAATCCCTGACCCACAGTAATACATAAGAGTAACATAGCAGAGTCCCAATAAATATTGTATGAGGGAATTCTAGGAAATGAGCCAATTCTATTATGCTTACATGGGCAAATCCCTTCTGGCCAAGCTTCACTCAGCACAATTTTCACAATTTTTTTTTTGTTAGCTTTGATTTTAAAAGGAAAAGCAGATTAAATTTTATTTTGAAACTTAGCTAATTTACCTGAGAAAATCAAAGTAATTTTATAATACATGTATATACTATTCATATAATTAAGACTTCAGTGAAGAAGTCTAGATCACTTAAGTGTTCTTTGTTTTCTTCCTGGATACACTTTAAAAAAAAATTGATCCTCCAGAGATATACAGAGACAAGGGGCAGTTTGAAGTCTGTGGTTTGTACGGCCTCTGATAGAAAAGCCAGGATGAGGCAATTTGGGTGCTGGAGAGAAGTCATTCTACTGTTCCATTAGATCACAGATTGGAGAGTTTTTCTGACATGTCTTGAGTGACCTTAGATTGGGGGAAGTGGGAGTGGGAGGGGCAGGGAGGAAGGGAGGCAAGGCAAGAAACAAAGAATGCCATGAAGGCTTAGCATTGAGTCTCGGACCATCTCAGTGACTGGCACCCAACTGAGCCTTCAGCATCCAGACAGCTTAGGCACCCACCCATATTTTCAAAGAACAAGCATCTTCTGCTATGAAAACTGACCTCTCTCTCTCTGACCACCCAAGTTTACCCCAGAGTGAATCATAGAATATAAGGGTTGGAAGGGACCCAAGAAGGTCATCTAGTCCAACCCCTGCTCAAAGCAGGACCAATTCCCAGTTAAATCATCCCAGCCAGGGCTTTGTCAAGCCTGACCTTAAAAACCTCTAAGGAAGGAGATTCTACCACCTCCCTAGGTAACGCATTCCAGTGTTTCACCACCCTCTTAGTGAAAAAGTTTTTCCTAATATCCAATCTAAACCTCCCCCACTGCAACTTGAGACCATTACTCCTCGTTCTGTCATCTGCTACCATTGAGAACAGTCTAGAGCCATCCTCTTTGGAACCCCCTTTCAGGTAGTTGAAAGCAGCTATCAAATCCCCCCTCATTCTTCTCTTCTGCAGGCTAAACAATCCCAGCTCCCTCAGCCTCTCCTCATAACTCATGTGTTCCAGTCCCCTAATCATTTTTGTTGCCCTTCGCTGGACTCTCTCCAATTTATCCACATCCTTCTTGAAGTGTGGGGCCCAAAACTGGACACAGTACTCCAGATGAGGCCTCACCAATGTCGAATAGAGGGGAACGATCACGTCCCTCGATCTGCTCGCTATGCCCCTACTTATACATCCCAAAATGCCATTGGCCTTCTTGGCAACAAGGGCACACTGCTGACTCATATCCAGCTTCTCGTCCACTGTCACCCCTAGGTCCTTTTCCGCAGAACTGCTGCCTAGCCATTCGGTCCCTAGTCTGTAGCTGTGCATTGGGTTCTTCCGTCCGAAGTGCAGGACCCTGCACTTATCCTTATTGAACCTCATCAGATTTCTTTTGGCCCAATGCTCAAAGGTAGCACCTTGACAGCAGTTTGTGTCATTTTGGTCATAAATTTTTCTCTTCTAATTTTCAGCAATGATTATGTGGAAGATTTTGCTTTTGAAAAAAATGGAGAGAGATGTTTTGATTATTTAAAAAAAACTCTGGTTTTGTTTCTTTTATTTCCACCTAAAAGTATTTTTCTTTTTTGTCTTCTATTCCACCAGGATATTTCCTAATTTCTCTCCACTCTCTCCTTTTTAATGCAGTAGAAAAATCCTTCTGGCTGCCCATTTTAATTAACATAATTCCCCCCCATCTTTTTTTTAAGATGGTATATTTTTCAATCATTTCTGGAATTTACTGACTCTGCACCAAAACCAATGGTCCACATTTGTGTTCACTAAGCCCCCAGTGCTCCTGCACAAGCATTAAATGAATCATCACAGGATTTACAATTACTGTACACTGTATCTCTAAAGGGCCATTGAAATTTATTCCCATGTTCTCCAGGATTCTGCTGTGAGCAACTGGGGAGAGAGATCATGTGACTGATTTGTTGCTGAGAACATGCACTTTCCTCTATTAAAATTGTTTTCACTCCATTTAATGATCTAGTATTCTTTCTCCATATCTGTCTTTCTAGTATCTAGGTGGCATCCATCTCAGACCAGTTTGTAGCGTATAAATCTTAATATTTTGATTTGATGAAGTATTGGCTTAAGGAAAGAGACAGGTTCCTTTCCCTAAAGAATAATCGCTATTCCAGTAGTTCATTTCTATTTGATCTATGCACAGCAATTAATATTTTAAAAAGTGATTTAGGAGCTGGGTCTTAGACGATTGTGAAAATTTCACTCAAACATCATTTCCTTTAAAGTTCCTCAAACCAATATAGTTCTCTGATAGTTAAGTCAAGGGACTGGTTATATTCAATGCTACAGTCCTCAAAGGTCTTAGTTTGTAATAACTAGGGAAGCAGTGCATGTATAGTTGGGGTTTCTCATGCAGGGAGGAATACTGGACTGACTTGAAGATTACCTATCTTTGAATGTCAAAAACCCCATAATAGCTATTGAAAAAAATATATGTAAAGATGTGACCCTTGCCTTCAACTGACATGATCTTTACACCTAATGACTGAGAAAATGGTATGTTAAATGGCACCAGATTTAGGGCAAGGTCCTCAGCTGTTGTAAATTGTCCGAGAGCCATTGAAACCCCCAGGAAATACTTTGATTTGTACCTGCTGAAGAAGTACTTGTAGTTTTTCTAAGAGGCTACAATATACCAGATGCTCATGGGCTAGCAAAGCTACAAAATTTGAATGGCATATTGACAGAGAGTGACAGCAAAAAGGATGCCCTGATTGATAATCCAGTCTCTCTACTCTGATTTTCCAAACTATATAGAAACATCAATCGCTAATGATGTTTTGGAGAGTTAGTTGAGAGTGTAGAACTGCAGGAGCACCTCAAGCTATCTGTCCAGTGGATTTTATGACCAGAATAGTCATCACTGAGTAAAACTCACCCTACCACAAAGGTGTCCTGGCATGCTACCTCAAGATCAAAATTCCTCAGAGACCAAAGTCTAGTTAGAGGACCAATGCATACCTAACACCAGATGGCCCAGCTACCCATGTTTGGAACACAGAGAACCATTAAATTGATTCTGGAAGCGAAGGCTCAGGGACACTACTTGAGTCACCGGCCAAGTCTGGGGTAATGCTGAAAATCCAGAAAGAGACCTACTTTCATAGGTCATCTGCTGAGAGAACTCTGGTGGGAGTCCAGAATATGTTGCTTGTAGCAGAATTATTGGAGAGCAGTAAGGCAGTAACTTGCAGAGAATGAAGTTCATGAAATACTGAGTCCCAAATAAGGGGTGAAGGAACTTATTTTTTTATTACTGTGATGTATTCTGGAATCTCTCTGGCCAAAAATGAGGAAGATGGCTTGATGAGCAGTAGCGGTGGCATTGGAGAAGCATTTCTCTTTCGCTATCCCCCTCTCCCCCATTTATTTTATTATTACATTGGGAAAGGAAAGGGTGTGGGGAAATACCTTGAATGTACAATGCACATATTAGATGTAGGTGGTGGGTGGCAATAGCTGGCCTACTAGTAAGCCAAAAAACCCACAGGAGAAGGAACAGATCAGCTGCCTACCAGTAAAGATCACTGGATGGGGAGAGGATGGATGCCTGAAAGCTTTGGTTGAGAAGGTATAAAAGTGCTTCAAAAGAAGCCTAAAGGTATGGGTGGAGCTTGGAATCATCGTGGGAGAATAATTCTGAAAGGGTAATCTCAGACCAGGCCTTCTGAGGCCTAAAACTTTTCTGGCTTTGCTAGACATTGAGTTTCAGTGTTAAGGTCTGCACAGCCCTACTCTTGATGCCTACATTTCAACATTTTCTAAAGCTACTGTTGTCATACTGAGTTAAAGGGAACACTCCTAAGTGTATTTGGTACACGGTTTTATTAGGCAGAAGCTCTAACCTAAGGGAAGGATAACCAACGACACTTATGTACATAACCTTTGCTAGCTTAGCAACTGCTGATTTAAAAGAACTGGCTTTTAACAGCATCCCAGAATTTGCCTAAGATCTGTGATGAACTGGGACTATTTCTTAGGAATATTATGTGTGCCTTGGTTTCCCAGTTGTATTTTTGCCTGATGAAATGCATAGAGTTAAATTAAAGAATGCTGTAAAGAGGGGTATTAAGAAACCTGAAAGGATAAAACTATGACACAGATAAGACAGGCACTTCATTATCTGCTTCAGAGAAGTTAAGACAACAATGGCTGGGCCATCAGTTGGGGAAAGAACCTACCTGACACCATCCAAATTGAGATGTTTTTCTCTTCCCAAGGCTAGAGCTAAGATTAAAAGGCCCTGGGTGGGGAGGGGGAGAACTCCTCTGGAAGCTGACAGAGGGACATGAGACTGAGATGCAGGTCTGCAGCCAACTAGTTATAACTTGGTTATATAAGTTATATAACCTAACTAAGTTATAACTCTTATAACTAAGTTATAACTCTTCCCAGACAGAAGAGCAGACACCCAGGCTAAATTTTGTCTATTTAGGGGCTTGAGGGGAATGCCAAGCATAGGTAAGACTATATGCATATAGGTCTTGTTATATTTGAATCTATTTCTCTAAGCTCTGTGTACTGTTCGTGCAAAATAAACCATACTTGGTTTTGGAAAAACTGCGTCTGTGTCACAGCATACTACAACTGACTGCAGACTCCTGAAGGAGGATTCTGGCAGACTCCAAACCCAGTTGGACCTACTAAGTAATGTGATTGGCAATTAGTGAGGAGTAACCCAAAGACCCAGTTGGAGAGGCCTTGGATTGCAGGATCCCACCCCAAAGACTTGTCACTGGAAAGGGGAGCACTCAAGGGGCTGGAAGAGGTTCTCAGAAGGGGCAGTCCACACACAGACTGTAACACTAACTATATGCACATTCTGGTAATTGGAATACTATGGAGCATCTGTAGCAGAGCCATCCTGACTTCCCCAAGTAATTGTACCTCAATGATCAGTTCCTTTGAAGTGCTAGATAGAAAAAGCAGGCAATAGCAATGTACCTCCGAAAACTTCCCTTATTTAAAAAAAAACAAACACTACCACTTTTCACCTTTACTGCAAAATGTTGTACATTTTTATAAAGGCTAATTCTACTGTTGTCACAATTCACCCCTCTACTTCTGTGTCAGTCTTCCCGTCAGTGTTGTCTACACTTCTTCTTCCCCTCCTCCTTTCTACCGAGACTATGATTTATGTCTTCCGTCAAACTAGTGAGTACCTGCACAAATTGGATGGCATTTCTGCTATTAAGCTGTACGCTCCTGTACCCACAGACACCATCCTAGATTCTGATGTATTCAATATTCACTGTACCTACAACTATTCGTGCCATTCCTTTCAATGTCACTCTATATAGCAATGAGTTATTTTACACTGATTTGCTACTTGCTTTATATATTTATTCCTTCTACTCTAACTTACTCAAGGTGGTAAGAGAGGCAAGTTTTAAAACTACTCCCCCAGCACCTTGGTTTTCTGGGTCATCTTTTAACTTGGCTGCTATATGACTTACTATTTCTCATTTGGTTTTTATCCTGCTTATATTTCTAATTTTATTTTTGTGCTAATTATGAAACCTATGACCTGACTTTTCCTATTTGCACACTTCGTTTTACTAATTTCACATTTATTGATTTACTGCCTCAGACCTCCTTTATAATAACCTCAGTGAGGTCATTCATATAATTTGCCTTATTTTTTATCTACCTCATCATTCAGATACCATCTGTTCCCTACATATACTGGAGAGGAACATATTTCCAATTTGCTTCAATGAGATCTATTTTATTCACTGCACTCACCATGTACGTCAGTCTAAACTAATTTACTTGAGTGAAGTCACCCATATTCTCTCCACTCACATTTCAGTGATATACTACACAGAGGCTTGACTTTTCTGAGGTCACCTGAACTCTTTTCAATCTTCATTTACCCTACCAAGTGCCATAGGAATGACACACAATTATTCTCAGTCATTATCTGATCCCCAAAAGGCTACTTGGTAAATGTAGGTGTCATAAATATAAAGGGAAGGGTAAACCCCTTTGAAATCCCTCCTGGCCAGGGGAAAGCTCCTCTCACCTGTAAAGGGTTAAGAAGCTAAAGGTAACCTCGCTGGCACCTGACCAAAATGACCAATGAGGAGACAAGATACTTTCAAAAGCTGGGAGGAGGGAGAGAAACAAAGGGTCTATGGGTCTGTCTATATGCTGGTTTTCTGCTGGGGATAGACGAGGAATGGAGTCTTAGAACTTTTACAAAAAGAAAAGGAGTACTTGTGGCACCTTAGAGACTAACCAATTTATTTGAGCATGAGCTTTCGTGAGCTACAGCTCACTTCATCAGATGCTCACTTCATCAGATGTATACATCTGATGAAGTGAGCTGTAGCTCACGAAAGCTCATGCTCAAATAAATTGGTTAGTCTCTAAGGTGCCACAAGTACTCCTTTTCTTTTTGCGAATACAGACTAACACGGCTGTTCCTCTGAAACTTAGAACTTTTAGTAAGTAATCTAGCTAGGTATGTGTTAGGTTATGATTTCTTTAAATGGCTGAGAAAAGAATTGTGCTGAATAGAATAACTATTTCTGTCTGTGTATCTTTTTTGTAACTTAAGGTTTTGCCTAGAGGGGTTCTCTATGTTTTGGAATCTAATTACCCTGTAAGATATCTACCATCCTGATTTTACAGGGGGGATTTCTTCATTTCTATTTACTTCTATTTTTATTAAAAGTCTTCTTGTAAGAAACTGAATGCTTTTTCATTGTTCTCAGATCCAAGGGTTTGGGTCTGTGGTCACCTATGCAAATTGGTGAGGCTTTTTATCCAACATTTCCCATGAAAGGGGGGGTGCAAGTGTTGGGAGGATTGTTCATTGTTCTTAAGATCCAAGGGTCTGGGTCTGTAGTCACCTAGGCAAATTGGTGAGGCTTTTTACCAAACCTTGTCCAGGAAGTGGGGTGCAAGGTTTTGGGAAGTATTTTGCGGGGAAAGACGCGTCCAAACAGCTCTTCCCCAGTAACCAGTATTAGTTTGGTGGTGGTAGCGGCCAGTCCAAGGACAACGGGTGTAATATTTTGTACCTTGGGGAAGTTTTGACCTAAGCTAGTAAAGATAAGCTTAGGAGGTTTTTCATGCAGGTCCCCACATCTGTACCCTAGAGTTCAGAGTGGGGGAGGAACCTTGACAGTAGGTATCATTAACCCATTCCTCATGTAATACCACCAAAGTAAAAGGACAGTTCTAATATAAGCTTTTATATCTCTCTCTCTCTCACACACACACACAAAAGATGATACTACAGATGAATAGTTATAAATTATACGAAATACTACTATTAAAATCCTGTTAGTAATAATGGCTTATATAAGTTTTTATGTTCAGAAAAGAGCCTTTTGGCCAAAGCTTAGTAAACAAGTTCTTATTTGGTTTGTATATGGCACCTGGGTGAGGATAATTTTATTTTGAAAAATATGATGGTTACTTTATTTGAAGAAATCCAATTTTGTTTCTGAAATGCGTGTGCGTAGGCATGCACATACACACCTCTTCTTTCTCAGTGCATGTCAGAGAGAGAACATGGTGGTGGTGTGTGGTAGTCTAAAAGTTTTCATCTGCATGCACTTTCAAGCCTGCATTACTCTTGAGTGACAGAGCCACAAGTTATGAGGTCATCCCAAATGAGTAACCAGCACCCCCTCCCTAACTTATACCAACACCACTTACCATCATTAATTTCATTTTTGCCACATTTTAAGTATAATCTTGTTCTTTAAGATTCAATCTTTCTTCTTTCAAATTGTCACGTGATATTGCCATTCATGGTATTCTTAAAATCTAAACAAAAACATAGGTAGCAAACATGTCCATTAAATAGGCATTATACAGTAAGAATCATGCTTTGCTGCCTGAAACACACTTTTGAATCCCAATTGAACCCAAACAATTAAATTCATGGGTTGCATATTATCCTGTAATTAGAGACACTGGCACCTCTCACTCTACATAATATATTATAATAATAATGCAAATTCTCCTCAATTGCCTATTTAAAACATATTTCTCATTCTATAGTATAAAACATATTTCTCAGTATGTCTGGCATTTTACTAGACATATGAGCATCAGTATTGAACATGACGCTTATTAATTATGTTACAGGTTTATGAATTAAGCAACAACATGAGTTCCATGTCTGGCTCTGACACAGAGGTCTAATGTGACTTTATGGAAGACACTTCATCTCCATGTGTCTCTATCACCCCACTATAAAATAGAGGTAGTAATACTTGCCCTGTATAATATAATTCTGCCATGGTGAGGTACAGTGAAGTAGAACTGATAAAATAGTAATAATAACAATAATTTGTGAACATTCGGTCCAAGTTTGTTTTGCATTGTTAAAAATCAAAATTGTCAATCCAAATTTTGAAACTGCATTTTGAAGATCACTGACAATATACTGAACTGCACCTAGAAGTGAACACAAGCCAGTGCACAGACTACTGCACAGGGATTTAAAAGTTTTAGCTGGCCCATTTGCTCAAGAAGTAAACAAACACATTGTATACAAGCTGGAATTATGGGTTATTCAGAATTGTGCATTATCCATACAATGCAAACAAAATTTCTTCTTCATTCTTTAGAAGTTACAGAAGAGGGCTAATTCATTGTATTGTTACCTGGAAATGTCCTTGGCATGATGTGATGACAGAATTCTTGCAGAAGGATTCTAAAATTCAAGATGAGTGGAGTCTTCAAATGGACTGACACAAAACAGTGTAAATCTTCTATTAAAACGTCCCAAGAGCCTAAGAATTTCAGACATAGTGCGTTTGTCTAAATGACATGCAGAAAAGCACCGACTTCCATCTAAACATTCAAATTCTATTCCCACAGAGGAAACTTATGAACTGAAAGTACGCTACAGATGCTATCCAGGTTCTAAAGAGCAGCTGCTGATCCACACATGGTAAGGACTCCTGTGTTATAAAATGTACAGTATGGTAGATACCAGGAGTGCAGATGCATTACTATGCCCCCATATATAGATACTAGAATAATTCCAAATTCTATAATATTCCAGATGTAATCATAACACACCTGGATTTTTTTAAAACTGACAAGCAAATTCAAGCACATTTCGAGCATAATCACCACAGGAAATATTTCCATTAAAGACAACCTCACTCATCACCACTTTATTCCAATACACAATGCTGAAACTACTTAAATACTATGCAGACAAATCTCAGGAAATGATTAAATTAAAGTTTCACAGTGAAGAAATGTACCAAATCATGAAGAGAAAAGAAGAAGGCACAAAAGATCCCACTTTAATAATGATTTCTTAAAAGATCAAGCCTTTCAGGTATAAGAAAAATCTAAATGAACGAACTATGCAGATTGTTACTATAACAAAAATAAAAAGCATATTTAAAATACTGAAAAGGAAGAAGAATCATAGAATCATAGAATATCAGGGTTGGAAGGGACCCCAGAAGGTCATCTAGTCCAACCCCCTGCTCAAAGCAGGACCAATTCCCAGTTAAATCATCCCAGCCAGGGCTTTGTCAAGCCTGACCTTAAAAACCTCTAAGGAAGGAGATTCTACCACCTCCCTAGGTAACGCATTCCAGTGTTTCACCACCCTCTTAGTGAAAAAGTTTTTCCTAATATCCAATCTAAACCTCCCCCACTGCAACTTGAGACCATTACCCCTCGTTCTGTCATCTGCTACCATTGAGAACAGTCTAGAGCCATCCTCTTTGGAACCCCCTTTCAGGTAGTTGAAAGCAGCTATCAAATCCCCCCTCATTCTTCTCTTCTGCAGGCTAAACAATCCCAGCTCCCTCAGCCTCTCCTCATAACTCATGTGTTCCAGTCCCCTAATCATTTTTGTTGCCCTTCGCTGGACTCTCTCCAATTTATCCACATCCTTCTTGAAGTGTGGGGCCCAAAACTGGACACAGTACTCCAGATGAGGCCTCACCAATGTCGAATAGAGGGGAACGATCACGTCCCTCGATCTGCTCGCTATGCCCCTACTTATACATCCCAAAATGCCATTGGCCTTCTTGGCAACAAGGGCACACTGCTGACTCATATCCAGCTTCTCGTCCACTGTCACCCCTAGGTCCTTTTCCGCAGAACTGCTGCCTAGCCATTCGGTCCCTAGTCTGTAGCTGTGCATTGGGTTCTTCCGTCCGAAGTGCAGGACCCTGCACTTATCCTTATTGAACCTCATCAGATTTCTTTTGGCCCAATCCTCCAATTTGTCTAGGTCTTTCTGGATCCTATCCCTCCCCTCCAGCGTATCTACCACTCCTCCCAGTTTAGTATCATCCGCAAATTTGCTGAGAGTGCAATCCACACCATCCTCCAGATCATTTATGAAGATATTGAACAAAACCGGCCCCAGGACCGACCCTTGGGGTACTCCACTTGATACCGGCTGCCAACTAGATATGGAGCCATTGATCACTACCCGTTGAGCCCGACAATCTAGCCAGCTTTCTACCCACCTTGTAGTGCATTCATCCAGCCCATACTTCCTTAACTTGCTGACAAGAATACTGTGGGAGACCGTGTCAAAAGCTTTGCTAAAGTCAAGAAACAATACATCCACTGCTTTCCCTTCATCCACAGAACCAGTAATCTCATCATAAAAGGCGATTAGATTAGTCAGGCATGACCTTCCCTTGGTGAATCCATGCTGGCTGTTCCTGATCACTTTCCTCTCATGCAAGTGCTTCAGGATTGATTCTTTGAGGACCTGCTCCATGATTTTTCCAGGGACTGAAGTGAGGCTGACTGGCCTGTATTTCCCAGGATCGTCCTTCTTCCCTTTTTTAAAGACTGGCACTACATTAGCCTTTTTCCAGTCATCCGGGACTTCCCCGGTTCGCCACGAGTTTTCAAAGATAATGGCCAATGGCTCTGCAATCAAAGCCGCCAATTCCTTCAGCACTCTCGGATGCAACTCGTCCGGCCCCATGGACTTGTGCACGTCCAGCTTTTCTAAATAGTCCCTAACCACCTCTATCTCCACAGAGGGCTGGCCATCTCTTCCCCATTTTGTGATGCCCAGCGTAGCAGTCTGGGAGCTGACCTTGTTAGTGAAAACAGAGGCAAAAAAAGCATTGAGTACATTAGCTTTTTCCACATCCTCTGTCACTAGTTTGCCTCCCTCATTCAGTAAGGGGCCCACACATTCCTTGGCTTTCTTCTTGTTGCCAACATACCTGAAGAAACCCTTCTTGTTACTCTTGACATCTCTGGCTAGCTGCAGCTCCAGGTGCGATTTGGCCCTCCTGATAACATTCCTACATGCCCGAGCAATATTTTTATACTCTTCCCTGGTCATATGTCCAACCTTCCACTTCTTGTAAGCTTCTTTTTTATGTTTAAGATCCGCTAAGATTTCACCATTAAGCCAAGCTGGTCGCCTGCCATATTTACTATTCTTTCGACTCATCGGGATGGTTTGTCCCTGTAACCTCAACAGGGATTCTTTGAAATACAGCCAGCTCTCCTGGACTCCTTTCCCCTTCAAGTTAGTCCCCCAGGGGATCCTGGCCATCCGTTCCCTGAGGGAGTCGAAGTCTGCTTTCCTGAAGTCCAGGGTCCGTATCCTGCTGCTTACCTTTCTTCCTTGCGTCAGGATCCTGAACTCAACCAACTCATGGTCACTGCCTCCCAGATTCCCATCCACTTTTGCTTCCCCCACTAATTCTACCCGGTTTGTGAGCAGCAGGTCAAGAAAAGCGCCCCCCCCTAGTTGGCTCCTCTAGCACTTGCGCCAGGAAATTGTCCCCTACGCTTTCCAAAAACTTCCTGGATTGTCTATGCACCGCTGTATTGCTCTCCCAGCAGATATCAGGAAAATTAAAGTCACCCATGAGAATCAGGGCATGCGATCTAGTAGCTTCCGTGAACTGCCGGAAGAAAGCCTCATCTACCTCATCCCCCTGGTCCGGTGGTCTATAGCAGACTCCCACCACTACATCACTCTTGTTGCACACACTTCTAAACTTAATCCAGAGACACTCAGGTTTTTCTGCAGTTTCGTACTGGAGCTCTGAGCAGTCATACTGCTCCCTTACATACAGTGCTACTCCCCCACCTTTTCTGCCCTGCCTGTCCTTCCTGAACAGTTTATAACCATCCATGACAGAATCTTGAATTCTAAGCCAGAATCTTGAATTCTAAGCCAGATGGCTGGAAATCAAGACTTTTATGTTCTTTATTCTGATAAATCCTACTATTCGTTGAAGCTTTAGTTTTGTAAAGTGGAAAAGTCACAGACATTTTGGCACTTGACCGATGTACCCAGACATTGTTAACAATGTACATAGGGTACTATCAAAAGCAACCATTGTAAAATTGTGTAGCAAATGGTTACCAATTTATCAATCACGTTTAGACAGTAAGACCCAAACCATGAAAAATCTAGCCTGGGGAGTGTTATTTTCACTAAAGGGTCTGCATTGACGGAGACCTTAATGTAGAATATGCTACAAATAATCCATTCAGACCAATGGGATATTTTTATTGTTTTCACACTGATGATTAATAAAAGACAAATATTTTTAAGAACATTATGTGTGAGTCAAAGAGCTACAACACCTCCATTTACACTGTAGATTACAGATGTCTATAGTAGACACAGTTGTCAACCTCTTCTAAAAATCACTTATTGTAAGTTTATTCTTTTTGCAGGTATGAAGGTGACGATTCTCCGATGTCCTCCTCTTTATCAAATATTAAAGAGGGAATTATTATATCATAACATAACTGTGTTGTCTGCTGCATCACAACTGCACACAAATATGTACATGCAAACTACGGCATCTCAGTCTTATCAAACATGGATGTACAAACAGTAATTATGGTATATAGATTTAAAAACATATCCCAAATGAACTGCTCAGTTGAACATGAGTTTGGTTTCCTGCAAACTAAAAGGTTGAGTCTGCCCCTTTATTCAAATGATTTCCTTTAATAAAAGCACTGTAATGTTGCAGTTTAAAAATTGCATGTATCCATTTCTATAAGTGAACGTATTCTTAATTTATTTACCCCAGGGCCAGATTCCTGTACTCTTAGGCTACACAGTGCCATATTTCTCTTTAGTGAGGCTACATGAAGAGCAAGGTACCCATGCTCAGTGGGTAAGGGCACTAGAACTGGCCTGAGACCATTTCTCCTCTTAATTTTACATGAGCAACCCCACTGTGACATCACTGACATTGCATAGATTTAGCAGGAAAAAAATGGCCCATTGACTTTTTGCATTGGGGCAGATTCCTCCCATTAATTTTATACAAGGGAATTTGTATGCTCATGGCTAAATACATAAAAGGAAGGAAGTTCAAATCTCTTTGCATATTACCAGCACAAATCTCTTGATTGGACACTTTTTCCCTGAGCCTCATGTCATAGAAATAAATGGCTGAATTCCCATTTGCAAAGTGAAGTGGCAAGTAACTCAGTTTTTAGCATAAAAGTAATTCAATTAGATGGCTCATCACCTTAATTGTAGAATTTTTCATCACCACCACCAATTTCAAGATTTGAGATCCAACATCATTATTACGCTGTCTTTAGTGCATTTAATCTCTATCACATTACTTTCCTAGACTTAATAACCTGAAGTAAGTTAAAAGTAGGAAAATACTGGCTAATTAAGACATTAATAGTCGTGTTTACTATTTTTAGAAGTAGAAGAACTAAAAAGTTATATGAAGCTTTTACGAATCAAATTCATAGATGTATAATGATCCTACCCTTACTTGTAAGTATGTATTGAATTAGAATTTTAAAGAGAACACTGTTTTAACACATCATTCAAACTGTGTCCTCGCATACCTCCTATTTCACTTTGATTAATTGCAAGGGGTGTAAATCAGGTAAGAAGGAGACTTCCTGAGTTGTGCAAGCAGAATGTAGCCCGGGGGCCTATCCTCCTATCCTGATTTGGTACAAGAAAGGACAGAGTGGTGGGGGAGGAAAAATTGGCTACTTCTGGCACTGAGCTCTAAGTACACTATTTGGAGCAGCTCCAGAGCTGTTCTAACATAATGCCAACTTGTAATGGCCTTCTATGGGCCATGATGACAGCAAAGAATAGACTGATTGCAAAGCACTCCGCTTATGTCACCTCTGAGCCATCTACTCTTCTTGCCCACTCCTGTCACATCCTGTATAATGCGTAGTCCCATTATACTAATCTCTAGGATAGAGATATTCTTCAAGATAGGCATAAACAAGCCAAATCTTACCAGACAAATTGGCCCACTGTGGATTTTATGTATACATAAAAGAACTAATGTCTGACTTTAAGCCGCAGCTCACAGCTAGTGGTAGTACAGAGGGACACCACCAACCACCGCTGTTTGTGCTGACTCAGACTAAATACCACATGACTTCAGCCATGTGACCATCCCGGCTCCAACCTCTAATGGAAGCATGACAAGTTTCCACAGATTTGGTCTGGCATTCACACAGCAGAAACATTTCAGGGCATGTTTCTGCTCTTACACCAATTTTGTACAGAAGCAAACCTCATTGACTTCAATAGTTCCTTATACTGCTGTAAATCAAGAGTAAGAAAAAAAACCCTTTGAAATAAGCTTTGCTGATGTGAAAAAAATGCATATGAAGGGCTTCATGTTAATCAAAATTCCTCCAACTTGTAGAAAGCTAATTAGTATTTTTTTAACTACTGAGTCAAAAATTGCACAAAATTGCTGAATTTAAGAGTAGACAAGACTCAAACGTCTGTAACATTTGTAGCATTAATGATACATAACCACTACTAAAATATGACAATGTGATCAAATACTTTAGGCTGGGATTTTCAAAAGAGTCTAAAGGAGTTAGGTACCAAGGGTCCCTGATCTCCTTTGAAAATCCCAGCTCTCATTTAATGGCTACACTGGTACAAAGGAAGCCAGATTTGAAGCATCTAGCTTCAGATGTTTTTCCAGATATCCAGATGCAGAATGTCATCGAGCCTCCTATTGTGTAGTTGAGTAGGGGGTCACACTATGGACAGTACTCTTTTCTACAGACATCAGTGTAATACAAGGGCACATATTTCTGCTTGAGCAAGATACCAAGAATTTTTAAAATTTCAGCAGGACACAGTATATAAAAAAAGAGACCCATTCCTACAAATTTTCTGGAAGTGGAAATCCCATACAAATAATTGGCAGTTTTCCAATATATTCCTTCAGCTTTGTTCTTCCTGTTCCCTTTTCCTCTGGTAAACTGTAGTGACTGGAACAGGAAAGATGAGGCACCGAGGACAATACAACCATGTTCACTTGGTGTGTCTGACAAGAACAGTGAGTGATGCTTTACTGTATACTGTCAACAAGTGACAAAGGACAGAAGCAAGAGTTATCATCAAAGAACAAAAGAGAGGCAGCTTGGATAGGGGATTGAATTGGGAATTAAGAGACTTGGATTCTATTTCTGGTTCTGCCACTGACCTGCTATGTGACTCTGTGCAAGTCATTTCACCTCTTTGTGTCCTCTCCCATCTTTTATCTGCTTTGTGTGTTTATACTGAGATCTTTAGGGCAAGAATTCCCTCAATGTATGTTTGCAAGGTGCCTATACAATGGGCTCCAGATCTTAGCTGGGACCTCCAGGCACCACTGTAAAAGAAATAAAACAAAAAGAACGACCCCAGCTCACATCCTGTATAAAGTTAGAACAGTCTTTAGATTTATCTTTTAAGCTCTGTGTTCATATAAATTTCTGCTCAGACATTAAATTTCACAGCTACAAAAAAGAATATATGAGCCATGGCCTCTTTCTGTGCTACAACGTAGCATATTAGCTTTGAATATAAAGTTGTGAAACAAATTTATTTATTCTTTTGCACACTAATAAGCTGCCTCTCCCCAGGGGATTTGCTTTTTAATGTATTCATAAATTGCAGTTCTTTTGTGCTTTAGTTTATCTCCCTTTAAGATAAGCATGCAAGCTCTCATGAATTGTGTAGCATGATCATAGATGTTTAGAGAGCTATTCATCATTTCATTCTGACTGGTCCAGCATCATTGATTGTTTTGTGAAGCAGAACAGTTCTAAGGGAGGTCCATACACTTTTCAAAATAAATAAATCAAACTTTCCAACACATCAGGACCTTTACTTAATGTCACCAAACATAGACTGATCAGATAACCACATCGTGTCAGATTTCAAAACTCAGACACTGCACCAAAATCATTAGGGATTAGAGTATAAAAAATGTGGGTAGTTGTGATTAGCTATTTTTAAAGCTATTAAGCATCATTGTGATCACATAGTTAGGCACATAGGAGTTGTGGGGTCAGAAGTGGAGCTGGTGGGTTAGTGTGCATGTGCCCCAAAGTGGGATTTTCAAAAGAGCAGGGCAGGTTTTTTTGCATGCTTGGTCTCCATTTTGCCATCATGATTCCAGCTTCTCTGGTAGTCACTGCAGAACCACCAGTTATCTCCTGGGCATTGGCCACATTGCTCAATTTGCAACAGACCAGGTTCACAGATAACTATCCTTCTCCTTTGATAAACTGAATGAAAAATGCATGAATCATTTCTCCCAAAGTATTTTTGCTACAATTACTATGGACAAACTGCACCAAAGGATCCCATCCAAATCTGCACTCTAAGATCAAGCATTGCTGTATGATGGTAAGAACACAAACTATTATCTTTGCTGAATAACCAAATTGGCAAATAGATGGCATGGTTAAGATGGGATGACATTTGCTAGGTGAGTCTTACACTGACTCTCATCTGACATTCCACCTCAGGCAGCAAGGATAGCAAGAGCAGAAACCTTGGGCTCTGGCAGCATAAAACAGCTAGAAACATACCCTAAATTGTCAGCAAGAGATCCCCCCCCAATCTAAGGGAATCCCTAAGGTGGTATAGAACTAGCTTAAGGCTACCTACCTCTCCTCATCACCTCCAAAGAGGTGGTGTCAGGGCAAGCTACAAGTAAAATGAGGCAATTCTCTGTTGGCATAACAGAGCAACCCATAGGCTGCTCTATGTTATGTTTGGGGATGAATCAGTCCCTGGCCACCTGAGGATCAGGATAGATGAAACATTATTTAAAGTCACAGTGGACTGTAGATGCTGCCCACAAGTGATTTTCAGCGAGATGTAGCTCAGTTTGGGCCCATAAACCTAAATACAGAAAGTTCAAATGCACTACTGTGTTGCTCACCAATACAGCCACACTCAGTCATTGTGGTTGATGTGGCCATTTGATGTGGGAACCAGGTCAGATAGCTCTAAATACTGGCTGATGCCGTAGGGTGAAGAGAGCAGAGAGGTACATGGCTAGGGCAAACCATGATCCCTAGCCAATTATATTTTCAAAAAGAAAGTGTGGTGGGCTCATGTGTGGTCATATCAAACATATTATAGTTTAATACAGAGTGTTATTACCTAGACTACCTCAGTTTCCATGCTTGACCCATGATATTTAATAGGTGCCAGCTGCCTTCAGGATGTCAACACCTGCTTTTAGGGTGCCAGACTTAGAGGAGGTCAAGATAGTGAAACAAATGACTAAGCAATATCATACTCTTGTTCTTCAGGGACACGTCTGGTGATGTGCACATCACTTAGAGATAGGGACTATAATGGAGGAGTTGATGGGGTAAACACTGTGGAAATTCCATAGGTACATACGTTCTCCTGATGCACCTGGTTAGGTGAATATCTTTATATTATATTTTATATATATATATATATATACATACATATACATATGCATGCATCCTGGTCTGATAACCCCAGACTTTGATTATAAAGGCCATTTGGTTATTATAAATTTGACCTGTTTGTTACCTTTATGTATGGTGCCTATGTATTCTTACTGATTCTGGATTATTCAAATTACTTTAAAGAAATTTCCTATACCCATTTATACCTAAGAGTCTACAAATGAAGCATTCTAGTTATAGAAGTTTGGTAGACTCTGCTCAAGTAGAGATTAGGGAATTCAAATAACTCTACATGAGTGGATGCAGCAAATTTTTACACATGCAAATCAGTATAATGCATGCAGCTTATTTAACAGACACTGGATCATAAATTCAAATAAATTAACTGAAAAATTGAAAAATCAGAAATAAAGCACCTTGCTGAACGCCAAAGGATGAGGATATTGACTTCAACACTTAATTTATGATACTGTCTTCCTTAATCAGCTAGAGGAACTGCTACTGAGTGCATGAGGCACTTGCTCTCCTCAGAGCTGAGCGTGCTGCTAACACAACACTCCCAACCCCAGGTGGTCTCGAGAACATGAGATTGTGACTGTACTTAAGCCCAAATCTCTGTGGGACAGAACAGTCCAAATACCAAGGTCCATCTTCTTTCGTCCCTTTTAACTTGTTAACTGGCCTTTTCTAGCTTGCTTAGAAGTGAGGCAGGAAAAGGAAGAAAGAACGGGCACTTGTTCAGCAATATGGTTTCTCTCAGGTTGGCAGCTCCGACAGGTCCTGTTTTTCTCCAAGCTGTTTGTTTGATGGATGGTGTCCCAGTACAAGTGGACAGAGAAACTGCTGAGGTGACAGTAGCATGCCCTTAACTCACGTTTGGTTGATGAACCAGAAGAACCTGCAGAGCCTGACAGAGCAGAGTGAATAAGACAGACGGATGGATTGGGGGGGTGGAGGAGAGAGCTCAATTCTGGTCTCACTTACAGCAATGACATTCCACTGCTGTGAAACGGGTGTAGGTAGGAGCAGAATCAGGCCCATAGTCTTTTGTGATTTTATCTTTTTCCATTATATTTAGGATTTGTGAGACTGAGCTTTGTTATATGGAATCCATTATCCTCTCCTTATGCGGGCACAGTTCCCATTAGTGCCAGAAGGAGTTACTGTACATCTGCTTATTGAGTGGAGAGCACACTCCCCTGTGGCAGGAGGCTTGGAAGATGGACTTCCCTGAAGTAAAGAAAACTAACAAAACTATGCAGCAAAATGCTTGAAATGTGGTTCAGTAACCGAACATTTTGACAATGATTTTAATAAAATCATGTTTTGCGTCAATGAAAAAAATGATTACTTGAACCTTGTGAAATGGAAACAAATTTGAAGTTTTTCAGAAAAAAATGGAACGGTTCCAGTTGTCATTTAATGCCCCGATCTTTTAGTCTGATGTGCATGTAGAAGGTGCATGATTTCAGATGTAAGATCCTCCCACCCATTCAAATTAGATGGCAGGATTGGGGCAGAAATGACCGATCCTCCTCTTGCTGCACTGCCACTTAACTTTCCTTAATGGTATGGGCAGCCTTGTGTGCCAGGTGCATAAAGAGAACACAGCTCTGTTATACTTGCTTTAAATGACGTGTATGAAATATTGCAGGGGAAAAATTACTGCTACCATAGATGAGATTAGGAATGTATGTTTTTCTGTAGTCCATTAGGTAATAAGTACACATATGGACAAATTGCCAGCCAAATTTCATTGCACATATAATCATATCAGTTTTAATTTACAGGAGCAGAAGCAAGCATCTTAAATGATCAAAAATAATAGTAATATGATAAAATTGGCTATTATATGTATGCTAAATGTCTTCTTGGTACTAAAGCATTGCATGTACCAACCAAAGTCCAGAACATTTTCTGAGGTCAAACACAAGCCAAGAAATAAAATATTAGAACAGAAATGCTTAAGCAACCTGATTTTAGTAGTATGAATGATGCCATTTCATGTGTCTTCCTGAAATACAATTAAACTAAGCTACAAATGAACTTAATAGTTTCTATTGTCTTTCACTTCCACTATCCTATTATTTTTCCTCTATCATTACAGCTACAAAAAGAAAAGGAGTACTTGTGGCACCTTAGAGACTAACCAATTTATTTGAGCATAAGCTTTCGTGAGCTACAGCTCACTTCCGATGAAGTGAGCTGTAGCTCACGAAAGCTTATGCTCAAATAAATTGGTTAGTCTCTAAGGTGCCACAAGTACTCCTTTTCTTTTTTGCGAATACAGACTAACTCGGCTGTTACTCTGAAACCTGTCATTACAGCTACAGTACATCTGTGTGCAAAGAACAGCATGCTTTTGAACCATAGGAAGAAAACATCAGTCTCTGTCAAAACTTGAGTGGGAGCTATCATTATTTTGGCTAGCAGTTGTCAGTGACAGTGTGTTTTGTTAATCGAAACCCTTTGCTCTCAGCTTTCTGTTCAGAATTTTAAAAAGAAGTAGTGGGTGAACTGGGAGGAGAAGAGCTGTGTTGCAAAACCCCATTCAAACTCTGCTCACCACCTCAGTGCAATTGAACTCTTTTGCTAAAATGATCAGAAATGAAATAGTTAATGTTGGCACTGATGTTGTTAGGCTTAAGAGTAAACAGCCAGCATCCCAATTAAATGAATGTGTTCAGTTTACACAAAGCTATTATTTTTGTATTACAAAAGACCTGAAGCCCAAACTCAGTAGTGCGAGGCATTGTATAGACATATTAAAAAGATAGTCCCTGCCTGAAAGAGTTTACAGTCTAATTACAGGATGAGAGACTTCAGGTGGATACAAACAATACAGACAGATGGAGGAAGCGCAAGGTAACAGATGACTGAGATCCACATAATAAGCAATGGCCACAATAATAGTTGCCTAACCATAATCATATTGTTTATAGGCATCACAAAAATAAATGAGAGATTTTATGTATTTTGTTATAGTTCCATCTGTCCACTCTCTTTGAAGAAATAGTCTGCAGTGAAGGTAAAATTGGTTAAGCATCAGAACTGAGTGAAAGCTCTTTCCGTCCACAGGCTCCCCTAGATTGGCTTATATCAAAACAGAGATCATTTAAACAAGGTTTCCTGAACAAGGAGTAAACTGTGTACTGCCCCAGAACTTCCAGCATTTTCAGAAACAATCCCCCTCCCCCAATAACCAAACGAAAAGAAGCCAAACTTTTATCTCACCAATTTCTCCACAAACTGGTGCAAGCAGTTTTGTGATATCAATCACAGGAAGATTACTCAAAACACAACTTCTGTGAATCTTCTAAGTATTTTTCAACGATTGGAATGATCATTTCAGTCTGTCTGCAGACTCAAGAAAACGATGTATTAGCAACCACAAGCACCAAACAACAGGAAGACAAACTCTGAAAGAATGTTAAATAGCAGCTATTGAAGTTAAACATTTTTTAAATCTGTAGGACCAGCTAATTTGTATCCAAGAATATTAAAATAATTGTCTGATGAGTTCTCTGAACCATTAATGTTGATTTTTATGAGCCTCAATTTTCTCTAACTCAAACCCTCCCCAAAATGTATTACATTGGTTAATAAAATATCTCATGATTTAGTAGGTGCCAATATGATTTTTGAACACTTGGGGTTAGCGGATGGCCTCATTTTGTGCTGCACAGGCAGATGCTGAATGGATCAGAGAGGTTTCAAATAGTTTATGGGCAGCTAAGTTATGCACGGGCTTATGCAAGACAAGGAGGGCTCTGTTGTGGTTTGTATGTTCCCAAGAAAGTTTATCATAAGCAAGTTCCTAATTTTTCTGCATTTAGCATTTTCTACCACACCTAAATTTAGTACCAGCTTGTTTGTTTCCTAAAGTTTTCTGACTGGTAATGTAAAATCCAAGGAACATACAACCTAGTTACCCTTCATGTTCTTTCATGTTCCTGAGGCTTCTTTGACTTATATGATTTTAAGAGACTATCTCTGGAGTTTTCCCTTTTATCAGGTGATGACACATTTTTTAAGTAATTTAAAAATACTTGGGGGAAAAAAAACCAAGAAAACTTGCTTGTTTGGGAAGAATAAAGAAGTTCAGTCGGTCCTGTCATTCATTTAAAAGGCTTTTTTTTTGGAATGACGCTGTCTACAGTATGTACGCCATAGTCAAAATGGATTTTTCTATCTGGTCAAAAATATTTCAAGATAAACATGCAACAGTTATCTAAAATTATGACCACACTGTGTGAATCTTCTGCTGGGGATAAAAAAGGAATATATTATAATTGTTACATTGAAGAGAAACGTTCACTTACATCGCACAGACAAATTACATAGTTGCATGTCCGAAGTGAGAAGCTGCTTATGCAACTGCAACCAAATTAAAGAGAAAAATCAAGTAACAAAATTTTAAATGTCCTTTGTGTGTTTTGTGTATGCTACACATTTGACCATTTATCATTAATTGTTAATTAAATGAATGTCCCCTTTTTGAGCTAGATTATTTCTGGATGAGATAGAACTAGGGAACCAGGGAGCCAGTTACAGCTCACCAAATCTGAAAACTAGCTACAGTGAGACAGAGCTGCCCGGCAGCAGCTTTAAGCTGCACCACTGACGGTAAGTTCTAACCTGTATGACTGATGCAGGAATGTTGTGGTGGAACAGAGCTCCCATGCAGCCCCTCTGCTGCCAGTATGCTCCCTTTGTCAAGAGTGGGGGCAAAGGCATGAACCCAAGCACACTGAAGCCAGTATGGAGTTCCCCTCCACCAGCAAAGGATTCTCTACTGACCATTTGTGGTCAGTCTCCCCAGTGGCGTGAAGGGACCAAATCTCAAAGGAGGATCCACTTTGCTCTTTCTTTATGTATGGTACTAAGTATTTATATACAACCTTGTGACGGTGTGTGTGGGGGGGGTACACTTCTCATTAACCCATTTCACCATATCAAAGAGCCAGTCACATTTATTTCCTGGATACTCATCAGAACTAGAACACCACCACAAATATCATTACTGTCTCTGAAATGGAAGTGGAAGATCTGATTTGTAAAGTGCATCATTGGCACAGGATCAAAGGCGAGAAAAAAAAACAAACTACCAAACAGAAGAGGAAAGCACAGAATAAAAAAACCAACAACTTGGTTTAAACACTCAATTTTTGCTTTCTCTCTTATGCTCAGTGCTTCAAACACTTGTTCAGTATAAACATAAGATGACAGTGAATCAAGAGATGGAATCAGAGTTAATGTCACATTTCCTGAATTACAAACTTGTACTAGACAATATTTACTACTAAATACTCGTCTAATATAAACAGTCTTATAAAAATTTAGACACCACTAATTGCTCTTCTTTAAAATGTATGCAATATGTTATCTACATTTTCAGAATCAGCTTAAAGACCTTAGTTTCATAGGTTCTATCACTCAATGCTGGTTTACCATCTTTACAGAACCTATGTTCTCTGTGGAGCATTTTTAATCTCTCAGTAAAGTACCTTGACATATCTCTCAATGAGGCTGATTTATTAAAGTTCAAAACACCACAAAGATTTCCACCCAACCTTCCTAGCCGGCTCATACCCGCAGTGCAGGGTTCTTAGTCCTGTCCCTGCTGTGGTTCTTCTCCAAAAAGCTCTCTTCCACCCCTGCGACGCCAGCCACCTTAGGTGGGTCTTGCTCCCTCCAGGCTCATATTTCTCAGGTCCTTTGCCTGGGAGCTGCACAAGAGTTCAAGCATCCTTTGTATTTCTTTGAGACTCTTTCTCATTTAACTCAGTGTGGTTCTGAGTCACAGGTTTTACTTGCATCACCCCTGGACTGATTGCCCTCATCTGGCCCAGATGAGGCTGAATCCCAACTCTCTGGAAAGGACCAGCTCCTCCTGTGACAAAGCTCATTAATGAATCTGTATCTTAGAAATGATGAGATAATAGCTTTAGCTCAAAGGTTTAAGAAATTCTAGTTTTATGTTTCTGATATGTAATAGAATATTTAAAATACAGCTAAGACTTCTCTTAAATATTAATATTCGCTCAATTCATAAAAGTCTAGTTGAATCCTTTGCCCCACTTCCTATGAACTGTTTTTCTACTACATGAGAAAACTTCATCATATGGACAATTAAGTTCCCTGAATATTTTGTTCAGTGTTTTCTCCATAATTTAAATCTCTCTCAGATGCTTTCCTTCTAGACAATATAACAAGGCAGATCCTTTAAAAAGAGAAAAATATCTGAATTCCTTTCCAGGAAAAAACAAAAAACCAGTTACTTCCCAGTTACTCCATTTACTAGAACTTGATAAAGTTTCTGTATTTTGCAGTTATTTTCTCTTGTTTATGTGCTTTATGATAAATGCTACTGAATGGCTCTCGAGGAAGTAATATTTTATTTTTACTGTTAAATGTTAACTATTAAAAGGAGTTGATTGATCTGTGCAAACTCATACAACTAATTGAGACATCTTCGATCAAAGGAACTGAATTACTTATATTCCAAATTCAAAAGAAATGTAAAAGTAAAAACAATGCAGGTCTAAGAGTGTGGTTACCATGATGCAATCACGCCTTTATAAGAAAGAGGATCAAGTGCACCTTTATGCATCATAATACAAAAGAGTCATTAATTATCCTGTAGGGATCACATCTTATTTCATGCTAAAACCATCATCAGACTACAATTATTTGGGCAAACCAACCTGTGGTGATTTTGGAAGGTTATTCAGGTGTGTTGAGGGCCTGTTTGTCCTTGGAAGGAGTTTAGGAAACTGGAGCTCTTTAGCCAACATGCACTTTCTTTGAACAAACAAATCCTTCTGGCTGTTTAGAGCACTTTATGTTATGTACGATAAGGCAATAGGTGCCTGTAGTATTAGCCATCAAAATAACAGAAGCAGATTTTTTCACATGGAGAGTTTTTATATTGTACTTAGAAGGAATGAATCAGAAAGGTGGCACTGTGTGCCTCTGGAAAGATTTAGCATTTTTTAAATCTTGAGACTCCGTATTTTGCATCAGCCACAAGAGTTCTGATTGCTTTTGGAGTGGCAAAGATATGAAACTAATAGCTTTATTGGAATAAGTAGCAAAGATGGGAAGCTGCAAAAAGAGTTGTCATGACCGCTCCAGCTCATTTGCAATAAAGAAGTTGGATCAACAGTCTAGACTAGAGCATAGAGGTACTTCAGTGAGAACAATAGGCAACAACCGCTGATGGGCAGTTCAAACTTGAGCTCCTTCATTAAAGAAGGTTGTTCACTGAATTCTAGTGGGTTTCCTTTTGTGTTGCAGAGCAGCAAGACACATCTGTCTGATAATCAAAATCACATGGCTCAAGCACACTCAGCCAGTAGAATAAATGCTGTGAGGGGGTTGTGTAAGTTTTGGAGAGTCTAATTTATGGGAAAGTTGGTGCAGTGAAGAACAGGGATACTAAATAACAAAAGCATGGACATTAATTTGGGTTGTGGCGGTGGGAGGGCGGTTAGGAGAACTCTCTGCCTCGTGTGGAACAACATTGTTTTATTCCACTGACTTTCAGCTAGATGAGGAGAATTTCAGAAGTGTTATATAGGATGAAGCAGTGAGATCTGGACACAGCCTAGATATGCAAAGCAATGGAGAGCAAGGATTCAAAATGAACTGCAATGTTATGGGCTTGAAAGTCACAGAGTGGTCACTGAGCTACAGTTACTATACAAAAGATATTTCCTACTGTACCATGGTTTGGGAAGCAGCTAAAATTATTCAAGACAACCCACACTTATCTCTGAGGCTGAGGGTTTTCAAAGGAGGCAACTAACTCCCTTAGGCCTCTTGAAAATCCCAGCCTAAATGCTGATTCATTCTTTGGTTTCAGTAAAGTTATGCAAATATATGTATGTATTCATGACAGAACACAGAATATGACAATGACTTTTTCTTCAAATTAATACATTAAACAGTTCCTATGGCATCTCTGCCTGTCAAGTACCAACTCAAGAAGCTACACAAGAAAATAACGTTTTTTCATAATTCTGGAATAAATTCATAGCTAATGAAAGAACTACCATGATGTTCCACTTGAAACTTAATTCAAATGTACAACACTGATTTGCTCATAACTGGCATGAGTAAAGTGAAGAGATTTCACCATCAGCAAGACTGAAAGCAACATCTATGTGCCTATCAGAAGCTAAACAAAGGGGAAATGTGTCTTAATTTAGACAGACACTTGGGTTTCCAGACATTTCAGTCTCCCATATAAAAACAAAAATTACTTTTGTTGGATTTTAAATGTGGACTGCCTATTCCAAATACGACAAAGACGTATGAGATCAAGACATGCAAATCCTCAGGCCAATGTGACTGTCACTCACTGAAAGCAATAAATCACAGGCAGCATTATGATTTTCTGATATTTTCATAACATGGCTGAAGTAGCTCTGGAAAAGTAGGGCTCACACATCAGACTCTTCAGGTGGGAGCCTAAAAATGCCTGTTTCTGGAAGACTTTACACAGCCTTTTAAATTCAAAACATGTTGGCGAGCCCAAGGAAACATCTTTTAATTACTCCACACAATTTCCACAACGAGAGGTGAGCAAAAATAAAAAAAAGGACTTCTGGCTATGAAGGTGAGGAAGAGGAGAGAACATTCTTACCAGCACATGCTTACACTCTTCCCTCCAGCAACATGAAATCTTGTTGGATAGTGGCACTGGGTATATTCTAATCCATAGATGGGGAAGGTGCAAAGCATGGGTAGAAGGGTGCAACTGAGCAGTTAACCTGGCAGTATGTGGCTGGGTATCTCCCCCCACACTGGAGCAAAATACTTCATAAAGAGTCCGCTCTCTCCCCTGAAATAGATTCTGGGGCACGCCATGGTCACCTGCTGATTAGAGTCCTAGGCATTCAGAGCAAAAGGGAAAAGACAGGAAGCAATGCAGAAGCAAGTAGCCTCTGTGCCAATTCCTTTTGCTTTCAGTAGATTCCTTGGTCTTTTCTTCTGGGTTTAAGGGAGGAACTCCTCATTGGGAGCTGCGGGCAGCCGCACCTGCGGACAGTCAATGTAAACAAACTGTCTCGTGGCCCACCAGTGGATTACCCTGACGGGCTGCAGGTTGCCCACCACTGATCTAGTTTCTAGTTAGCCTTAACCCACCCTATTTCAAGAACTTTATAGTCACAGGCCTAGATTCTGATCTCAGTGGAATTGCTCTATACTACACTAGTATAAATGATATCAAATCTGGCCCACCTGCTTCTGTAGGGTGAATCTCGCCATTCATTTAAACCATACAACACTGCTGGTTTCACAGGGAAAGGATTTGGGCAACAGGCAGCAGGATTTGTCTCGTAAGGAATAGGAATGTGTCCTCTTTGTTTTAATGTGACTGAGTGGCTAAATGTGAGGTGATGAGTCAACCCTAGACTAGAGCCTGATGAAGTTACATGCAGTGATGAGTTATTCCTGTATTAGGAAGACAGAAGCTGTCTGATGACTCTCAGAGTTGGTATATAAATCTTAAAGGAGAAACAGCACTTCAGCCTGCTCAGTGTTGTTTCATGACTTGGAAGTCTCCTCTGCTTGATAGTGGGGACAGATTCCAAAGGCTTTAGCCTGCACCAGCCCTGCTTTTGCACCAGCCTAGCTTCCAGCCCTACTCTTACCTTGTTCCAACCCCGCTCTTGATTCTGACTCTTTATTCTGCCTCTGACCACGAAGCCCAACTGCCACTACTTCAACCCCTAGGTCCAAACATCCTCACTTCAGTTTCTGACATACCTTCTACACTACACATTGTGAGCTAGCTTTGGGGATTTTTTGGAAAGCATTTCTTACAAAAGCAGTTACACTGGATTTACACTAGTGTAACTGAGATCAAAATTTGTCCCTCTGGGTCCTATTTCAATCTTGGTTTAAGAGAACTCCTACTGTGTATACAGCCAAATAACAGAGCTCTATTTAGCTAGAGTAAATAATTTGGAACAAGGTCAATTGTGTCCCTGAGCTGGTGGTAAGGATGCTAGATAGAACTGCGACTGAAGCACGGAGCCCACAGAATACATTCCTCCCACTCTAACAGTGGATGGGAAACATCCAAAATCTTAGAATCACAGGGTTAGAAGGGACCACAAGGGTCATCTACTCTAAACCCCTAATCTAAATGTTGGCTAATAGGCATGTACAAAATCCCCTGAGTGATGACTATCCTATCTCCCTTTAGGATCTACTTTATATATAGCAGCCGCATCAGCATACAAGCCTCAGAGGAAAAAAATGAATTTAATAGTTTAGCTTCTCTCTCATAAGAAAGGCTCGCTGAAAACATTGCATGCTGAAACCAAAAATGTTTTGGATTTTGGCAGTTTTTAGCTGAAAAATATTTGGTTTTCATTTTTTCAAACACTTCGATTTTCCACAGAAATTTTTAACAAAAGATAAACTTTAACCAACATTTGTGGAAAAAATCACTTCCATTTTCCAACCTGCTCTTTTCTCTTTTCTTTCTTTGTTCCATCTGGTCTTGTCTACAATAAATCTCTCTCACACACACTCACACACAACCATGATGTTAGACACACAATTTTGTCCTTCATGTGGAGGACAGTAGTCATATTTAAGAGCATATTAGCTGGTCACAGTTAACAGAAGGAACCATGGAACCACATAGGAGAATGCCAAGGGTTGCACACCTATGTTCTAAAGTGGTTTGAATCATAGGCTGCAAAGTTTGAGGGGGCTGTAAGCTGCTAGTCTATCTCCCCAACCTATGAAGGACTGGACACTACACCCGGAGTCGGGTTCAGGCCTTTTTCTCAGGGCTTCAGCTTTATTAATTGCATCAACAATCTTTAGCAAGACCAAAATAAAACAATTCAATTTAAATCCAACCACTAACTTTCCCCTGACTCCAGGGTTACCTTGCCAGAGTCCATCTGCCCCCAAGAATTATCTCTCGATCCTCATACAGGCCATCTGGCTGGGACTTCAGAGCTCATCATAAAGACGACCCGCTTCCTATTGGTATCCACCACAAATGAGCACCTGATTCTACAAAGATTGAAAGAACTCATCAGGAAGTCCCTGATCCCCCCAGCTGGATCTAATAATCCCCTATTGCAGGGCTCCAAACACCTGCTCTTGAAGGGGGTGCTGCTTCAGAAAGGTCTCACTGGCCCTAGGGACTGCCCACCCCTAACAGGGGCAGAGAAACCTTTTTATTTTTACACATTTCCTTTTCTCAAGTATCTGCTATTGATTTATGGTTATAAAGTTTGTTCCTACTGAAAATTCTTTTTTGTTATTGAAGTTTCATTTGCTAAGTCACCCCACCAGCTCAGAAATAGCTTCCTTCCATAGGGCACCAAACCATGCTACTAGAATGATATTCAAATAGCTTTTGCTTGATAAGAACTTTCAAACACCACTGTAGCTAGAGCAGCACAGTTTGGTGCTTCACTTCAGACAAGCTTCTCCTCAATAGCCAAGATAACAAACTGTCCTGTCCACTGACAGGATTTCTACATTATTTCTAAATGAAACTGCAACACTCTTTAGTTAGAATCATGTATAAGGGTCATTTTTCTGAGAAGAACTGACGCTACCATGTTTCATGAGGCTGCGCGTACAGGGTCTTAAAATGAAACCTAACAGAATTAGGTGGCTACAACTGTGAAAGCCAATTAAATGGTCCAAACCCAGCCATTTATCTTCAATATTCCAAAGTCCCAACTTAAGTCTTTGCAGGCAGGCAGGCAGGTCATGGGCACCATGTGAATAAGGTGTTGGTACCAATGAATTGATGGATTGCAGGCACAGTTTTTAAAATTCCACTTGTCCTGGAGACAGAAATTTTTCAACAGGAGGTTAATGTTTATTGAGTGGAATTCACCCTGTTAGGGAGAAGAAATGTTGAGGTTTCAGGACTGTATTCTAGCCAAACTTAAATATATATCTGATCTGATTCGCTTGAAATAAAGAATATTTTCATGGATTGTTAAATTATTGACATAATCAAATCTTGATCACAACTATATTTTCCATGCTTGGTTAAAAAGGAAAGAGAAAAATCAGTACACATGAGAAAATATAAAACTATATCACAATGAGAAAAAATAAACTGCTATCTTGGCTGTTCTTTTTCCAACTAAGTTACGTAATTTAGCATTTCTTATTGCTGCCTCACTGTTCCACTTCACTTACACCAACAGATGAAGCTGAAAGTTTGTCACATTTCCCCCATCCATTCCATCTGACACAGAATCTATATCAGACACAGGGGGGGAAGCTTGGCAGACAGCAAGCAAGAAAGGGAACAGCTGAGCTGCAGTAAAAACCATGTTGAATTGCACACAGGTCTGAGTGGAAAAGCGACCTGTGAAATGTGGATCATCTGACAGGTGCAAGTATCATTGCCATATCAGACATACTCCAGCAGTTCTATGCAGTCCTGTTCCACCCTTCCTCCGCCCCCCATTAGCAACAAATAGTTAATTCATAAAATAGGGAATAAGTACCAAGAAATCAAATTTTGAGGTAAGAACAAGCCACAAAATAGAGAATAGAGAAGAAAATTGGAGGTAAAAATTGCCCTCAAACAAACTGAAAACCAACTGTCAAATTCCCCCAACTACTCTTGCTGAATACAAGTACATAGGGTAACTCTGTGTAATTCAGAACAGAATTTAGTTCTTAAAAGTTAAATATCTTGGTAGGAAATCGTGTTACTGTTGACTTTATTATCCCCATTTCTTTCCTTTGATTTAATTCCTTTAATATTTAATTGTGCAATTCTTCTGATCCAACTGGAAGCAACTCATTTTCACATTGATAAAGGGTGCTTTGTAATTCAGTAGCATTGATATGTGGCTCTAAGAAGCACGGATACACTTCTGTTTTTGTAGCTGCCCAGCAAACACAAAGAAATAAAGCAAACTATTTCTAAATGTAGTCACTGGTCTTTATAAAAGCCTGCATTGATTAGAAAACCATTTCCTGTGAAGTCCCGAGGCATCCAGCTAAATTGTATTGGCATGCTTACAGATAGTAATTACAAGCAAACAAAAGGCAAAAGCAAAAAGGTAAGGCCATTCAAAACTAATCTCATGAATGTAACATCTTGAGGTACACATTGTCCAAGAGCCACCTGCCCAAATCCAGTTCAGCAACAGGATTTGTGTTTCTACTTCCTATGCAAGGATTTGATCTTGCACCCATTTGCTATTATGGTTATCTAGTAGTACTGGAGCTGAGCAGGGCCACTGCCGTTTCATTCCATTCTCAGTAGGTTTGTCCCATCTGAAGGTTTGTTTAGATTAGGTTTATGTTAGGTTAACATTAGTTAACATCTTTGCTACCCCTGACCTAACCACAAACTTTACCTTTGTGTGGATGCAAGTTAATACTTTTATCTTGATCTTGCTCAGTTAGGTGGACTCTATGCTCTCAAATTGCACTGAGAGGAAGGTTAATACCTGCATCGACACAAGAGGAAAAGGTCATAACCTAATGCTGCTGACTCCTCCTAATCTTGACAAAATGGGAACTTCAAGTTTGAATAAGTCACCATTTTTCTCTTGTTCCAAGTCAACATAATCATAAATAACTAGCTTTCATATAGTATAATACAAAACCTGTAAACCAGGCCAAGATTGTTCAAAAGGGCTGTAAAACCTGGTGAACCTCACCCAAGTGTCAGGTTCCAGACAAACAGCCCAAGTGAGTCTGTTTTACTTGGCTTGGGGTTTTCACTGTGGAACTTTTACACAGAGCTACGTGGAACCTAGTCATCTGAGCCAAGATACAGTGCAACATCATTTACAGTGAAGCAGAATGGAAGTCCACACTTGTACAGTGCAAAATGCACTTCCCAGGAGAGTGAATGAGAATACTGCAAATGGTTCCACTGTGGCATTGCCTTTTGAAAAGATAACACATTTGGTTGGTACTTTCTGGCATTTTGACTGCATTTCACTATTCTACATCAGCGATACCAGCCTTGAAGAGCTTGAGTGACAATTTTGCCAACAAATGCAGCTCCGTTGTATGATGTGACATTCCATTGTTGCAAGATAATGTGGTTGCCAAAAGCTGTGATGCCATGATACAAACATTACAAGGCAATGTCAGGTTGTAACTCTATGTTTATGAATTATCTTCTGGATCTCAGGACTTCCAGTCGCCACAGTATTTACTTTCTCTGCTCCTTCCTGGCTATTTACTCGGAGGCAAGAGTTCTTCTCCTCTCCTCCTTCCTGGCAGCTTGGAAGAGCAAGAAGAACTCACAGCAGCTTCTATCTTTGTCCACAGCAGTAAGTGCTGATTAAGCCAATGAGTTGCACAAAAGTCACATGTGGGGTCCCAAAAAGGCAAAGTATGGCTCTGCAGACACAGGGTCTGAATCTCCACTGCCATGCACCTTGTGTGATTATTAACATCAGTGCAAAGTGAATGCAAAATATTACCAAATCAAAATGATAGTGTTTTACGTCCCCTTTGTACTAAGGTAAACAACTCACAGCCTACAAAGCGATGGAGAATTGGGCCCAGAGACTGAGTATTACTATTATACATACTGAGGCTAGGAACACTCAGTCTCTCTTCTGGGGTGAATGCCTAACAGACACAAACAGATTATCACAGATCCTCAAAGTTTTGGGGGAGCAAAGATAATTGAGTACAGCTGCACACAGCAGTCTGAACACTTTGCTGAAGTTTATCCAACTCATTCCAGAACTCTCACTAGAACAGATTCTTCTATCGATTTCTGATATCTCTGGGTTCTGAGTCAGATAAAGCTACAGCCAAAGGCTCCCTTACTTCTTCCACTGGATGACCTCCAGCCATGCAAAGGCACACAATACACTTTTACTGCATGAAGAAATGTCCTTTTCCTCCCCTCTGAAAATTTGTTGGGGAACAAAGTTTATGACTTTGCACATGGTCATTTCCTTCCAATTGGGGAGGGGTCAAAGATTAGCTTTCTAATCAAATGAGAAATGTGTGCCTGTTATCTACACCTGGGTCAAACTGGTGTGCAAAGGTGTCAATCAGGACAGGACTCAGTCTCTGTATTTACTTTTATCTTTTTTCCTTGTGGTTTCACTGATGAGGTAAGCCCTTTATTAAAATTCTGTCACTGAATTGAAAGCATTACTACTGGCTTCAATGGGAACAGAGTTAGGCCAATAACTCCTTTCCCAGTATTCAAGACATAGGGACCAAACCTGTGAGGAGCTGAGCACCTTCACATTGGTCAGGACTATCAATGTGTGGCATCCAGACCTGTTCTTCAGCTTCGAGCTTGAAAACAGTCCCAAGCGGTAAACATCTGAGCAAAGATGAGCCTATACAACTAGCAGTAATGTGAAAGGTTGGATACCTTGACAATACGTTGATGTTTTCATTTGACATGGCCCTAGGAATAGCAAAGGAATTTTTTTTTTAGTATGGCTCTTATTTTAATAGCAGATAAATATGCATGATCTTCTTTTTATGACAGATGTCAAGAATACTGAAATGTAGTGTAGGGAAGATAATTTTATTGCCACAGCAGCAGGAGACACCTCAGGTGATTAATGGATCTCCCTTTTCTAGTTTACTTTTTTTGTGTGTGTCAGATTACTGACAGGAAAGAAGAAATGTCAAAATGGGTGAATATGCATATGCTGCTGTGCATGGTATTATGACTGCTACAGAGATTACTCATTTGGACTAAAATTAAATACAAAAACTGCATATAAATGTTACCATTTAGACACATCGACAAATGCCAGAAAATTCAAATGCAAAACTAAAACACAGGATCTCTGTACAACACTTGTGTAAAAGATTAAACAAAGATAAAGACTCATCACAACTCACAAGCAGTGATATCAGCTTGAGGTTTGACATTCCTAAATTTTTGTCAGTATGTCTCACAATGGGAACATTGGCTAGACATAATTCTGTATGGAATTTTCTCAGAAGTGATTACAAAAGATGAAAGGGACTGATCCTGAGTACATGCTGTGCATACTTATTACCCTTGAATGATTTTGAAAGGGGAGTGAGTACAAGACAGGATCTGGTTATTTAATATGGTTTTGTAACATTTAAAAATAAGAGTTTTTTCTTCTTATTGTACATTCAGCAATACATATTTGATGTACACATTGTGCCTTTAAAGACATAGCTCTGAGTGCCCACCCCCCAAGTCCACCTAGTACACAGAAAGGCTACCTTTCTTCGCATATTTGGGGTAATGTGCTTTATGGGGGTGGGGGGTGAACAAAGAAGAATCCTGTGCTACTCATAACCACAGGAACTATAATTGTAACTCATTCTCGTGTGGAGCAAGCATGGGGTGAGACTTCTTTCACCTTTCCCTGACTCCTACTTGTGGAGTTCTAAGCTGCTGAACAGTGAGCTGTAAATTCCTATCTGTGCCTGATTCAGAGAAGGAGAAGTCTGTTATAGCCCCCAGGTACAGAGCCTGCCTCATTAGCTGAAGCATAGAGATTTATGCTTTCAGCTCTAGAGGTCCCTTGTTCAGTCTCTAGTGTGTTGGTAATCACATAACTGGGGGCTTGATCTGAGCCTGTTGAGGCCGGCAGCAGTTGAATAATTCACGTTCATGTGGTGTATTGAAAACGGCACTGAAATTGCATGCTCTCACTTGAAATGCTCAGGAGGTTTTCCTGATCCTGCTTGCAGACTAGGAAGCTCTGTGGAGAAGCATGCATTTTGTGCCTAGCAGCAGTCTGTCTGCAAACAACCTGGGGTGAGTTGTGCACCTCTGTTTTAGGGAGCAGCCTGCTTTGGCTCTCTGTTTTTGGGTTCTTTGTGTTATCGTTCTGAATTCTAAGAAATAACGTAGGGTTATTTTACAACCTTCCACCTAAAATATTTATGTTTTTATTTAACTTTTCTGTGTTTATGTCTTGAACGCAACAGTTCATTGACACGAGCAAGAGTTTTGTCTCAGTAAAGACTGTGGGGTGTCACCCTAAATATTTATCTAAATGAACAACAGAGGAAGCTACACTGATGTTTTTAAGTAACTAGTTAGAGACACACTCCTGAACGTTGGGAGTGAGGATGCAAAATACAGACCTAATCCTGGACCCAAATGTAGCAAATTAGGATTTGTTTCTATCATGGCCCAAATCAGAACCATAAGCTTGTGGGGTGTTCAAAATCTGAATTTTGCCACTCAAACCCATACACATAAGGAGTTCCTTTTTCACACTGGAAAGGAGTTTCATTCTTAACTTTCACTTTTCTTTTTTGTTGTGAAAATGTTAATTGTATTAGCAACATAGCTTCTGAATTTAATTATTCCAAAGTCTATCAGATACCAAAGGAAACCGACATTTTAGAAAAGAGGGGGCTGGATTGTCCCAGCCCTTATTTCTTGCAAACTGAGGTTTAAGCAAGAGTAAAATTCTCCACTGATAAATCATCTACTGTACAAGGAAGGGTAAGTCCTGCTTACAGACCTTGACATACCCTGGCTTTCCTTTATGGATGTGTTCAAAATGTTAACACCAAACCGGTCCAAGTGATGCCTGGGAATTTCAGTTCAAAGAAAGGAGTATCTTCTGGAAAAATGATACTCTATACCTCCTTTTACATCTGCAGCCTGGATCTCCTCTCCTCCTACTTACATTTCCCTTGGGTAAACACTTGTCATCTTAACTGAAGAGGGACAGCCGGATATCTTTCAAATCATTCGACACAAAACTCTTCCTTGAATGAGAGTATTCCACTCCAACTGGGAGTCAATAGGTCAAATTCTGCCCACAGCTCTACAACCACGCTGAAGTCAATGGGGTTCCATGAGCATAAAGGATAGAATTGGGCCCAATAAATTCCTTCTGTTAGCGGAAACAGATTCAAATGGATGTTTCTATGGAATAATAGCCTTCACAGTACATAGAATATCCATTTCCATTTTATCGACAACTAACCAAGGAGAGAGAAAAAAACCAATAAATTGAACAAAAGTCTAATTATAAAAGTAAACTCATAGCAATGTCAGCCAAAGTTCAGCCACTTCCTTTGCTAAAGATGTTAGTAGTCACAGTACACATTGTATGGCAGCCACAAAAGCACGCACATTTGAAACAAAGGAAGCTATGCATACTTGCGTGACAAATACTAATTAAAGAAACAAATTACACACTGCCAACAGAATACTGTCTGCCTCAAACTTCTATGGTATCATGGGTTTTTAGATCAACCCACTTCATATGTCGAGAGTATTTGAGCTCGTATAATTGGCACAAAAATAATCCTTTTGTTTCCAGTTTGATAGAATCACTTGTACTGCATCCAAGAACCGCTAGAAGATTAAGTTAGTAATGAGATAGTACCTTTCCCCATTCTCGTTAGTTTGTCAGGACAAATAATTGATGTGCCATTTTCTGTTCGTGCCATGAGAATGGATTAACACTGTGGTATTTTCACTTCTCAAGTAACAGTTTTCTGAGATGTTTAAAAACAGACTTAACAGGCTAAGAGAGACCCTTTTCTCTCCAGAAAACAAGTGAGATTATCTGGCTATTTTTTTTTCCTATTTATATATTTTCTTCTCCGAGTGTACTGTTTTCTACTAAAAGAAAACAGTATTTTTTATGTTGGCTCATACAGTGTTGTACAATGTTGACCTTTTCCACCACGTGTATTTGTTTTAGAGATGTCCCAGGTACCAAAGATTCGGGTGTCTGCAAACATGGTATTCTGCTGAGCTATAGCGAATCTGGGTATTTTGTTACCCATGCAATAATTTGTCTATGAACAAAAATGTCATAGGACAACCTTTCAGATGCTGCAGACACAGGTTTCTATAACAAATGTGCCCTAACATTTATTTTGCTCCTTTGGACACTTAACCTGCACTAGTCTCAGGCTACTAGTCCATTCACACTGGGATGTACTCCAACATTCTACACAACTCAGCATTTTTAGTCACTCTTTTTAAAATCAATTTGTTACAAAAATGTTTGTTTCTTGTCTCCTGGAACAATATTCGTCTCAGTTTTGCATCAGTGACAGATTTAAGGTACATGTTTCATGACCCATCGGGGTAGAAATGGAAATTTTATACCACTGAAAAGGAGAGAGATTCCTAGCTTTCCAAGCAAAGCACACAGTACTTGTTTTTAGCCCTGATAGGGAGTGAAATAAAAGACTTTAGCATAATACATGGAAAAGCTGTTTTTCTTTAAATTGTAGCTATCTCGTTTCCCACTGTCAAAGTAACACCGATCTCTGACAATATGGTTTTATATATATATATATATATATATATATATATATATATATATATATATATATATTCTGGAGGAGATACTGGACTCCCTTTCTTGCTATTTTTCATAAACACGTGGAGGACTTTTCCCACAAGAGATTAAACAGCAAATAACTTCTCTCTAGTTTTTTTAGACCATCCTATAGAATTCCACAGAATATTATATCCCTGATCTAGATTTCTATAGAGTAATTAAAACAGAAAACCCTACTGAAAAGATGTTGTTCTGTATTAAATGTTATAGGTTCTTACATTAATATAAAATTATTACCCTTCTAAAGAAACCACTTCATGTCATCTCTATTAAATTCTATAGTTTCCAAAAGGGATATAAGAAATGAATATCAAAAATATATAAATTGATAGAGTTTATTTGTGGAGTTCAATTGAATTGTTGTGCAATAAACAAAAATATCCAAGACTGAGTTTGAAACTATTAATATAAAGACAGTCATGAAGTTTTAAATATTCAATCTGAAATTTATCATGCTCAACCTGATCCATCTTCACAAAGTGATATGAAAACTAGAGTTTTATGCCTTTGGGTTATTTTTGAATTTGCACAAATTTACTCAGTTTTCCCTAGTGAATAGTACTAGAGCTTGATCCAAAGCTCATTGAAGTTAATGGAAAGAATCCAAAGAACGTTGGGTCTCAACCCATCTTAATCAAACTGACATTAGTTCAACAATCCATACCACATAGCAAAGCACATACTTAAATCAATCCTAATTTGACAAAGCACTAAGCATGTGCTTAAAAGTAACATGTTCGTAAATGCTTATGTGCTTTGCTGATTTGGGGTATGTATCCCTGTCATAAATATAAAGGGAAGGGTAAACACCTTTAAAATCCTTCTGGCCAGAGGAAAAACCTTTTCACCTGTAAAGGGTTAAGAAGCTAGGATAAACTCCCTGGCACCTGACCAAAATGACCAATGAGGAGACAAGATACTTTCAAAGCTGGAGGGCAGGGGGGGAAGGGGAGGAGAGAGAAACAAAGGTTCTCTCTGTCTGTGTGATGCTTTTGCCGGGAACAGAACAGGAATGGAGTTTTAGAACTTAGTAAGTAAGCTAGCTAGATATGCGTTAGATACTGTTTTGTTTAAAGGGCTGAAAAAATAAGCTGTGCTGAATGAAATGTATATTCCTGTTTTTGTGTCTTTTTGTAACTTAAGGTTTTGCCTAGAGGGATTCTCTATGTTTTGAATCTGATTACCCTGTAAGGTATTTATCATCCTGATTTTACAGAGGTGATTTTTTTCTTCAATTAAAATTCTTCTTTTAAGAATCTGATTGCTTTTTCATTGTTCTTAAGATCCAAGGGTTTGGGTCTGTGTACACCTATGCAAATTCGTGAGGATTTTTATCAAGCCTTCCCCAGGAAAGGGGGTATAGGGTTTGGGGAGGATTTTTGGGGGGAAAGATGTTTCCAAGCGGGCTCTTTCCCGGTTATATATTTGTTAGACGCTTGGTGGTGGCAGCAATAAAGTCAAAGGCAAAAAGGAAAATAGTTTGTACATTGGGGAAGTTTTAACCTAAGCTGGTAAAAATAAGCTTAGGGGGTTTTCATGCAGGTCCCCACATCTGTACCCTAGAGTTCAGAGTGGGGAAAGAACGTTGACGATTCCTATTTCACACTCCCATGTTTTTGCCATCTTCAAGAGTTTAGGGCTGTAGGCAGTGATCAATTCATAACCAAGGGCCACAGCATGCTTGCTCTTTAAAGGTCGTTATAGAATTTTGTCCAATTCAGGAGCATGAGGGATTACAAGCACTCCTGAGAGATGTGTGGCACAGGACTAGTGTTATATTGTTTTGAATATTTAAAATCACAAATGGTTTCCACAATGCTGTTTTCCTGTATTATCTACGAGTTACTTATGGTGAAAAAAGCAAATCAGTTTTGCCAAAGTGTGATTAAGGAAAAAAAGTTTTCCACAAATCTCTCAAAACTGAGAAAAGTCCCAGTATTGTTTCCAGTGGAAGAGGAATCCTCAGTCTCTTTGCTAGCCTTTCATGCATTGCATCAAAAATTAGGAGCTGATCAGACACATGGTGAGAGACTTGTAGGTACCTAGATAGCTTACCATTATCAACACATGAAAAATGTTCAGCAATTACAATTTCAGCAAGGTATATAAGCACCTAGAGTGATGGATAGATACTGATAAAGATCTACTGGTATCTAATTTATTTATCTTTTTTCCAGATTTTTATCCAGTATCCACCAATTTAGTGTCTGAGCACCTCACAATTATTAAATAAAGATATAGCTTTCTCTCTCTCCTCCATCCACAGGACAGCAGTTTGAATTTTCTTTTAAAATAAAATTAAGGGAAAGTGCACAGTAATCCTTTTGTTTTGCTCTGTTCTGAAAGCCGTGAGCTTGACGGGAATTCTTTTCTCTTCTGGAAGCAAGTTCCTCAGTCTAAGTTCAGCTGTTCTGAAAGTTCCACGTGCTTACAAGCCTCCCTTAGAGGTTAACAGTCTCATTGCTCCCGTAGAACACAGATATCGTGAGATGTCCTATCAAGGAGGGAGGGAGGATTTTATGGCATGAAAGGCTTGAATATCCAGATCAATACATTGGATTTGACTCTGTATTCAATGGGGAGCTAGTGCAGTGCAGAGCACTGAAGTAATGTGCTTACATTGGCTCATGTTGATCTGCTGCCTCCTATGCTACCTCTATGCCAAAAAGCTTTTCCTCAGCTTCTGTCAGAGTGGCCTCCCTTATTATGATTAGAGACAGTCACTCACATAGTACTAGGTTATGGTTTCCTAGGGCGTACTTGCGGTGTTACATATGTTTTTTTATAGTATATTTCTGTGAGACTATGCAGTAAAATGAAATTGCCGATGTGACATGGTAGAAGCTGATGAGAAAACTATCTCCAAAATAAATGGCTGAAGAAAGGTATTTGCCAATGATGAAAGAATACCTACACAGCATTTTGTTTTCCAATGCATACTTTTCTATACAGGTCAAATCCTCACAAAGTAAAGCAATCCCCTGCCTGGGTGTGCAATATCCAAGAATTTTGCAGCAACACATTTCAACCCAAATAGGTTCTTCCAATTATGAGAAACTTCCCATCTGCTGCTCGAAACAACTCCTCCTGTGAAACTGAAGTTTCCATATCCCCTAAGCCAGAGTTCATGCTATTACTCTGAAACCTAAACATTTTGTCATTTTGTTTTCAATCAGCCTGCAAGGGCTAATTCCTGAGTCTCAGGTTACATTGAATACTTAATATGTTCCTTCAAAAATACCCAGAAGACGAAGGTACAGTCAGGAAATTTTTCAATCAGTATAGGATGTACTCAGGATCATTTACACCAAGAATATCACTCAAAGGGCCAGATATTTCAGTGCCAGCTTTGGTTTCAGGGAGCAGGCACCATTATTTAGGACCCAAAACTGCAAAATGAATGAAGTAAGGTGGATCCGTGTGCTTGTAGGGTGCCCCGCTGACTTTGGCACGGTTCCATACAGGCAAAGGGCTCCATCCATATGGACTTGGTGCAGGATCAGGACCTTAGAATGCAAGCTCTTTCAGCATGCGCTTCCCTTTATTATGTGTCTGTATAGCAACTTACACAATGGGCCTCTGCCCTCCACTGGGGCTTCCAGATGCTAGTGTAATAGAAATAGTCATAATAATTTGTCCTGCAGGTTTTTTCCTGCAATTTAAAAGGAAAAGCAAACTTTTATGAGTTTATAGGCTCTGCTGTGAATTCAGCTCCATTTCGAATTCCTGTCTTTGCTACTGCTATGAAACAACCCAGATTTTTTTTCCTTTACAAGAAAAAAATATATACTTGAGAAACTTAACAATGAATCAGCTGAAAACCAAATAATTCAGAAATTCAAAGAAGTTGGACTTATAATGATCGACCTGCAGCATAGTACTTTCTTGGAAGAAAAGTTATGATGAGCCAATTTCAAATGATAGCATTAAAACATCTCTGAGGGTTTAGAACGCTGTACATTTGTGAGATGTAGAGTTCTGTACAGGAATAAGAAGTGCTGTGTATTAAAACGGTTGTCTAGCTATTGTTGGTAGGTTATCAGGATTATAATGAAACACTGCTATTTCATTGGAAAAGCACAGAGGCTAAAAATGAAAGATGCCTTAAAAAGAGCAGATCGAAAAACAAAAGGATACTATTTTTGAGGATTCATATTCTAATCTTTGCCAAAAATGGGTTTACTGGCAAGGGATGAGAACATGGTGGATCTAGATGGGTAGGTTAGTGTACAATGTGAGGCCCATCTCCTCAGCATCATTTCCCCCCCTTCCACAGACCCTAGAGATATCTTCTGAGAGATGTGTGTTTTGGGCCATATATTGTGGGTGGTAAGGGGACAGCCTCTTTCTTCAGCATCATTTATCCCTTACTTAGACAGTGAATTCCTGTATGTCTTGTTAGCGAGGACCTTGGAAGAATGAATTCATTCCCCCTCTGCACTACAGACCCTCCCCAACACAGTGGAGGTTTTAGGGCAGCAATTGGAGGAAGAATTTTTACATCAGCATACTTACAGGGTTGCCATGGAGCTAGAAGAAATCAGAGAAGCCTGTTTGGATGTACAGAGTCTTTGTGCAGATGGTTTTATTTGCCTCGGAGGATTCAAAGCATAGACGTCAGGAATCTGCTGGCTTTGTGGGACAAACTTCCACGTACCCTTCAAGTAGGGTACATCTATACTGCAATCACAGGGTATGATGGCAGCTGTGGTGGACCTACCCAAGCTAGCTTTAATCTAGCTAGCTCCAGTCCTGGAACAGCTCAGCTGCAGTAGTACGTGCTTCAGTGTGGGCGGCCCTGTGACTAATTATCCAGGGTTCAACACCACAGCCTCACTTTTCTGGAACCCAAAATAGCTAGATTAAAGCAAACACAGATATATCTACTCCATTTTCAATCACAGTCCATGATTGTAGTGGAGACATACCCCTGGAGTTGAAGGGGGAAGAGGGAAAAAAGAGAAAATTCAGATTGTTCCCTGTCTACCTGAATTGACTGTAAAGGGCTTAATCTGGGTAGATGCCAATGGATCAAAAGTAATCTCTCACATTGTTTTCTAAATTTTGTTTTCTCTAGCTGGGATCACCACTACTTTTTTCTGTAGACAAATATTTGACACTCATGCTAGAGTTCGATGAGGGGGAAAAAAGGGAAATATGTTAATCATCTGAAATACAGACAAAACAGAATAATATTTTGATTATGTAACATTGTGAAGTTGGACATAAAAGGAAAGCCTAGCTTTTTTACATTTTTACAAATAGATACATATAATACTAATTATGAAATACAGCAGTTTGAATCAGAGATCTTTTGGTGTTTTTTGTTAATGTGGGGTAAAATAAAAAAATCTACCAAGGAATTCTTTCGGTGGGACAGTCCTGTAGAAGTAGTAATATCCAGGACATAATTTATCACTGCCCACAACACACACACACTCTTGCCTCTTATTTAAATTCCAAATTCGGAATTGTATGGATAAGATTCCAAACAATGATGTACTATCTAGCCACTCATGTTGCCTCAGTGAAAGCAGTTACCAGCAATCTCAGCTTTCAGCGCTCTTTTAGAGAAAACTGGAAAGGAAGAAACTGTTCTTGTTAATTTCAAGGCTGACCCATCCCAATAGTATGGACAGAATCATTTTGAACGTATAACAGTTCGCCTACCAGAGTTCCGAACTTTAATAAACAGAGTTGCGTTAATTTTGGTGTATGATTAATTCATGAAGTTCACCATATTGCAGAGATCTGGGACAGAAGACTTGCCACCGATAAGTACTATAAAACTTTGTTTTACAGAAGAGTTAAAAAAACAGCTTTGTAGCTCATGATGCATATATTAGTGTTGCTCTGGGGCTGCAGTAACTTGCCCTCTTTTCTTTTTCAAAACCTTTCAAAGTTTTGGGGGGTTACTTTTTTCCTTAAAATAAAAAATACATATTTTATGTACCACAGTGAGGAATGCCCTGAGGCTTATCACTCAGGTGTGTACCGCATCAAAGAAAGGTCTACTTGTACATAAAGGCCAGATCAGTTAATAATTCACAGCTTGAATTATGTAACAAAGTACTTTCTAAAAAATTTCCCAAATAAGATACCTGCTGCTGACAGAAAAGGAAAGATCTGTTTTTTGTTTGTTTTATTACGAACTATCTCAGCTAATTTTGTTTAAACTACACAGCAGCCCAACATTAAAAGAAGTCAACATTATGTGTCTGGATTTATTTGCTGGGGTTATAAAATTCTGGTGGCTCTGTAACTGAACAGATATATAGCAGAAGGGCCAGATTAGTGAAGAAAAATCAATAAGGAGAGTGTCAGTTCAAAAATTGAAACAGCGTCTAAGAGAAATCTGATTAACTAGGAACATAATGGGGGTCTAGTTTCCTTTCAGTGGGCTAGAGGGGTGTGTGTGTGTGTGCGTGTGTGTCCCTTCAGCATTAATGGGATTTGGATACTTAAATCATCTTCTAAGTCTCTAATGGCCCTTCCCAGCTAGCCATCTAGACTGATTGCATTCTGCCTAGTGGGCATTCCCCAGGTGTAAACATATTTGTAATAGATGCATAGACAACATTCCTAACTTCAGATACCAAAATGATACATGCATACAAATAGGACAATCATATTCAGTGAATCGTATCCTTTTCTATGATACCTTACATGACCTATCTTGCATAAAATAAATCATAGTTACGCCATAATCATATCATAATAATATTACTCTGAAGAATATGGGGTGTAATGCCACATGCAGTAATTGGAATGCTGTGCAAAGGTATAGAATTCTCCCCTGTACCCACTACATTGTTAGTAATAGGATTGGGCGACTCAATCCCCTCCCCCGAGAAACCATGAAGGAGGAAGAAGCCATTGCGAGGCATATTATTCCCAGCATACTCTTGGGGAAAAGTGGCCAGTGGGTGCCCATGAAGATCACTTCAAAAAATGGAGGGCATCATCCACTCTTAGGAACAAACAAGAAGTGGTAATTCCTCTGGGTTCTGCAAAGATATGTATGATAATGTATAGGGCAGGGTCAGATAGATCATATGTCCCCTAGGGCAGGGGTTCTTCTTGATAGATGGAGCTCCTGTAAGACTCAGAACTCTAAGCAAGCCTGCAGGCATAGCTCAACTGCCAAACACTGCAAACAGACCAAACTAATTGTATAGCCACAGGAAGTTGGTATATGCATGAAAGAGGATATATTACAATATTATCTAATCAAGAATCTAGCAACAGTACTGGCAGACATGATAAGAGGACTTTACTTACTGCTATATTCATGTCTCTAGGAGCATGGGTGTATCATACAGCATTGTACAACAAAGTCACATTCAGAATCTGTAGTGCACAGTGAAAACTGCATGGCTTTGCTTTGATCAATAAAGTAACTGTACTGAGAAATTTGCAGCAGTGTGTATGGTGAAGGATCATCACAGCATCTGGCTGGGGGAATATATTGTCTTGACAATGCACACAGTCAGTATACAAGTCCTCGGGCTATAACTTTTAGAAAAAAAATGGAAAGAGGCAGGATTTAATCTTCTTTAATTTACATTGGTACCATTCCTGCAAACTGGCATGAACAGATACTGTCCTGTTTCTAGCAAGGCATACAATCATACCTTGTGCAGCTCCCATAATCTTTCTTCTGTTAAAGCCATAGTGATCACGGACCAAATTCTGTCCTAAATCACAAGCTGCAAAATCATACTTTAAGTTACATAGAATGTAAAGGCTTTATCTTGTATGTATAGAAATCATCTGGAATACTTCCACTTAAGTCAATAGAAGTAAGATCAGGCCCTAAATCAGGCACAATTTAGCGATCATTGTTCCAGCTACTGCCCAAAGACAAATCTCTCCTCAGATACACCTCTGAGTTTCTCATCAAAGTCAGAAGGACTTGTATGTGCATATGGGCAGGAAAAACTGGTTCCAGGACCATGCCAAGCCACAAAGGGAGGATGCCCCACATGGATGTAGGATAGAGCTGGGGAGGGGTGGGTAGAGTGGTTACAATCTTTCATAAAAAACTGGAGAAGCAAATACAGACTCAGTTTGCCAGATCTGCAAACATTTGCTTTCTTAGTAAATCTTTCACATGAGCAGAATTGGAATGGTCATGAATGAATTAATAATGCAAACCAGCCAGAATTTAATGACAAAAGTTATTTAACAATTAAACAAGCTTCATTTCACGATGGACACAGAAAGAATATGTAAATGATAATGACCAAACAGCCCCACCTAGCAGTATTAGCTGTTAATGTGCAATTCCAAATCATACTTGTGAGCAAAGTTGCTGAGGGTGCTAGAGCTCAGGAGACATGGGTTCTGTTCCTGCTTCTGCCACTGACTCGCTGTGAGACCTAGGGAAAGTCCCTTCAACTTTCCGTGCCTTAATTTTCTCATCTGTAAAATGGGGATGATGATAATTGCTATTTATGTAAAAGGCCTTGAGATTTATGGATGAAGTGTTATATAGGAGCTAGGCATTATTAAATAGCTCTTATATAAGTGCTCATTAACAGGGTTACTAGTCCATTTAATAAGGAAGATTTAGTCCCATCTAAGATTTTTAAGAAGTTTACCCCCCCCCCCCCCAAAAAAAAACCAACCCTGATTATTTTCCACCTATGCATTTTCCACACCAAGGCTCCCAAGTGAACAGCTAACACTGCCTTTTTTTTTTTTTGGGGGGGGGGGGGGGGGAGAGGAAGAGGAGAAATAGCAGTATACTTTCATTTTTAATTTTTTTGAGGTATAAAATCTATTTCCTTTCAGGAATTCATTCCTGTCTCTTGGGATTTGTGTACTGAGGTTTGGAGTGATAATTGTTTCTGCCTCACCTCCAGAAATTTCAGCTGTTTGTGTCTGGAGTTTACATGGATGAGTGACTGGAATGAATAATGCAGTATAAAGTCAGACAGACAACATATATTGGTATTTAAAAAAAAAACAAAAAAAACCCTAATCGCAACTTTTACCCTTAAAGGAGCTGCTCACAGGAATGTTATCTATGTTGTATTCCATTCAAAATTATATAATCCACATTCTGTTTCTTCACTCCATTATTTGGGGAACATTTTCAATTTAGTGCAGCGTATGGTGTATCTTTTCATCCTTGAGACTTAATGCCATTAATGGGAGTCTAAAACCCATTCACCCATAACTAAATGGAGTTTCATTATAACCCAGTTTAAGTATAAATAGGTGACACAGTATCTTCTCACCCCTTTCCAACAGACCATTAATGTGACAAGTAATTTTTCCCTACTAGAATTCAGACTTCATTTCTAAAGCCACTTCTCTGTATTCTTCCAATTTGTTAGAATGGCTACGGAGAACCTTGAAGGAGATACAGGAACATTTGTCTGCCATAAGAATTAAAAAGGACTAACCTACCTACTTGTCTATCCTAGGTGTTGTTCTGCCACCATCATAGAACTTGAGCATCTTCCATGTAAAATCGATTTTCAAAAGCAAAGGCCTTAGCAGACTTTTTGGAGCTTTTGGGCAGGTAAGCATATCCAGGCAAACAAATGCCTCGCCCTTCCACTCCAAGCTCTGAGCCTGATCCAAAGCCTACTGAAGTAAATGAATTCCTCTTGACCTGAATGGGTTTTGGATCAGGCCCTTTTCGTGGGTTGAAAATCTGGACCCCAACCCCACAGTAGTATTTTGAAATCTTAATCGCCACTACTATCATCAGTAGTAGTTTAGCACGTTAGCACGTTCAGTGTGAGGAACAATTTCAAATAGCCATTTTACTTTTTCCATCATTTATCCCATTGAGCTTTTCACATTTTACTCAACTTGGACAGATGACATTTGACTGGTCATTGCTACTTTTTGGTTCCCATGCAATATTCATATATTAAAGTTATGTCTTTGTGATGGGTTATTGTTACTGCAGGATAACGTTTACATTAACATAAAAACAAACTTGTTTTTTTCATTCTTATTTTTATATGTATTTTTAAGTCTCATTAAAATTGTACAAGCCATTGTAGGGTTTGTAAATCACAGTTAGCCCCATCAACACTCACCCCAATCTTTTCAAATGTTGTTACTGTTGTTGCTTAATTTTTAGGGTAGGCGCTTTGCCTCTGAACTGGATGCTGCGGACAAATGAGACCAATCTACTGAATGACTCCACACGGCTTCAGCTATATCTAAGTCTACAGAGGTTCTTCTCAGCCCAGTCTTGGGGTTGTCCACATTGGCAACGTTAAAGCGCTGCCATGGGAGCATCAGAGAACTGGCAGAGAACTCTCCCAGAGCTCTAAACAAACCACACCTCCATGAGGGGCATAGCTACCAGCGCAGCTCCCAGTGACGGTACACTATCTATACTGGCATGTTACAGCATTGAAGCTTGTAGCGCTCGGGGTTGGGGGGGGGGAGTGGTTCACACCCCTGAGCGAGAAAGCTGAAGCACTGTAAAGTGCCAGTGTAGACAAGTTTCAGGAACTAGGCATGAGGCCTTCATGCCTGATCTTAACCTAAAAAAGAAGGTTTCAGAGGAACAGCCGTGTTAGTCTGTATTCGCAAAAAGAAAAGGAGTACTTGTGGCACCTTAGAGACTAACCAATTTATTTGAGCATGAGCTTTCGTGAGCTGTAGCTCACGAAAGCTCATGCTCAAATAAATTGGTTAGTCTCTAAGGTGCCACAAGTACTCCTTTTCTTTTTGCTAAAAAAGAAGGTTAACCTAGGAAGCGCAGTCTAAAGGAGTAGGGTTTGGGAAACCAAAAACTCTTGATTTTTGATCTTCACCTGATTCACTATGCAGCCTCAGTAGCTCTGCCTCAGTTAACCCATCTTTCATGAAAGAATGCAACAGATGTGTTCTGAGAAATAATTGTTAATGTTTGTTCAGAGTTTGTACCAGTGAAGCACATGCTAGGTGCTATGTACTATTATGGGTATATGCCGAGCCTTCTTTTCTACTAGCACATACATCCTCTAAAGTAAGACATGGAAGAAGAGAGACAGTTAAACAACCACCATTTTACTTTTGATATTCAATGCTGGCCACTAACTAACATCGAGGTGTGTAGGTGCATTTATACTGCATATCAGATATATGCTGTCTGCTGAATGTACTGGGGGTTGGGGGAAAAGGAATTCTTCATTTACATAACCCTATTCAAGCAACTGAAGTCTAATTAATAGTCTTCTTCACTGCCCTCCCCCCCACAAAATGTATGGGCCTGAAAGCAACTAAGATGTTATAGGGCACGGTGTAATGTGTGATGTGAACTGGTGCATAGGCAATGCCATCAGACAAAAATTACTGGTTAGCACAAGAGAAATTTTCTAGATTTTCATATCAGTAATCAGTTGCAAAAACGATGATATAAATGCACCTTTCACAGATAGGGCTGCCACCTGCCCTAGTTTTACCAGAATCATCCCTTTGTTGAGGTAACTGTCCTGTAAAATCTTTAAAAGTGCTCAGTAAACTCTGCCAGCTGCCCAGTTTTATGGGTTCAGGATCATCCCAAATGACCTGATTTTTTGTACCTCAGAGGTGGCAACTCTACTCAAAGTGCCTTACCTGGTCTGGCTTCTGGCTAGTTGCTGCCTCAGTTTCCCCACAGGTCCAAGGTCTAATCACCTCCCCAGACTCTCCACCACATGTAGGCTGCTAGGCTCTCTCCTCAGCACATGAAGGACTCATTGCCACAACCAGAGTCTTTTTCCAGGCACAGTTTTGTTCTCCAAACATAAAACTTAGGAAAAAACATCAAACAGTTGCCCAGCCCACCCTGAGCTCCAGCATCCCAGGGGCTTTTTCTTTTTGCATCTGAGTCCCTCCTATTTCAGGGCCTACTACAGTACCCCATCTCCCTCCTGCAACTCCTTCTCAAATAAGGGCTTTCAGCCCTCTACAGGGATCACCCGAATCCTTCCCAGCTGGGTTTCATCAATTGAACAGGGCTGGCTGGAACTAGGCCCCCTGGCCCTGAAAGGGAGAACACCTTGTCACAGTGCCTGACCTTATTCCAAAAGGTGTTTCATACAAAGCAATAGCTATAAAACTGAGTTGGAAGGAAATATTTTAAAACAAATGTATAACAATAAGGCAGCAAATGCTTAACTGCTGCTGAACATTAGCAGTACGCCCAGCTGAACACACCTTCTGTGCTGCTGAGCATACTGTGTCTCCTTTTATTTAATTGACATTCAGTAGGTCATTAGTTATGGTAGTAGGGCAAGTTAAATGCTTAAACAATGTAGCTGTAATGTTGGCAAAATGTACTGTTTGATTTTTAAAGCTTTATGCTTATTGAACCAATGTACACCAAATGAGGACCTAACCCCCCTCTTCTGAGTTCAAACGGTCTTGAAAGAACAACAGGATGCACAATAATTTTAACATGTAACATACATTTAGGAACAACATCCTTTAACATTGTAATCTCAGCAAATACAATTCATGTTTTATCTGATATATGTATATGTAGTATGTTTGTGGCTGCATACACATGCCCTATACAATTGTAACCAGAACCAAAGTTAAGGCGTACTTATTTCTATTTGTAATAGATCTCTTTGTTCCAGGTCCACTGACGCAGTAGCTCTCACAAATGAACGAATGAAGTAAATGAACATTAAGTATTCTGAATCATGAGAAAAGATGTTGTCCTAATTTCTTTTGGGGGAAAAAAACGTCTGAGCCTACCAGGTTGCATGTTTAACCCACACACACAAAAAGAACCATCACAAGAAAATAAATGTAATGGTGTAAAATAACATGTTAAATTGGTGTATGAATGTTGGATATAGATAGATATACACAGAGATTTGCCAGTGATGGGGGGGGGGGAGGAGCCTGTGTTCAATTGCAAAGTGCTCTTTATGAGAAAATAAATACTCTAGGCCTGGCTCTGCATTACCTTGGGTAGTCATTCACACCAGTGTAAACTACTACCATTCGAAACTGATAACATCTTAAACCCACTTTGCAATGGTGTAAATGACTCTAGATAGTAGTATGGTATAGTGCAGGGGTAGGCAACCTATGGCACACGTGCCAAAGGCGGCATGTGAGCTGATTTTCAGTGGCACTCACACTGCCCGGGTCCTGGCCACTGGTCCAGGGGGCTTTGCATTTAAAATTTAATTTTAAATGAAGCTTCTTAAACATTTTAAAAACCTTATTTACTTTACATACAACAATAGTTTCATTATATATTAAAAACTTATAGAAAGAGACCTTCTAAAAACGTTAAAATGTATTATAGGCACGCGAAACCTTAAATTAGAGTGAATAAATGAAGACTTGGCACACCTCTTCTGAAAGGTTGCCAACCCCTAGTATAGTGGATAGAGCCCTGGACTAAGATTTAGGAGACCTGGGCTCTATTGGCACCTTGGGCACTGAGCACATGCTGGGTGACCATGGGCAAGTCATTTCACCTCTCTGTGTCTCGGTTTCCCCATCTGTAAAAGCAGAATACTACTGACCACCATGGTACTGGACTTTGAGATCCATGAATGAAAAGCACTAAATAAGAGCTAAGTATTATTACACAATGAGCAGGCAATGGAGAAAATACAAATCTGGTTTGGGTCCAGTTCTTTTCCTCATCTTGCTGGAACCTGTGGAGCTGTAGGGGGTCTTGTTTTGAGTAACCAATTTATTTGAGCATAAGCTTTTGTGAGCTACAGCTCACTTCATCGGATGCATGCAGTATTTTCCACTGCATGCATCCGATGAAGTGAGCTGTAGCTCACGACTTATGCTCAAATAAATGTGTTAATCTCTAAGGTGCCACAAGTCCTCCTTTTCTTTTTGCAGATACAGACTAACACGGCTGCTACTCTGAAACATTCCCTATTGTAAACTATGACTTTGTGGTTCCAATCCCACGCTTTACCTTGAGGGTAGTCTTTAAAGCACACCAAGTACCAAACCATCATATGAAAAAACTGGGGGAAAAGCTCACTGTCAATTACAAAGAATGAGTGGCTGAATTAGCTAACATTGTGCGCATAGAGAACATGAATACTTAATCTACAGAAAGAATAACAGAAATCTATGGAATCTAATTTCAAGTTTTTATAGGCGTCTTGCTGGTGTGTTATGCAGCATCTTTGCTTTAGGGGTCTCATCCACATTTTCTTGTTGCTTCACTTTTGTAACTTTCAGTCTTTTTATTTTCCCTTAGCATTTGTCATGTATAAGAATTTTCTTTAAATGACATTACAGCAGAAAGACAAAACAAAACACTCCATGGAAGGATCATGTACATGCAGATGACTTTGGTTTTAATGTTTCATGTTGGATGCTGTATTTTGCTGCATTTAAATTGAGCTGGCTCCTTTTGTAGGGATGGGAATACAAATATAATAATTCTAGGGTTTTCAAAGGGTGATAAAAATTACCCCAGCATATTATATTCCCAGGAGTCTTGCTGACATTGCAGCTAGGATTTTGATAACCAACTGTTTACAGCAGGGAGCTGATATGTAGTAGCTTTGTAAAGATGAGGATGGATCTGGATTTCAATATTTCGTGTTGTGTTCCATGGTCAATAAGTATGTAAATATTTGAAAGCTACCCATAGTGTTTGTTGATCTTTGGGAGCAGGGGTGCTGGAACAATTTTTATAGGGGGAAAGGGGGCTTAGGAGAGCCACTGAACCAAACTATATACCCTGTATATAATGGAAACCACTTCAAGCTGGGGGTGCATTAGCACCCCCTGCACCCCTAGTTCCAGCACCTATATTTGGGAGGCATTTAAGTCACTAGATCAGGGTTTTGGGAGTTTATTTTGGTGAAGGATGCTTGAAGCAGGGTTTGCACTGAAGTAAATACAATCTTCCTTGCAAAAACCCTTCACCTCCTTTCATGTCTCTCAAAGAGACAAGGATTTGATAGCATCCCATGTTCTTTGGAAGTACTGCTAAATTGGGTACATCCCTGCTCTATTTTTTCTAACTTCGTTATCATCTTTTAGTTGAAAAGAGTAGAATTTCCTGGTCCAACCCCTTTAAGCACAGAAACAAAAATCATGCAATTCTTCTTTCATTACCCATCTTGCCGGGCTCAAAAATTGTTAGCCAAATACCCTGAGGTCTACTTGACTAGAGCATTCTAATTAATGTATGCCAAGATTCTCAAGAGTCCCGCACAACCCTTGTTCTTTATGGGTATTGTCAAATTGTTAATGGTGGGATAACCAATATTTGATTAGATCTAAATGCAAGATTACTATGGGTAGCATCAAAGAAGTGAAAATCTTCATCTTTTGGATCTCATTCAATTTGTATAGCAGATAGGTTTCAAGGGTGAAATTTCTGACACTACTGAAATCAATCGCAAAACTCACAGTGACTTCAGTGGGCCTGGGATTTCGCCCTACATCTTTGTCAGCTCCTCCACAGGTATACAGTGTTTCAATTAGATGCTAAATAATTATATTCTATGGTGCAAAGTATGGGAGATTGGTAATATCTCCATGTGGAACTTCAATTTGTTTTCCTCATCATAGCCTCACCTGAAAGCCATTGTGGGTACACAGGTCTGTCAGGAGAAACCTGGAGTCCAGGTACATCATGTTTGCTGGGGCCCCATATCTTCCCATTTCTCTTTATTTACATGGCTCCTACAGACATTTTGGAGTCTCCAGTATAATTCATTCACACACACACTGCGCCCCACTCCCCATCAGTCCTGTGGGCAAAGGGATCCATTTCACATTTGCTGTTGATGAGAAATTAAAGCAAATTTAACTAAATTTGGCTTTAAGATGCAGGACTGTAATGACCATCAAGGGAGGCACTGTAGTCCTGCTCAGTAGTTTATGTTCCAAAACCACAGCAGTTTTGAAACTGTCAGAGAAACAACACAGGGCCAAACTGTACAAACCAACTCATGTTGAGCATTCCGATAAGTGAGTCAATGTTGGAATTCACTCAGGTAAATGTTACTCAGCATAAGAAAGGGCCGCAGAATCTGAAAAACTCGTCCTGTGCTGACAGACACAAGGAACCACTTTGTACACAAGACAACATTTTATTTCTGCTAACCTCAGACAATGGGGGTCACAGTTTTGCAGCCCTTCTGCCAGTGATCTGTGAAGGAAAGCAGGACACTGGCAGGGAGAGACTGGAAAACTATTTGAGATGAAGAAGGAGGATTTGATTAATAAATGTTTATTTTGACCAAGATTTTCAGAAATAGGTGCATACAATTAGGCCACTAAATCCCTTAGGCACCTTAATCAGTGGGCTGATTTTAAGAGGAGCTGAACAATCAACAGTTCACCCTGAAATCAATGGGAACTTCTTCGGGTTCAACGCTTTTCAAAAGACAGCCCACTTAGGACCTTAACTTTATATTTAGAAAACCTTATCCTCTGATTTTATTTCTTTCAATCTTTGGAAGCAAACTCTCCATTTAAAAAAATGTCAGGTGCAATATCGAACACAGACATCAGACAAGGTGTAACTTTCTGGTCATTGTTATGTAACCCCCCTCTATACCCAATATGCAATGGATGTGAGTCTGTTCTAGTTCTCAGCTGAAGAGCCTGATTCTTTAGCTCAAGCTGTGGTAGCTCACATCTTTAAGACAGGCGGCCTGAGGTTCAATCCCTCATGCGTTGGCCATCACAAAGGCATATACAAAAATATGGGAAGTTTAAAATGCTGTGGGATTTGTCCCTATACGCTCAAATTACAGGGGTCATGACTCTGCATTTTGATGTAAATAATTTAAAAAACAAAGCAGATAAATTTATGTTTTCAATGTAAATTTGTGTCCAAAATGAGGAAGCAGTGACAAGCACAGTATCATTTCACATGCACAAAGGAATTGTTTTCCAAAATGAAAGAAAGAGAAATATAATACTGCTGTCCTTGAGCTGTGCATCTAACTTTCACAGCATCAGGGGAAGTGGTGAATCTTTTCTTACCTAACATTCTCTCGGCATATGTTTTAATCTTTCTTATAAACTGAATGGTTTACTAGCATAGCTTCCAGAATAGTTGCAGCATAAATATTTATAATAATTGTCATTGCTTTTTGTTTGCATTTTTATATGAACACATTTTGATGATTTAACCCCGTGTGATACCAATCAAAATAACTGATCTTGTGTTGTTGTTGCATACCTGTTCTTCATCAGAACAATATATATGGCAATCACTCATGCTTCTAATAATGATGATTTTTTGAGGTCTGTATCATACACCAACATGAGAGCCTGTCAGCTTGACATTTGTCATGTGTGTCCACTTCTTGCTGTCTATCCACTCCGCATGTGTTACATAAGTTTACTTTCAGTTAAATCGTCTTCTCAGCTGTTGTCAATTTCACCCTGATTTCTTTACATATGAACTGTCTATTTGGCATTCCTTGGCTATTTATATGTCTCTATGAATTAACTCATTATTTGGCATTATTTAGCGTCTTCTAAAGTATAACATACAAAGGAAGCTTAAGCAAAAGCAGTTCTGAATTTATACATACAGCATGCCATCTAGTGACAGAACTGCGGATACCAAGAATGAATTGTATAAGGTTAAATTCCAGCAGAAACTTTATTTATTTTTCTCACAAGGGTACTCCAAAATTAAATGCCCCAAAACAAAGGCAAATACAAATACATCTCCTCATGTATATTGGTTCTATAAATAAAATAAGCAGATCAAAACCAGGCAGTCTCTCCAACAGGTATAAAAAGTTTTATAATTTGTTTAAAAATTGATACCAAGTTTGTTTGTTTTTAAAAGAGCTCATGGAAAAACAAGCAGTTTCCTGTATCTCATCCTCTGATAAATGTGAACATTAAAATCTGACAAATTGCTGGATGTTTCCCTAAAGTTATTGTAGCTCCATCCAGTATTACCCAGCACAACATTAAATACCATTTTAGTTTAAAGGACTCAAGTAATCACGTAATAAAATTTATGTTGTAAAAGTGGTCACGGTGTAAATTTTTAAAATTCACAAAATGTTGACCAGTTCTATTAAATTTTACATCATATCCATCATTTCCCATAATTTAGCAAAAAATACGGTATTTGTGAAATTCAGGTACTGCTGAATAAGAGTCCACTCCAACACCCATTAAGTTTTTCCACTAGTTTCAGGATGTTAGATCAAGTCCTAGCTGTACATTTTACACCTATATAGAGGACCAGCACCAGGCCAAGACAGAAATCAATTTCACCCTAAATGTACTGTTCATATCAAAAGAAAACAAGTCAAATTGAATTACCAAACAGTGATTTTTCAAACATTCTTTACATGGGATAAATTCTGCACATCTGTGCAATAGTGACATGTAACATGACAGCATCTATTGATCCAGAAGGTACCTCTTAATTACCACATAGTCACAGGAAAATTCAGCTGGCTTTTTCTGTTTCCTGAACTAGAGCTGAAATATAAAACCTAAAATTCTATAGTATTTGGCAAGTTATTATCTAATTAACAATCCTGTAAGTTTCACTTCATACTATTTCTGAAGCTAACCCAAACTGTCTGAGGCTTGATTTACATGCTTTCTAAGGGCCAAATCCTCAAACCACTGAATTTCTCAAGTAAGTTTGAAAATTGTATTCCCCAGAATCAGAACTGCAATGTCATTCATTTATAACTCTCTATATTCTCACTGATAGTGGCTGTCACCAGTAACTCCATTATCTTCAGTGGACTTTCTCTTGAAGCTATGTCCTATGTCTTGATGATTAGGTAATATTTAATTTAAACATATTATTAGAAATATTTTAATTTCCTATTTTCTTCATCTATAAAAGACCTGATACTAGTCTCTTTCTGTTTTTACCAACCAGTAGAAGTCAACTTCAGTGGAGATACTCCAGACTAAAACTGGTGTAAAGGATACCAGAGATAGGCCCATATCTTGTAACTATCAATAAAGAAAGGGTTAAAATAGAACTCAGCTCTGCCACCATTGAATAAACTGCAACATTCCCATTGACTGCAATGAGATGCATAATAGCTATGCATAAGAAACTGTGTTACGGGTACTATGGTAATCAAAACTCTGAAGTTTCTGTGGTAGGTTTAAGCCAGACCCTTAATATTATTCCAACAGTTTTATTCTTACAGAGAAATAGATCAAATCTGACAAATGAATTAGCACAGAACATTTAATTAACCACCATACCTTGCATAAAGCCCTTCATTGTCTGAACACATTTGTACTCAGGTGGCGTAACAAGTAAGCATTTTAATTTCTTTTACACCCTTGGAGAAATATGTTTAATATGTTGTGAAGTCTAACTGAGATTTTACCAAACTCCTTAATTTCAGAAGATGGGGTGTGTGCAACTTAAAGTATTGTACAGAAAGCACAAAAATTGAGGTGGAGGTAGAGAAAGCACAAAAACATTAAATACCAGTTAAAGCAACAAAATAATGAAGGTATATGTGGAATCTGAGAGTTCTATAGATGCCCAGAGATGTGTGCTTGCAATATTAGATTGGAGCCTGTAAATGAGATGGTCCTAACAAAGCAAGAGAGAGGAAGACTAGTCTTGTGTTTAATTGTGTTTTATTGGATGTCCTTTATTGATTCTATCACAGGCTAGCTTAGTGACTTTGGGCAAATCACTTAATCTGTGTCTCAGTTTCCTCATTTGTAAAACAGAGATAAAAATCCTTCCTTTCTCCCACCCTTTGACTGTCTTGTCTATTTACACTGTAAACTCTTTAGACAGAGATTGTCTTTTATGATGCTTGTACCACAATGGGGCCCCAACCTTAGTTGGGGGCCACTTGGATGGAACATAATACATTTAACAACAATAATAAAAACTTTCCTCTCAATGATACCAGAGATGAGATACCAGTAGAGTTGGTTGGAACATTTTAGCAGAAATATGTTGTTTCATCTAAGTGGAAACATGTCACAATGATGCAGGAGATTCCACAAAACTTTCACCGGAAAGGTGATTGTGCCAGAGATACTCAATATATTGGCCTGGGTTATGGAAGACCCAGGTTCAACTCTCTGCTCTGCCTGATTTGGAGTGAGCTGGGATGGAAAACTGTGGTCTGACATAGGCACAGTGACTCAAACTTTCGTCTTCTACATCCCAGGCCAGTACTCTAATCACCAGACTAGAATGTGTCATGCGCACACCTCTCTCTCGTATTTTCATGACCAAATTCTATTTTCATGACCAAAAGAGTTTGTTTTCATTTCAGTGAAGAATGAAAACAAATGATGGAACCTCAAAATTTGCCATGAAACAAATTGTTGTCCTACAGACAGAGTTAGACCCCCATTCTCTGTGCAAGCTCTCCATTGCCCTGCTCCCTTTGCAAATGGTGTAGCATTATATGCTCATGTAGGGGGCTGCAAAGTTTGCCTCTCCAATGTTAACACAATTCAAGAATAAAAAACAATGGCAAAATCTAGGTCACGTCCCCCTCTTATGGATGGATTAGAAGAGAACAGTTTGTTACTGTTGATGCTAATGGAGTAGTAAGTTCAAGTTCAAGTAGTAGAAGTCTGTTTTGGAGCTAAAGGACATGGGCCTTCACTTATGACCCATAATGAGGAGTGGGATGGGATCATGATAATGATATATGTAAACATATAAACCAAGCAATGGATTCATTGTAGTACTTCATGGTATATTTTCAGTTACATGTATTGCTAGGATGTTCTTTAGTGTTCACACATGACTATCTAAATGTATTTCATGTTATAACTGCTCTGGTGCTGGTTTAATTCTTATTGAAGAACTGTAATATTCATATTCTGATAAGTTATTATGTATCAAAGCACTCTTAAAATAATTGCCAATATACCAAAGGCTCATAATAGTTCAAACACAGAGTATTTTATAATAGTACTTGAAGAAACAGCTTTCCTGTGATAGTTTAGATTAATGCTAGCAAAAATAATAATAATAAAGATTCATGTAATTCATGAATAGCTCTGTGAATTAATTCTGCAGCAAAGACTCTCCTGCATGAGTTTTAACTCATCCTGTGCCATATCAAAATGTATGAATGCCCAACTGAAAGCATATCCCATACTGAGCATGGTCTTGTTTAGTTATTCTTTGTTTCACTAGAGATATGACAGCCCTGAGGTATTGAAGAGTATCCAACTGTGAAGAGTACCCGACTGTGAAGGAAGATCCTGAATGCAACTGAAATTGTATGGATCCCTTTGTAGAGAGGAGGTAGGATGCTGGGAACCCACAAAAAGGTCTGTATGCTTGGGAGGATGACACCCTTGCAGTCACACAAACCCAACCTCTTTTCTACAGCCCATTTGTTTGGGCTTAAGTGTGGCTTAGCTGTAAAATACCTAAAAATACTTACAGCATCCCATAACAATTTCTAGTGGTCTGATTTTATATAGTGCTGAGCGCCCTCACCTTTCTTTGATTTCACGCACAGGGGGACACAGATGTCCACAGACAGGTACATATCAGGTCAGGGAGGGATAAAGTGTTCAGCGAAAGATGCAATCATGTTTCACCTCTGCAAGTGGCATGGAAATCTACACTACATTCTGCACTCTCCCTTCAATGTGATGAATGATTATAAGCCAGATTGTAATGGCAACAAAGGGAAGGAAAACAAATTTAAGGTTGAGGGCAAAAGAGTTATTATTTACAGAGTTGCAAAAGAAAAGCTAGTCTGTGTTCCCACCTGGACTCCAACAGTGTGCCCAAAATGTTACCGATTCTTTCACCTACACACAATGACACACAATGAGGAGCATAGTATAAAAACCATGTAAATGACAGCACTAAAATAGCTCAAAACTGAATTCCATATTAGTTTAACAATAAAGGTCAGCATTTGGATGCCTATTTTAAATGTCCAAACCTACATCCTGGGGACTCTCACCCAGGATATGTAACCCACTGTCCCTACACAACCCCCTCCAGCTTTACCTGGTGATGGCGTTCTGCAGGTGGAGAAACAGCATGTCCAGTTCTTGAGTGCATTTATTTCTCTTCCATTGCCTCTCTGAAAGCCTCGGCGCTCCTTGGATAAGGGATATCTATCCTTCTCACACCACAGTATTGCATAGACCTACTTCCTGGGACTACCATTCCCTCTGAAAGTATTCATCAAAATGGCTTCTGCTAACACTCCTGAATATATGAGGTAGGCCTAGCCAATGAGCCAATCAGTTCTCAGCACAGCATGTCTCAACCAACCCATGGAAAGTGGAAAAGCAATGAGGATAACAAATGCTTGCTGTTAGGAAATGATTGTGAAATTATCCTCAGACATGTTCTTCATCAAAAACTGGCAACCTTTTAAAAAAATCTATTTCCATTTCATAAAAATTCTCAAAACCAAGAATTTTTGTCAGGATAAAGAAAACCAAAACATTGTTGCTATATTTCATCCAGCTGCTCTGTGTAAGTTTTGTTCTCAGAGCTTTTCCTGTTAGTTCTAACATACAAAGCAACTTTGATTTTTTGGAGTGGGTAAATGAAATAAACCAGAGAGTATTGTACGTAGTATTAGTAAACCACAAACATCCGAAATAGCAAAGTAAGCCCGAAGAGAAGGAAACATATATGCTGTAGTCGTACTCTTAATGTAATTTGACAAATAAAATAGTATGTGGCCTCTCCTGTATATGTTACACAGAATACCTCCGTGTCTGGAGGGAAGTGCTGCTGCAATTCAGAGTTATAATTTTATATAGTTATGGTGAGAAATTCCTAGTGCTATATGGAGTTCAATAGATTTCCGCCAGTACATTAATCAAAGCATCTTTGCCCACTCACACTATGTTGTGGCATTCATATGAAGTGCCAAGACTGTTCATGATTTCCAGGTGGCAATTATTTTTGGTTCTGATTAGGAGACAGGATGAAAGAAAATGCCAGCAGACAGGAAAATGGTAAAATATTCCTGACCGTGCCTTCACTGCCTGACTTTCAGAACCAAACATTCACATGCGGGCTTGGTTTTACAACCTTTTGCAGTAATGGTGTCTGAGAGATATTTTACCACACTCTGAAAAGAGTACTGTTCAGATACCTTATTTAAATATTATAGTTCACCTGGAAGAAAGGGATATTTTACATAGCATTAGCATTTCTACATGGCATTGCATTTATACACACGGTATAACATTTGCTAATGACACCACTGTCATAAAGCATTTTTTTTTAAACAAGCCAATATATTTGGAAATGTACAAAATGTTTGTATGCAAAATAATGTAGTTTTTCCTATGAGAAAAGAATATACATGTGTGCCTTGTTCATAAAGAAACATGATAAACAAGCTTGATTGACACACCAATGACTGAACTGTGGACTGCCAGAACCAAAAGCACAAGCTGCTACAGTTTGAGCTGACTAACCAGGCTTGCCTATTCTCTGTAGGTCAGCAAGGACAGGGACCTGTAACACATGCTCACCTCTGGATTACACAAGCAGGCTTTATAATAAAACTTGTCTGTGTGTTTCAAGTTAATGAACTTCAGACTTGCACAAGTTTATCTGCATGCACTTGAAGTTGGAAATCTTGCTAAAATTTCCTGTGAGATTTTGTGTATTTGCCAGTTCCACTTCTTTCAATGTAGGTGCAAATCAAAAGGTGAATACGCAGCCTTTCCAAATGTTCCAAAAATAAAAAATGGGTTGGTTCATACTTAGGTACTTCCTACTTATTTTCAAATCAATTTGCCAGTCCTTATCAGATTAACAGAAGGTAAAACTCACCTCAAATAGGGCTTAAGTGGCACTTAAGCGGTGGATTAGCCTTGTATCTGCACTCTTCAGTAGGGTGAATTTCACTCAGTACAGAAGAAATATTCCTGTATTACTCCTTCTGAAAGCAAAACATTTTTTTAAACATGAAGTGAAGTTTTAGAACTAAAGACAGACACACTGAGACTTTAGTGGAACTATGCTGATTTACATTGGATGACTTTGCCCGTAATGAGGACATGGCATGTGGATCCAATGCCAGATCCAAAGTTTCCCAACATTTGGAGGTGGGCAGTGCTAAAATTTAGATCTAGGTTTCCAAATTTAAGTCCGTTATCATTTAAAATTCCAGAAAAGGTTTCGTTTTCCAATGGGAGGGAGTGAATGAGCCCTATGTTGTTATTATTTTAAAATTAAAATGTAATATTGGATTTTACAGTGGGATTTTCATAAACTTTCAAAAGGTTGGATTGTTTGGGCAGGCTCTGTAAAGTTTGCCCACTTAACTGAGTTTTTGAGGTCTCTTTGCCTATGTCTTCACTGTAGAAAAGGTGTGTTCTTAACTCGCTAACTCAGGTTAAAGTATCAGTGAAGACACAGCAACTTGGCTTTTCACATAGGTTAGGAGTTAGAATTAAAACCAGCTATTTTAATCTGAGTTAGTTAATGCAGGTGAGGCAACCCAAGAACAGACCTTTTTTATTAGCTGTGAAGACCTACCCTGTTTCTTACCTTTTCCTACCTTCCTCTGGACTCCATCTTTTTTTAGTCCTTCTGCCCAGACTATTCATCCTTCAACTAGTCCCTCTTAACATGCTGGGCATATTTTTTTCTATGTACTTATGTAGCCCATATCACTGTAGTTTCTGAACACCTCGCCAACGTAAATGAATTTATCCTCAAAACATGTTTATAAAGGAGCTGTTATTATTCCCAGTTTACAGATGAGAAAGTCACTCACAGGAAGTCTGACACGACTGTTAGACCATCTTTTATATCATTTAGATAGGTATTCCATTTTTGGGTTTGCAGGTAATCTCTCATGGAATCATGACAGGGGCTCATGCCAAAATTCCCTCTGACATCAGTTTCCCCCATGTATTTTGTAGGCTATCAGGAAGCCTTGATAACAAGGGAGAAGTTGGTGAAGGGCTTATTGAACCCAACCCAAACTTTAAAAGCATCTGTCAAAGTTAGGATTGAGGCTGGGGGCAGTTAGTGTTTTCCAGACTGCGTTTTCTTTACTTATGAATCAATTGCTACAATTCACATTACATTCCGCTATTTCTGGTAAACAGCGACAATAAAAGGAAATGAACAATGCATCTTGAATCTTTTCAGGATTCTCTTCAGTGTCTCCATCTGCTCTAGTATCCTGAAGCAGAACAGGGTCCCAGTTTATTGTAAAACAGTTCACTCTTCTTCATGCTCCAGAAATAATGGTACTATTTTTAATTCTCATTAGAAATACAGGCCATTCTAGTTTCAAAAGGCACCAAACATTAAATAAGCAGCAGTGGCATAGGGCTACCTCCTACAGCCATTTTGGTCTTATTCTTTCCATATGGCAGGAGCAATGCTCAATAGCAACAAAGAAATGCAGGCTCCCTATCTACTTCTCTACTTGTAGATATGGTTCGTTGCATAGACCAAAGCAGCAATGCTACCTGTAGAAAAAGGACCATAAAGATAAAGATAATCACTAAATCCAGCACAGGCACTGATATTGCCTTGGATGGAAAGATAAATCAGGTAAGAAAGAATATTACATAAAGCATACATATGCAATACCCAGGTGGGAGAGACAAGGGTATTTTATGTTGCTGAGAGCCAAGTAATTTTATCCCCAAAATAATACAAATGTAGTCGAGAGAAACAAGAAATTGAAGGCCAAATCTTAACCATTGTCTCTCAATGCCAATTCAAGGAGGAGACTTCTACTATTGTAGTCAGATGGAGTTGTTAGCCATACCTGAGCAGAGACCATGCTTAAAGACAAGCAGAACAACCACAATTATGAACTACGACTATTTTATTAGTAAGTAAAAGAAAATATTAAACAGAACAAAACAGAGTACAAACAATTTAAAAAATGGTTACTTCAGTTAGGGTATGTCTACACTAAAAACCAAAGTCAACCTATATTAGGTCAACTTACAGCCACCACAGTAATTACTGCAGTGGTACACATCCACACAACTCTCCTGGGGTCTGTGGTGTGCATCCTCACCAGGAGTGCTTCCATTGACCTCAGAGGGGCAGTGTAGGGAGCTGGCCGCTCCCTGCTGGGAGCCCGGCTGCCCCACCGGCTCCCAGGCTTGGGTGGGGTGCCCCCCGTTGGTTCCCCGTTCCCCGCTGGGACAGGGGGAAGCCACCCAGGGCATCTCACCGCTCCATTACCCTCCAGGAGTAGGAGGGAAGTTGCCTGGGGCTTTTGCCTCCCTGTTTCCCACCAGGAACGGGGTCCAGCTCCCCAGACTTTTTGCCTTGGCTCCCAGCCAGGAACGGCATCCAGCTGTACAGCTTTCCAGGGGAGCTAGAGTCTAGCTAAAGTCTAGAGTAGACTAGAGCTACAGTCTAGCTGCCTGGCTTTCTTGTCAATTTCACAGCTCTGCTGGAAATTGACATGAGAGCTAACAGCCCATATAAGTAACACAGTGTCTACACAGACAAACTCCACCAACATAAGCCCTACACCTCTCATGGAGATGGAGTTATTATGCTGGTGGAGAAGGGCACTTACATTGGTGGGAGGAAGGCTGTATGTACACTGACATAATTATGTCGACGTGAGCTGCCTTATGTCAACCTAACTGTGTAGAGTAGACCAGACCTAAGTCTCTTCTGTATGCCTGTTTGTAGAGCTTTGACAAGAGATTACACCTTTGAGAGTGGGCCTGCCTGGGGCAGAGGGTTTAGGGGGCCTCCTCTCTCTGTAAATTAAGACCAAAGTATATTATTCCCCGAAATTAGTAATGAGATCACTGAAACCATTTATTGATGGGTAAAGGTGGATCATCTTAACTAAATCGTATGAAACCAAAGAAGTCTTTAAATCAATTACACAGAAGAAGCCAAATAAGTGGTTTCCTTCAGAAAGCAAATTAATTAAGAATTATTATCAATTATTTGTATCATCACAGCACTTAGAATCCTTCGTCATGGACTGAACCCCAGTTTTCTTGGCACTGTACCAATATAGAAAAAAAAAGACAAGCTCTGCCCCAAAGAGTTTACCATCTATGTATAAGACAAGAGACAGAGATGGATAGACAGACAGACATAAGACAGAGGAGTATAAGGAAACAATGAGACAATATTGGTCAGCCTGATCTTACATCCATATCAAATCCCACTATTTCTCTCTTATCAAAGGTAGATCTATGTCTCCACTCCAGAAATGCATGGTTCAAACAATTTGGTATTTAAGATAAGCTACTAGTATCTTATGTTATAATAGGTTTCAGAGTAACAGCCATGTTAGTCTGTATTCGCAAAAAAAAAAAGGAGTACTTGTGGCACCTTAGGTGCCACAAGTACTCCTCTTCTTTTTATGTTATAATAATATTTTCAATGCCCAATTAAAATCACTACAAAAATTTAATTCCTTCTCAGTGCTTTAGCTAACTTCCATCTTACTAAACTGTGTTGAAGTCCTGGGGATGTCCTCATCTGAATTAGAAAATTGTTCCTTCTTGATGCTTCTTTGTCATTGCTTGTTCTTACTGGCTGTTTATTTAAAGAGGTGAGACAAACTGGATATTCTCTGTTGAGTACAGTGAAGATGAGGAAAGGAGTGGAGAAATTTATAACTCTCTTTCCTCTAATTTCAGGAAAGGAAGAAAACATCCCTTTCACTCAGTTGTCAAGATTCAAAATTAGCTACTGTCATCCTTTCGTTGGCTCCATATCTTCATGGGCCTTAGTAACACCTTAAGTTCATGAATATGTAGATTGTTTAATGCATAAGCAGCACACTTCTAACAGAAAAAGAGTACTTGTGACACCTTAGAGACTAACAAATTTATTTGAGCATAAGTTTTCATGAGCTATAGCTCACTTCATCAGATGCATGCAGTGGAAAATACAGTGTGAAGATTTTATATACACAGAGAACATGAAACAATGGGTGTTACCATACACACTGTAACGAGAATGATAAAGGTAAGCCAATGCCAGCTGGAGAGCGGGAAAAAAATCAAGTGATAATCAAGGTGGGCCATTTCCAGCAGTTGACAAGAACGTGTGAAGAACAGTGCGGGGGGGGGGGGGGAAATAAACATGGGGAAATAGTTTTACTTTGTGTAATGACACATCCACTCCCAGTCTTTATTCAAGCCTAATTTAATGGTGTCCAATTTGCAAATTAATTCCAATTCAGTAGTCTCTCATTGGAGTCTGTTTTTGAAATTTTTTTGTTTTAATATTGCGACTTTTAGGTCTGTAATCAAGTGACCAGAGAGATTGAAGTGTTCTCCGACTGATTTTTGAATGTTCTAATTCTTGACGTCTGATTTGTGTCCATTTATTCTTTTACGTAGAGACTGTCCTTTTTGGCCAATGTACATGGCAGAGGGACATTGCTAGCACATGATGACATATATCACATTGGTAGATGTGCAGGTGAATGAGCCTCTGATAGTGTGGCTGATGTTATTAGGCCCTGTGATGGTGTCCCCTTAATAGATATGTGGGCACAGTTGGCAACGAGCTTTGTTGCAAGAATAGGTTCCTGGGTTAGTGTTTTTGTTGTGTGGTGTGTGGTTGCTGGTGAGTATTTTTCTTCAGGTTGGGGGGCTGTCTGTAAGCAAGGACTGGTCTGTCTCCCAAGATCTGTGAGAGTGATGGGTCGTCTTTCAGGATAGGTTGTAGATCCTTGATGATGCACTGGAGAGATTTTAGTTGGGGGCTGAAGGTGATGGCTAGTGGCATTCTGTTATTTTCTTTGTTGGGCCTGTCCTGTAGTAGGTAACTTCTGGGTACTCTTCTGGCTCTGTCAATCTGTTTCTTCACTTCAGCAGGTGGGTATTGTAGTTGTAAGAATGCTTGACAGAGATCTTGTAGGTGTTTGTCTCTGTTGAGGGGTTGGAGCAAATGCAGTTGTATCGTAGAGCTTGGCTGTAGACAATGGATCATGTGGTGTGGTCTGGATGAAAGCTGGAGGCATATAGTTAAGTAGAGTGGACAGTTCGTTTCCGGTATAGGGTGGTGTTTATGTGACCATCGCTTATTTGCACTATAGTGTCCAGGAAGTGGATATCTTGTGTGGACTGGTCCAGGCTGAGGTTGATGGTGGGATGGAAATTGTTGAAATCATGGTGGAATTCCTCAAGGGCTTTTTTTCCATGGGTCCAGATAATGAAGATATCATCAATGTAGCGCAAGTAGAGTAGGGGCATTAGGGGATGAGAGCTGAGGAAGCTTTATTCTCAGTCACTCATAAAAATGTTGGCATACTGTGGGGCCATGTGGGTACCCGTAGCAGTGCCGCTGATTTGAAGGTATACATTGTCCCCAAATGTGAAATAGTTATGCGTGAGGACAAAGTCTAACAAGTTTCAGAGTAGCAGCCGTGTTAGTCTCTAAGGTGCCACAAGTACTCCTTTTCTTTTTGCGGATACAGACTAACAAATTTATTTGAGCGTAAGCTTTCGTGAGCTACAGCTCACTTCATCAGATGCATGCAGTGGAAAATACAGTTTACAGGGAGATTTTATATACACAGAAAACATGAAACAATGGGTGTTACCATACACACTGTAACGAGAGTGATCAGGTAAGGTGAACTATTACCAGCAGGAGAAAAAAAAAAGCCTTTTGTAGTGATAATCAAGGTTGGCCATTTCCAAACCTCTGGAAATGGCCCACCTTGATTATCACTACAAAAAGGTTGGTTTTTTTTTCTCTCTCCTGCTGGTAATAGCTCACCATACCTGATCACTCTCGTTACAGTGTGTATGGTAACACCCAATGATATTAGGAAGATATTCCAGTAGAAGCTTTGCATTTAGATAAAATATTTACAAATATACATCTGTGACGGAATGCATATCAAAAGAAGCTTGTCATCTCCGGTATTTAAGTAACAACTAAAGTTTGCACCAAGAGGAAAGATGAGTTAGATAGAAGTAAACAAAACCTTCTGTAAAACATTTGCCAACCATCAATTTTTCTGTAGTTTCAATTATATAGAATTTTACAGTGTTCATAAAAGAAATTACTTTCAATAAGAATTTTTTGGGGGCTTAAGCTGAGGTATTTTTCTATGACGAGGAAAAGGGGGGAAAAGGCCTGCTTTTATGACTTGTCTTTATAACATCTAATAACATCTCTTATTCACCGCTCTTCTTTGAAGTATCTTAAATAAATGGCATTCTTTTATTCTTTTAAAGTCTGGACTTTTTTTCTTCTAAAACATAAATACAGCGGACCCTCACTAGAGCGCGCAAATCTTAAAGTTTGCTCTTTAAAGGTAAGAGGATCTCTATACACACTGGTATCTTATATAAGAAGAGGTGTCCTGTTCTTTGATAGGTTTCAGAGGAACAGCCGTGTTAGTCTGTATTCGCAAAAAGAAAAGGAGTACTTGTGGCACCTTAGAGACTAACCAATTTATTTGAGCATGAGCTTTCGTGAGCCACAGCTCACTTCATCAGATGTATACCGTGGAAACTGCAGCAGACTTTATATACACACAGAGAATATGAAACAATACCTCCTCCCACCCCACTGTCCTGCTGGTAATAGCTTATCTAAAGTGATCAACAGGTGGGCCATTTCCAGCACAAATCCAGGTTTTCTCACCCTCCACCCCCCCACACAAATTCACTCTCCTGCTGGTGCTAGCCCATCCAAAGTGACAACTCTTTACATAAACAAGTCGGGCTATTTCCTGCATAGATCCAGGTTTTCTCACTTCCCCCCCACCCCCATACACACACAAACTCACTCTCCTGCTGGTAATAGCTCATCTAAACTGACCACTCTCCAAGTTTAAATCCAAGTTAAACCAGAATATCTGGGGGGAGGGGGGTAGGAAAAAACAAGAGGAAACAGGCTACCTTGCATAATGACTTAGCCACTCCCAGTCTCTATTTAAGCCTAAATTAATAGTATCCAATTTGCAAATGAATTCCAATTCAGCAGTTTCTCGCTGGAGTCTGGATTTGAAGTTTTTTTGTTGTAATATCGCAACTTTCATGTCTGTAATCACGTGACCAGAGAGATTGAAGTGTTCTCCAACTGGTTTATGAATGTTATAATTCTTGACATCTGATTTGTGTCCATTTATTCTTTTACGTAGAGACTGTCCAGTTTGACCAATGTACATGGCAGAGGGGCATTGCTGGCACATGATGGCATATATCACATTGGTGGATGTGCAGGTGAACGAGCCTCTGATAGTGTGGCTGATGTTATTAGGCCCTGTGATGGTGTCCCCTGAATAGATATGTGGGCACAATTGGCAACGGGCTTTGTTGCAAGGATAAGTTCCTGGGTTAGTGGTTCTGTTGTGTGGTATGTGGTTGTTGGTGAGTATTTGCTTCAGGTTGCGGGGCTGTCTGTAGGCAAGGACTGGCCTGTCTCCCAAGACTTGTGAGAGTGTTGGGTCATCCTTTAGGATAGGTTGTAGATCCTTAATAATGCGTTGGAGGGGTTTTAGTTGGGGGCTGAAGGTGACCGCTAGTGGCGTTCTGTTATTTTCTTTGTTAGGCCTGTCCTGTAGTAGGTAACTTCTGGGAACTCTTCTGGCTCTATCAATCTGTTTCTTTACTTCTGCAGGTGGGTATTGTAGTTGTAAGAAAGCTTGACAGAGATCTTGTAGGTGTTTGTCTCTGTCTGAGGGGTTGGAGCAAATGCGGTTGTATCGCAGAGCTTGGCTGTAGACGATGGATCGTGTGGTGTGGTCAGGGTGAAAGCTGGAGGCATGCAGGTAGGAATAGCGGTCAGTAGGTTTCCGGTATAGGGTGGTGTTTATGTGGCCATTGTTTATTAGCACTGTAGTGTCCAGGAAGTGGATCTCTTGTGTGGACTGGACCAGGCTGAGGTTGGTGGTGGGATGGAAATTGTTGAAATCATGGTGGAATTCCTCAAGGGCTTCTTTTCCATGGGTCCAGATGATGAAGATGTCATCAATATAGCGCAAGTAGAGTAGGGGCTTTAGGGGACGAGAGCTGAGGAAGCGTTGTTCTAAATCAGCCATAAAAATGTTGGCATACTGTGGGGCCATGCGGGTACCCATAGCAGTGCCGCTGATCTGAAGGTATACATTGTCCCCAAATGTGAAATAGTTATGGGTAAGGACAAAGTCACAAAGTTCAGCCACCAGGTTAGCCGTGACATTATCGGGGATAGTGTTCCTGACGGCCTGTAGTCCATCTTTGTGTGGAATGTTGGTGTAGAGGGCTTCTACATCCATAGTAGCCAGGATGGTGTTATCAGGAAGATCACCGATGGATTGAAGTTTCCTCAGGAAGTCAGTGGTGTCTCGAAGGTAGCTGGGAGTGCTGGTAGCGTAGGGCCTGAGGAGGGAGTCTACATAGCCAGACAATCCTGCTGTCAGGGTGCCAATGCCTGAGATGATGGGGCGCCCAGGATTTCCAGGTTTATGGATCTTGGGTAGTAGATAGAATATCCCAGGTCGGGGTTCCAGGGGTGTGTCTGTGCGGATTTGATCTTGTGCTTTTTCAGGAAGTTTCTTGAGCAAATGCTGTAGTTGCTTTTGGTAACTCTCAGTGGGATCATAGGGTAAGATCTCTTGTGAGTTTGCCTTTTGACTAAAGTCCTTGGCTTTATGACCTGCTATTTGCAGGATAGTTACAACTTGCCACTAAAGACTTCTATTAAATATTTCATGCAAAGCACAATAATCAATGCTGATATACATTTTCAAACACAGAATAAAGGAAAATAGTGTAGCAAATTAAATCAAAATAGATATTATGAAAGCTGCATTTTAGGGATTGAGTGCAATAAACATGGTTTCACAGCCAAAGAGATGTCATATTCTCTGACACTTGGCTCTAGCAACTGAAAGCAGAAACCTCCTGGAATTTAATTAAATTAGCCTGACATTTCATTAAATAAAATAAGTAACCAAAAATGAGTTATCGTGTCCAAGCATCTGGGGTATAAACATATTGGGAAGTATCGCTTAAAATTGAGTAAAGATGCAGGCAAGTTTAGCATGACTTAATATAAAATAAATGATAATTTTGTTAATAAACATTTTTGCATCAACACTGAGGTTTTTCCCCTTCATCCACCTGGTCTGCTGGAGGCCCTGATTCCTGAACAGACCAAATTCAATGAACATTTTTAAAATATTGTGTACAGAGAGCATGGAAACCCTAAAAACTGAACTTGCATCTGAAAAGGAGTGATCACTAATGGCTTTATCCTGACAGGTGCTGAACTGTTAATTCCAACCAAAGCCTAAATTATTAAAGCTTCTATAAATCAAAGACTCACTGTAATATACTGCAATAGAAAATTGCCTTAATTTATGCTCAACATACTCAGGTGTCTTAGAATGTTATGACACTTGGCTAGCACCAATAACAAGAAGCTGGAGACTGAGCAGATCAAAGACTAAGGGCAAACACTAGACCCCCTTGTGAGCGATTAAGGACTTGGCATTTTTACAGCATTTGATTAATGTTGTCTTTAATCATTATTAAGCATCACTATTTCTCTTTTGTCCCCAAAACAAATGTATTTTGTAAGTTTTCACAGATAACTGTTCATTCTCCCCTGGGATAAATCCCTAGGTACTCAGATTCCTACATCTTCTTTGCTTCATGGAAAGGACATCTCCCCTAACTATTAAATTCTGCATATATCAGATAAGAGATTAAGTAGATAATTTATGCCAGTTTATATGCTTTTGTCCAAATCTCCCTACTAAATACCAATAACAATCAGGTCGGTGTTTCATGGGCAGAATTAAAATCAACTTTAATTTAATTTGAGCTTCTCCCAAGAAACCCTTTTTTTAGTTGACATTTTAAGATTAGACTATTTCTGCAGTCTACTCTGAGGAAATGTGAAGATTTCGGGGCTGCTGAAGGAAGGTAACCAAGGAGGGATCTATGCCAAAGCCACACTAAGGCTATTAAGTCCACACCATGGCTGAGGAAGTCTAATCTCATAGGATGGAGTTGAGCTTTGGCTGTTCTTATGTTGAGTCATGAACAGACCTAAATGCCATGAGTGAGAAATGAGTTTGTGGGTGAAAAGAAACCACAGGGAAAAAAGAATGTCCATATGCTGAGGAACAGGCATGCCAAAGAAAAACAAAACAAACCCCACCAACAATGTTAATGCAGAAGAAATGGGATATACTCCTTCTTGAACAACATGTTTGAAAAGAAACATGTGTTGAGAAGAAGCAACAAGGATGGATTCCCATACAGAGAATCAACTCGGTAATTTTATTCACATTATATATTTGTGAATCTTAGTATTTTTAACTATTTGAGCAGCTTGAAGATGAACCTCTTCTACACCTTTCATTAATTTATATGCCTCTATCATGTCCATTCCTATTCAGCTCCTCTCTAAATAGCTCTAAGCTTTTAAATCACCTTTCATATAGAGAAGCCTTTCTGTGCATTTAATCATTTCCATTGCCCTTCTTGGGATCTTTTCTAAATCTGCTGTATTTTTTTGGAGGTGGGAAGATCAGAACTGGCCATGGTGTTCAGGGTGAGGGTGTTCCATCAATTTATATAATGGCATTATAAGATTTTCAATATTAGTCTCTATCCCGTTATCTCGTCTTTTAAAGTGCAGAAAAACTTCCTTCTTGGCTTTTTATTATTTTTCACCCCTGCTGTGCGCTGAGCAGAGGTTTTCATCAAGCTGTCCATGGTGATGCTTAGGTCCCTTTCCTATGTGGTTACAGTTAATTTAGAACCCATCATTGTATATGAGCCGTTCAAATTATTTCCTCCATTGTGAATTCACCTTGTCTATATTGAATTTCATCTGCTATCCTGTTGCCCAGCTTTCCAGCAAGGTTTAGCTCCATTTGAAGTGCCTGAGAATGATCTTGAGATTTCACTAACTTAAAATAAATAAATATAGTGTGTTAGCCACAAAATTTTCCTTGTCATTGTTCATCAGATCATCCAGATCAGGCACACACTGCTACTTATACAGTTTTTTGTCAGATGACACAATTTTGCTAGCAGCTCAGCCATTTCACTCTTAAACTCCTTCAGAATTCTTGGATGGAGACCATCTGGTCCTGCTGACGTTGAAATGTCAATGAATAGTTTGTTCCTACACCTCTTCATTTTTTGACACCTCAGTCTATGAAAGAGCTTTACTTGTATTACCTGCAAAGATTAGCTCAGGGCAGTTATATTTACCTGCGTCTTAAAATTGGCTCTGAGCACACATTTTACTGACAGTATCACCTAACAAACTGTTGAGTTTCAACCTTCTCCAATGGCAAATGGTGGCACACAGTTCTTCAGGATAGTCTTTGAAAGGGTCAGGCTCAGTTGGGCCCAAGTCCATGTCCTTTGTTTGCCTAAGTCAGTCAGAGAAGATCCTTGCCCAGAAAACATAAGTGAGTCATCTCCTGACACTGCTAATGACCGCACCGCACCTCACCTTTGTACAGGGGGAAGTTTGGCTGACCAGCCGAATAAGGGGAACAGTGCTTTACGGCTGTGGGGGGAGGGAGAGGTCAAACTGCTGCAAAAGGGGACAAGGGGCCAGCGTGGCGACACTGACTCATCCCCTGGGAAATGGATGGGCAGAAGGGTTTAAGGGGGCAGTTCTGTCCATGAAGCCCCCTTTTACACAGAGCAGGCTGAGGTAGCACTTCCCCCTTTAGGTGATGAAATACCAGGTTTGGTCACGACCTGCTGTGGGCATTGTGCTAGCCGCCCCTTTTTTAGCAGGGGTGGGAAGGAATTTTTCTCTTACCATTAGACTGGCCTAGGTGGAGTTGGGTGTTTTTCACACTCCTCACAGTGGGTTCGGGGAGGACTTTCTTCACGCCTGGCATGACGGGTGGTAGGCTACTGTGTCACAACTCATTATGTAAGTGTGGGGTGGATGTCCAGTGCAGGAACTCCATAGGGAAAGTATACAGTGACCAGATAAATGGCTTGGAAAATGACTTAAAAGGGATATTTGGGGACTCCTATGAATGGTACCGCAGGGAGTCAACACCCCCACCCCACTTTCTTATAGCCCACCTTAATCCTTCTATGAGGGGTGGGGGTGGATTGTAAGATCCCAGCAATGGATTGCCTGGGGGACCTGGATGGAAAAAGGAGGGAAACTGGTGGAAGCCCCTGGGTAATTATTGAATGAACATAGTGTTACCTGCACTGCACACTTTTATCTGCCGGGTAGTCCCAGACATCTAATAATAAAGTTGCACCCTGATTAAAATCATATCAAATATCTACTGTTCTTCTTTCTGTGTACCTGGACAATGGGCAGGTGGAAGGCTTGATAAATTAGTCAATTTAGAGATTATGTTGCAACTATCTGAGGGCTAGGATGTCTCCAGAGGCAGCTAATGTTTGGAAAAAGCCCACTAGAAGCATAACAAACTAAATTTTGACAAGAGGAATTCCCCTCATTAGCACCATAGAAGAAGATCAGCATCTGCAACACTCAAACCTATAAAAGGAAACTTTGTTAAACAATAATTTTTAAATAAAGTAGCTTCTTTATTTTTTAAACAGAGAAAAAAAACGTGGAATATGGTACGTCTTAAAGAACAAATGCAATGAAAAACAAAACATGCTACTACTATCCTGTTCTCAGTGTACTATACAATTGTAAACCTTTACATAAGAGCATAAGAATGGCCATACTGGATCAGATGAAAGGTCCATCTAGCCCAGTATCCTGTCTTTCGACAGTAGCCAATGCCAGGTGCTTCAGAGAGAATGAACAGAACAGGTAATCACCAAGTGATCCATACCATCACCCATTCCCAGCTTCTGGCACACAGAGGCTATAGATACCATCCCTGCCCATCCTGGCTAATAGCCATTGGTGGACCTATCCTCCATGAATTTATCTAGTTCTTTTTTTGAACCCTGTTATAGTCTTGGCCTTCACAACATCCTCTGGCAAAGAGTTCCAAAGGTTGACAGTGCATTTTGTGAAGAAATACTTCCTTCTGTGTGTTTTAAACCTGCTGACTATTAATTTCATTTGGTGACTCCTAGTTTTGATTTTATAGACCTCTATCATATCCCACCTTAGCTGTCTCTTTTCCAAGATGAAAAGTCCCAGTCCTATTAATCTCTCCTCATACAAATGCCGTTCCATATTCCTAATAATTTTTGTTGCCCTTTTCTGAACCTTTTCCAATTCCAGTGTATCTTTTTGAGATGGGGCAACCACATCTGCATGCAGTATTCAAGATGTGGGCATACCATGGATTTATATAGTGGCAATATGATATTTTCTGTCTTATTAGCTATTTCTTTCTTAATGATTCCCAGCATTCTTCTAGCTTTTTTGACTGCCACTTCACATTGAGCGGATGTTTTCAGAGAACTGTCAACTATGACTCAAAAATCTCTTTCTTGAGTGGTAACAGCTAATTTAGACCCCCTAATTTTATATGTATATTTGGGATTATGTTTTCCAATGTGCATTACTTTTCATTTAGCAACATTGAATTTCATCTGCCATTTTGTTGCCCTGTCGCCCAGTTTTGTGAGATCCCTTTGTAGCTCTTCACAGTCTGCTTTGGACTTAACTATCTTGAGTAGTTTTATATAATCTGAAAATTTTGCCTCCTCACTTTTTCCAGAACATTTATGAATATGTTGAATAATAATGGTCTCAGTACAGACCCCTGGGGATACCACTATTTACATCTCTTCATTCTGAAAACTGACCATCTATTCCTACCCTTTTTTCCTATCTTTTAACTAGTTACTGATCTATGAGAGGACTTTCCCTCTTATCCCATGACAGCTTACTTTGCTTATGAGCCTTTGGTGAGGGACCTTTGGTCCTTCTGAAAATCTAAGTATACTATATCCACTGATTCCCCTTGTCCACATGCTTGCTGACCCCCTCAAAGAATTCTAGTAGATTGGGGAGGCATAATTTCCCTTTACAAAAAACATGTTGACTCTTCCTCATCAAATCATGTTCATTTATGTGTCTGACAATTCTGTTCTTTACTATAGTTTCAACCAATTTGCCCAGTACTGAAGTCAGGCTGCAATTGGTGGGGTCACCTCTGGAGTCCTTTTTAAAAATTGGCATCACATTAGCTATCTTCCAGTCATTTGGTACAGAAGCTGATTTAAATAATAGGTTACAGACTACACTTAGTAGTTCTTCAATTTCACATTTGAGTTCCTTCAGATTTTATTCACACTTGGGTGAATACTAACTGGCCCTGGTGACTTATTACTGTTTAATTTATCAATTTGTTCCAAAACTTCCTCTAATGACACCTCAGGGCTTGTCTACATTACCCACTGGATCAATGGGCAACAATCAACCGCTGAGCACTCTCCCATCGACTCTGGTACTCCACCAGGCGAGAGGTGCAGGCGGAGTTGATAGGAGAGCGTCAGCTATCGACTTACCGCAATGAAGACACCATGGTAAGTAGAGCTAAGTGCGTCGACTTCAGCTACGTTATTCATGTAGCTGAAGTTGTGTAACTTAAATTGATTCCCCCTTCCCCACCTCCAGTATAGACCAGGCTTTAGTCTGGGACAGTTCCTCAGATTTTTCACCTAAAACGAATGGCTCAGGTTTGGAATCTCTCTCACATCCTCAGCCGTGAAGACCAATGCAAAGAATTCATTTAGTTTCTCCACAATGGCCTTATCATCCTTGGCCTTTAATTATGCACCTTCCCAGTCATTCTCATTCAAGAAATCTACCTTTGTAAAATTAAAATAGCTTTAAATAGAATGGATGTCAATCTAAGCATACATTTGAATCCTCTTTTTTTTTTGTCTGTCTTTTCTGTTCTTTTAAACCTTAAACAACAGCAACAAACACACACACACACACATTCACCTGTTTCCTAAGATAAAGAAGCCTCATGATTGTTCTTTTATATTAATTAGAAAGGTAGTTGTAATAGTTTATAGTTCATGGCCCTTAAAGTTTGTGCACATGTTGTCCCCTTTCTCTGGACCCATCAGAGGATGGTCTGCTCTCTGGGGTAACCAATGAGCACTGGCAAGCCAGGTCTCTACTATCCCTCTGGAGCACAGGGAAAAAATAACAGCCTAAGGATATAGTTTCCTATTTCCTCTCTTCTTTGTGGAGTTTCACATTAAGGGGGTTTCCAAGAGCATCTATAGCTGAAGAATTTCCCAGCAGTGTAGCACCACATAGGCCTCTGCATGGAAAGTCATGGCCTGTTATTGATCTCTTGGGTATCCACTCAGAAAGAAACCAGCCCTTGTTCTCCCAAGTTTACATTTTGACATAGCCCCAGCACTTCAAAGACAGGAACGGTTGCAAGACAAAGATTACATAGTCATTACAGCCTTTACACAAAAGCAGTATATCAAAATGAAAACTGTGCCGGTGCCAAGTAGATGTTAATGAATAGTATCTGGAAAGGTTAAATATAAATATACATAATTACAGCTTTCTAGTGACAAGAAATTATTAGTTTCTTTCTTACTCACAAGGCATAGCTCCAAAATACTAAACTGAAATAAAAGTATATATTTTATCCTGCAATCATAATAGGACTTGGAGAGCTACAATTATAGCAATCAGTTAGAAAAATGCTGAATATACATCACAGATAGTACCCTCGTCCAGTATTATATTTTTTCCTCTGATGAATGTATATAGACTAGTCAGATAAACTAAGCTGAATACTGGAATTTAAAAATGGCATCAAGAGATCATTTCATTTATTTTACATTTTAAAATTAAAAGATGAATTATCTGTACACAAATACATAAAGAAGAAACAGCCTATAAATCAAGCACTCCAGGTAAGGATCTAGTTTCATTCACGTGCTCTGTGGAAAAAATAAGCTTGCTAAGAAAATTCACTGGATGCTTTCCATTGCATTTGATTGTGAGAGGGGTAAATTTTCCCCTTACCCGGTGGGGAAGGAGGGATACATTCTACCAGCTCCACTATAACAGAGTCATTCAGAGCTAGCATTTGCAATTAAAATCAAAAGATAGTCCATGAAATTTTGTGACTACTTTGCAGCAGTGACGCTGCCTTTAGTCTTAGGAAAATCTTACTTTTACTATCGTTTGTCCAAACTACAAATAGGCTTTGTACCAGAAATAAAATATACTGTACTTTAAAGGAGGTCTTCTCCAGAGTGATGTTTAACCACATTTACTTTGACTGGTTCATCCAGCTGATCTAGGGTGTTGTAATGTAATCCTAATGTTCTGTAGGGCCCCCCAGCCCTCTACCCACAACCACTGCCAATCCCTAACAGGGGTACACAAACAAAAATATTACAGGTTACAATTAATAAGAGGTATGTGCCTATATGCCCAGGACAGCTTTGAAGGTCACAACCAAGATGCATAATAAAAGGAAAAATGTGTGTCTTCTCCAATAAGGGTTTAAAACCAGCTGAGTCCAGTGGCAATACTTTGCGGGACATAGTAATGTGGATAATAACTGAGATGGAAGGGAGAGTAAAGCACAAACAACTGCTTAAAAGAGTGGTCTTTGTGGAAAAGCAGTGATGTAACTCCTTAGAAAAAGGCTGCGTTATTCTCCAGCAATATCCTGACACTTTGTCATAACTAGAGCTGGGCAAAAAATATTTGTAACAGTGAACCATGAATTTGAAAACTGGTTTTTCACTGAAAAAGACAAACAATTTGCAATTTCACTGAATTGTTTCAGCTGAATTAAAAAAAAATATGCAAATGTCAAAACGACTTGCATGGGTGTTAGCACATGGGGAGCAGAAAAAGGGTTCATGCCCAGCTGACGTGACTTCTTTAAAATTTGCGTAAACATCCTTGGAAAAAAATGCAATGGAATTGCCAAGCTCTGTTTATCAGAATAAATCAAAATTAACATTGTAAATCCATTGACAATAAAGGCCAGAAAATCTGCAACCAGTAGAAATTAACTTTACCCTGCTCCCCTATCAGTTGTGCTTTCCTTTAGGCATCAGCTGGTGGCAAACTCCCAGGGTAGGAGCTATATAGCCTGCTTTCTCTGTCCCACTTCGCTGACCCAGCTGGTGGCAAACTCACAGGCAGAATTTATTTTTAAAAAAACAACCACCCTACAATGCAAATTTCCAGTGCTCATTCCTTTGTTGTTGTTGTTGTTAATGCAATAAATCTTCAAATCAAATGCATTTTTAATCTACATGTGTGCTGATTAATTGCCAATGACTTTAAGAGATGAAAAACATTAATTTTGATTACCAGCTCCTACAGCATGCAAACTCTTCCCTGCTTAAATTTAGATTGTATTGCCTGAACAAAGTAAAAAAAAAAAAAAAAAAAACAGTCCATTAAAGCCAAACTGTGTACATGCTGTAATGTGGCTGCTAATGCTCATTGCAGACACAGGAACTACCAGCTTCTGTTGCTTCTCACAAATCGATACCCTTCAGTAACTCTCCAATACATTTTGGGCATCAAGAGTGATATAGTAGCACGCCAGCACATTGCTGTGGCACTTTGATTCTAGATGGATAGAAGGCTGTTGGCTGACTATTAACTGGCAGATAGAATTATTTCCCATGTATTTCTGGGAGGGGCTTCCTAAAGGGTATGGCAATACAGGACCAATAATAGAACAGAGATATGCACCCCCTCTTATACATTTGGATCTGGTAAAACTGCAAAAAGAAAGTTTATGTGTGTCCGGTCACTTTCATCTAACGTCATTTCTTCCTAATGAAAAAATACAAAATAAATAATAATTTGGGCAAATTCATTAAAAAATATCAGAACCAACACATTCCTTTTCCAAAGGGCAGCTAAGTAACAGACCCATGAAGGGGTTGTTTTTAGTTTGAGTCCTAGATGCACTAAAAATTAACCAAGTAGTCAGTATCTTAATGGTATCACTCAACCATTCTAATTCTTATGCTCCACGGGGGCTAAATTCTGTACTCCAATACAAATACAGGGACCCCAGGACACACACAAGGACAAATATCAGGGCAGAAAGAATCCAGATGTTAGGGTGCTAGTGCAAGACTTAGGGAGTCCTAAATTCAATTCCCTCCTCTGCCCAGACGTCTTTGGGCAAGTCACTAAGGCTATGTCCACACTTACGATGGTGTGCAGAATACAGGCACTACACATGTAGCTACATACAACTGTGATAGACCAGCTGTGTCCACACTTGTCACTGTGGAGTATAGTACACTGCAGCTTGCCCCACCAGAGCCTTTCCATAGTGTAAGAGTTTCTCACTGCAGCAGAGAAAGACACAGGCAGTGGGATAAGCAGTGTAGACATGGGAACATGGCTTGGGAGTGTAGAGAGCTGAGTAGGTATATACATTATATACACCTGGGGGTTCAGATGTGTGGGCACCTAAGCCATGCCTCAGCATCTACACTGCCAGTTATACTAATGCTAACTGGTATGCAAGGTCTGTACTCTACAGATCACCATAAATGTAGATGAACCTTAAATCTCTGTGCCCCAGATCCCAATCTGTAAAGGGATATAATAGTACTTTCCTCCCTCACAAAGGAATTGTGAGGATAAATTCATCAAAAATTGTGAGGCACTCAGATATTATCTGGCCACTTAAGTACTCATGAAAGACAGATGGTTCAAGAATCTTAACATTAAAATATCACTTTCAAACAAAGTAATCTAAGCTTTAATCAGAGTAGGTTAAAGCAGCATAGAAATGATATTTTCATATAGAACCTAAGGCAACTCACATCCAATGCTCCAGGTCAAACATAATAAAACAATCAGACTTTAAGAAAAAAAATTAATTGCATTCACAAATTAATGAAAATTCACAGAATTACCATGCTTAGTAGAAAATAATAGCTTCCTTACACCAAAATGTTTCTGCATTTTGAGTAGAAATGGGGAGGAAATGGTCTGATGAGAGTTTTCAAGATTTTTAATTGTTTCCCCCACCTGTTTTGGGACAAAGATTCTAAATCTCAAAAAAAATGTTTGCAACCTGATAATCCAAAAATATTTTTTGAAATGTTTTGTTTTGATGTTTTCAAAACATTTCTTTCTGATTTTGACCTTTTTAAATTTTTTTGGCTTTTTCATATAAATCAACTAAAATTTCAAAACAAAAATTCATTTAAAACCAAAAACTCAAAACTTTCCATTTCAAAAATGCCAAAATGGGACATACCAACAATTTCAAAAATTCTTTTGCAAACATTTTTGCAAAACTGACCCTTTCCCATAAATAGTTTCAGGTTGGACAAATCTGTATTTTCAATGAAAAAATATTTTGTTAGAAAATTCACAACCAGCTCTAATTTGAACAACAAGTGGGAGGTGGGAACAGAAGCACATAAATTAGAGAAACAAATTACACATTGGATATACTTTCTGTAAACTCGGGATTTACTGTGCTAAATACAGTCTGCTAAAGCCATGATCAATTATTGGTCTAATTGTGCAACCCTTGTTCACACAAATATCCCTTACCCATGCAATTAAACCCATTGTACTCAGTGGCATGACTCATGTTCATAAGAATTCAGTGCTAACACTGAGGTTTTTGCTTTACCAGTGTAAAAACTAGGAGCTTGAAGTTTATTCACCTTCCTGTGAAGCACCACACCTGGGCCACTTTCATCAGGTAAAATACCTCACATGAAGAAACACTAAATGGGAAAAACTATTTTCTTGTAAAACTCTGTAGATTTTGTTTTGGGCTACTTTATTTGTCCTCTTGCTTAAACTTATGCAGTTAATTAAGGAGGCTCAGAAGGGATGGCTGCCACTGGACCAACTACAGATAGACTTCTCTGATGTACTTTTAAGCACTACCCTACTCAGGAGGAAGTAAAGAGTTTTGCTGGAAAGCTCTGCCAGTTATTGAGACTGTGTGGACTCTACTATCTCTGAGCCCAGTCAGGTCAGCTAGCCAGTGCAGAGGGGGGCAGTACCAAGGCTCTAGCTATTTCCCTTTTGCAGGGAGCTGTCAGCATTAGTCCTATGGACCCCTCATACTCCATGCACAAGCATTCTGATTGTGCCTAGCCCCTGCACAAAGGGTGAAGGAAGTGAGGAGAGGGTCCTTGCACATCCACATGAAGTGAGATGCAATCTCTTATACTCAGTATCTTTCAGCTTTATGACCTGAAGTCTCCTGAGGTCTCTTCCAACCCTAATCTTCTGGGATTCTAAGTCAAGTAGCTGATAAAGGCCTCATTGTGCTCTAAAATACACACATTACTTTACAATTTTGAGTTAGCCATTTAAGTATTAAGCAAGTTATTGTTATAGTATTTATGTAACTGCTATTGTAATTTTGCTTTGTGCATGAGATTAACAAGTTGCAAGATATGAATAAAATAATTTTTAAAATGCCCCACATTCAAAGTCTATTTGAGCAATCTTCTGTAACAATTGTAATGAAAATTCTTCAAATTATTCCATCTTTCCCAACCATCCTCTTTTGCTTTCTCTGTATTATTCAAGATATTCCTCTCTTACCCAATACCTACTAAACAGCCCACTCAAAGATATGACGTCTCAGTTTGTCACACACATGACTTGGACAGATGTCCTGTGCTGGTGCATTGGACACATGGTCTCTCTCACTGATTTACAACACCTTGTTCTCTCAGCACAGGGAAGCAATATATTATGAAGGCCCAATTTGTCAACTCAAACGTCATTATAAATTACTAACTGTGTCCTATGTAGCACAGATTCATCTCCCATAAACTGCTTCTATTGAGAGCTTAATGAGGAAGTGAAATTGTATTCTTCTGAGTCTGCCATACTGCAGAACCCATTGTCATTATTAATTTCAAAGCATCAGGTCATCAACCAGCCTAGAGTAGTATTTCTCTGTGGTTCTGACGTCTGTTGTTTAATGCTGTTAATGAACTAAAACTATTCTATTATACAAATAGTGAAGACAGCTTTTTTAAAAAAAAAAACATGACAAACTAAACTGCTCTCTGTTCCTTCTTGTCTTTTTCTACAATGTTCTGAACAGCTGTCTTGAGTTTTAGGAGTTATGTCAGCACAATAAATGTGAAAATAATCTCACTTGTTAGTTTCTTATGTCAACAAATGTGACAAGTCAGGCTTTTTTTATAGCTTGCCCATATGGAATAGCTTATCTCCCATACGTTTGCACACATTTGATCAAATGTGTGGCACATAAATGTAAATTAAACAGCTCTTTTGTCTAAAATTGACTATAGAGATACAGCCTATGTGAGGGTTGTGAGAGGACTACCTGCTTATCTTTACTGAAGAGTGAGGAATGGAAATGACTCGCTGTAGAACTTCTCGTGGGCTATGACACTTCTTCACTCAGCAGCAAGGATAAATCGAATTATTCTGCTCCTCAACCTTCCACATATCATTATACAGAGAGATTTACAATAGGAATTAAATTATGAAGAAAATGTCTGCAGTTTACATAGGCTAGTGGGATTTCCATCTATGTCTGCCTCCTCAGGTGCTGTTTATGGGTCTGTTTCCTGTAAGTGACATGCAAGAGTTATTTCCAATGGGGATCTCTCTCTCGCTAATTCATTGTCTTACGAATTATTTTGAACCGCATGGAGCAGTCTTGCATTTCCTTCTCATTCCTGGGGTTTTGGAAGGGAAGGAATGTGTCACGAAGTACCAAATTCAAACATGTCAAGGAAGCTGCACATGAGCAGAGCCGAAAGATTTACCCACAATATTGGAAGTAGAGGACGGTTACAGCTGGAGGAGTGGATTGGTGCAGCTTATTGTCTACTGTTTGGACACTAGAGCTTTGGTGAGGTTTGACTGTTTCAGGTTTTTTTTTTTCCCCAAGACACCGCTCCCCTTATTTTTAAATTGCTTCATGGACTTATTTAGCCACCCGCTGCTTCACACTCAGCAGTGGCTTTTCCCTCTGCCTTCACACACAGTTTCCCCAATACCCAGTGGGGAAGACTTCTCCTCCAGAGCCCATACCAACTGGGCAGCCTCCTTTCATCTCTCTGAGGGGTGAAAGTTTCTCGGGGGTCAAAGTGAGCCGAAAGGGGCCGGTACGAGGTACCGGTAAGAACCCGCACCGGCCCATACCCAGCCCACATTAAAGCGCTGCCGTTGTCCCTTCTCCCTCTTGGCAGGCCTGCCGGTAGGGTCCGCACCGGCAGGGCTGCCGACAGGGGATGGCAAAGGGGGCGGGGACATTAAAGCACTGCTGGCACAGCGCTTTAAGGATGGTCCTTTGCCGCGGCAGCGCTTTGATGTTGCTGTGCCCACCCCCGTCGGCAGGGCTGCAGACGGGGGGTGGGGAGGGAGCACAGCAATGTTAAAGGGCTGCTGCGGCAAAGGACCCTGCAAAGGACCTCTTTTGCCCACCATGGCCGCCGACGGGCCGGGGGGGGAGACAAAGGGAGCAGCTGCCCCGGGGCCAGCGATTTAAAAGGGCCCAGGGCGCCGGACGCTGCTGCTGGGCCCTTTAAATCAACACAGGAGCCCCGGGCGGCGCGGGCCAGGCAGGCTGGAAGGGTTGGCTCGGGGATGCTGTCCCGTCCCTTCCGCCTGAGGCCCTGGCCCATAGCGGTAAGTGCCCTCAGTTACTTTCAGCCCCGCTGTTTCTCCATTTCTTTTCAAATTTCCCCTGAAGACCCATGTTCTCCATTACACCTCAGTTCACAGAATGACCTGTCAACCCTGGCAATGTGAAAGGAAGGGGCATAAGCTCAGGGCCACGTGAAAAGGAGGAGGAGCAGAGCTACCAATTTTGAGGAGGGTAAAGTCTGGTCCACAGGGGAGTTGGCCCACAAGAGACTTACTCCAGAGGCAGCGACTACGGAGCTCTTCAGCAAGAGGAGGAGGCACAAGCAGGACTCAGTCCCTGCCCTCTAGCACTTTTCCACAGGTTCTGGTCTCTATGTCCCCACAAGGGTACCATGTACAGTCTCCCAAGCCCTGCTCCAGTTATGTTGCCCTCCCTCCTTCTCCTCTCCCCGGCAATATTCCCCTCAATTGTCCTTCGTTCTGAGGGATGTCACTCATTTTAATCCCACAGTTACATTTCACATAGAATAGGTGTATCCCTTCACTTTTACTGTTGAAAATTATTTGCGCCAAAAAAAGAGAATCATGAAACTGAAATTACAGAAATTGTTGTTTGTAATGCACAGGAATGAATCATGCAGCAGTTCAAGTTGGTGTCCTTCATTTTGGATTTTAAACACATTCTGTACCATGTTTTGGCCTTGGCAGGGTGAAAGGTACGTGCTGTACACTTGCAGAGGGCCTATCATAATTTAGCTCAAAAGGCATTGTACAATACGGTAAATCCAATATCATTCTTTAGAAACAGGAGCCTTTTTGTTTGTTTTTAAAATAATACTTACATGTTCTCATCCCTTAGAAAAATCCAAAATCATTGCTCGTAACTCAGCACTCCCAAATTCAACAATAAACTGTTGATCTTCATGATACCAAAAAACATTGCAGCAAGGAAATGGATATTTGTTTCAAGCTTTATTATTTAAAAGTAACAGTAAGTACAATGTGATTTTAAAAAAAACCCTCATCTTTTTATGCTTTCCAGGTAAGTCAATTCAAGCAAAGTTCTCTAAAATAACTGAATTTAGGGTACCAGATGGCTATCTGAAATAGCACGTATTTTAGCTTCCTGTGTAACAGCCAAGCTGATTTAAATCAACTAGAGGAGAGGTATACTTTAATCAGGTCAGCTGACAGTTATTAGATCAAACCTGATTGAGATTCAGACATTCAGCTAAATCAAATTTACTCTGAATCTCAACATTTTCCCTGTATAGGGACAAAGTGAACAGAACTTTTAAAATATTAAAATTATTCCCATTTTGAGAACAGGGATTAGTACAGAATGCCAGACCTTTATTTTGCTTTTAAACCACTTCATAGGATTAACCTGAGACTTTGTTTTTGTGCAAAAAATGTAGGAAACAAAATAGGACTGCTTCGGACTATATAAGTTGCTAGAGTTATAAAAGATCTGATTTTCCACTGCCTTGCACCTTGCTTAGTCTTTTACATCTGTGCAGAATGGTTGTAAAATGCTACAAAATGGATTGGTAGCATTTTGCACTCATTTTGCACAGAAGTAAATGACAGCAAAGCTGTAAGACAGTAGAGAATCAGACCATAATTTACATTTAATATAGGACACACTTCTTCCTGAGTCAGTACTGACCCAAAAGTACTATACCAACACTATTTTCCAATGTAACATACACAAACTACAATGTGTTAGCATCGTGATATATGTGAAGGCCAGTCTAGAGGTTCTTTGCTGCTGGAGGCTCTGGCTCTCAGATAAGATCTAAAACAGAATCCTGACTGTTATGGTCACTAATTTTCCAATGAAACTTTGGTAAAAGTAGATTTTGTGGCCAAATTGCTATACAGGTAATTACACTCTGCCTATCAAAATATCCCCACCAATTTTCTTTAATTATGGTATTTGTCATCACTTTTTGTCCTAAAATGTTGTATAGTGTTGCTGTGAACTCTGAAACAACAGCTGTGTTCTACTCCTGCGGTGGGGAAAGGGAACACTACCTATCTGTTCCTTACCTTGCAACTGTTCTGAGTAAAGCTGGTCAGAAAACAGAACTTCCATCCTGATGGAAAATTCCAACATTTCAAAATTTGTTTTAATCTTGAATTGGGCTGAAAGATCAAACTATTGAAGTTTTTGATAGAATGGAAATTCTGGGGAAAAATGATTTGGTAGTTTTGAAACATTTCACTTTGACATTTTCAATCAAAGCAAAACATTTCAACATTCCTGAAATTAAAATATTTCAGGTCATTTCAAGTTGTTGAAACAACCTGAAAACTTCATTTTAAGTCATTTCAATATTAAACTGCATTTCCTTAGCATTCATTGGCTTACAGGTGTTGTACATTTCCGATCCCATTCTCCAATATGAGCCAGACTCCCTGGCAGGAATACATCTCCCATAATGCAGTCAGAGTCATGTGACTCCCAAGATGCATCATGAAGCTGGATAGTTGCATTTCATTGTAGGACATGTAGTCTTACATTGCATCCACTCCTGGGCCTCTACTGCACAATTAATTTGATCTGGTGCATCCTACAATAGATGCTAAAAATATTCTCTAGAGTAGTGGTAGTATCAGGAAGGGAGTTCACAGGTCCTACTTTCCCTTTCACTTCCTCCTCTGCTGTAGGTTGGAGTATCCTGTCTAAATTTCCTCATCAGTTAAATTAGTATAGTACTTACTTACCCCTCCAAAGGGTGCCATGAGGGTTGATTAATATCTTTACAGTGATTAGAGCATTTGGAGTGTTAACTAAAGTGCTATGTATAATCACTAGGAGCTGACTGGAGACTGACAATTCCATTTAGCAGCAATGTTAGAGATTCTGAAATTTGTTTTCATTCTGCACTGGAACAAACCCAAAACTTTTCCAATTTAGTGAAAATAAAATTGTGTTGAAATGTCTGTTTATGGATTGAAACATGAGCTTTTCAATTCAGGGTGGGATTTTGGATACAGCGTTTTCTGATCACTTCTGTCCTGAAAGCAAGTGGAGGGAGAAAGAGAGAGACTTACCCTCTATAGTCAGATAGTTAGGACACTGGCCTAGAGAACCCTAAACCCAAAAAAGATTCCCCTTGAAAAATTTGTCAAATTCAGTATGTTTCCGCCAAATATTTTGGCTTCAGCAGAACAGCATATTTCAACAAAATTTAGTTTAGTCAGTAATGTCTCAATCAGCTCTAATAATCACCATTCCTACTCTCTTCTCTGTCCACTATAGACTGCAAATTCATAAATAACTACAATGCAACCCTTCAATCTCAAAGACAGCAATGTGAAAGAGAGTCATGGCTCCTTTGAGAATTCCCTCCTCCTCCTTCAGGTCAGTGGAGTAGAGAGGGAGGGAGAACCATCACCTGATCTAGGAGTGGGCCAGAAGGGCTCATGTAAGCCACTGTCCCCTACACAACAGGGGAAAGGTATATATGCCCTGTCCTGCTGGACAGAGCCCTCTCTCACTAACTGCTAATGTGTCCTGGTGTCCAGTGAAGATACACAATCCGTAGGAACTCTGGTTCCCTGATAAACCAGAATTGGAAATGGTTTTAGAGGAAGGCATGCCCTAAAGAAGCTGGGATTGTAGTTGGGGCTCCTAATGTTTGGCACAGCAAGGAGACACCCCCATATACACACTTTTCCTAGCCCTTAATACTTCATACAAGGTATGGAGATGGGGCGCCAGCAGTGACAGCCCTCCCCAAATAGGTGGAAATGATTCAAGAAAGAATCTTGACCTGCACTATATAAGTTATTGCTGGAGAGTTCCCAGAGAAGCTAATAAAATTGTGGCCTAATTAAACCACTTCCCTCCCATCTTGCCATTCTTCCTTCATGTCCAGGTCAATATGTCAGACATCATCCCTTAGAAAAAATACATTGAATATATTTTAGCATGGGGGTATCCAGAGAAATGAAATGAGCAAACATTGCCTTAAAATCCAACAGTGACTTAATACGGCCACAGTCCTGATGCAGGAGTGCTTGAACCCTTCACAACTTTCACTTTCTATTCTTGCACTTTGTCTCAAACCACACACCCCAGCAACCCAGCTAATGGGGGATATATATGCACATATACGCACACGCAATGCAATATAATATACGTACATGAATAACATTTGGGGCCAAATTGAGGAATCCATCTAAATTATAACCCAGATTCCTAAAAGACAATGATGAGCTCATTAAATCACTGAGTCCAATGCCACCTCATCCCTTCTGCTGTTTCCCTTATTAAATTTTGGTCATAATGAGATTGGAAAGGTTCTTATTAGTATGTATGACTACAGGTAAATAACAGGAATTGTTCAAGGATATTTTGAGTTGGTAAAACATGAACCAATTAAATTAATCTGTTTTTATTCCTCTAATCCTGTGAGGGGCAGTGCATATGGACATTTATCTTTGAAAGAACATAGTTAGTGACAACATTATTATACAAAACATTCTGTAATTATCTGCAGGCTTTATTTATTTATCTTGTAGTAGGGCTGATTACGAAGATAGTGAAGCTGGAAAAGAGCTGCATGTATTCATTTTGGTTGGAGATGAATCTGTCATTCCTCTTGAAGTAGATTAGATTAAAAACTTGTCTATGTTTGATTTGGTGTACTGTAACATGCCCTTATTAAACATGCATTCTTAGAATGACTATATATTTCACAGTGCCATTAAATTGCACCACCTAACATCCTTGACTAAACAACAACAACAAAGATATTCTGAAAGTATAATGAATTTGTGGAGTTGTATTTTTACGCAGTCATCCACCCAAATTTCCTTTTACACTTGCATTCCATTTCAAAGTTGTTTCACAGATACTTGCGTCTACTAAACTTCCACACAGGGTTTGTGTTCATTGAAACAGTTAGCTGGAGTGAGTACACTTGAGTTACTTCACTAACCTAGCTCGAGTGAGAGCTATAAGTGATCACACTGCAAAACAACTTGAGCTACACAGAGTAATTATATCAGCAGTGGGTGGGTTGTTGTAACTCAAGCTACTGCATCCCCACTGCATTACTATCTCCAAGTAGCACTCAAACTTCAACCCATACCCCATGATAGTCAGCTAGCTTGACCTTAAAGCACCATTAAATTAAAAATAGGCACTTTTGCTTGTGAACGTGACCTGCATTAGGGGCAAAACTTGAGTTACAGCTTGAGCTAACAATGCAGTGAATAAAAGCCCTTAAATACATTATGGAACTAATCATATGAGCACAAGCTACTTCTATGAGTGAAAGTGACAGGATCAGGTTCTAAACCAGACACTGAAGAGTTTGAATCTGTAGTTGACCCCCAGGCACTACGCTGTAAGAGACTGACAGTCCCATCTCTATTTTGTGTTAAACTTAGTTGCAACACTTAAAACAATAATGGAAAGTAAAATCAAAAAGTTCAATGCCAGAAAAAGTCACCTTTTCTCCCCCCTCCCCCAAGCCCCCCAGGTCTTAACATTGTTAAGCGTTGTCATTGTATATGCCATGCTTTGATACAAATTAGGGTTTCAGCACCTAGGAGCTGCTCTTCTTCCCAATGAGTCTGTGGGACTTTTCAGTGAAAGGAAGACTGGATCAAGTTCTCTGTGAACATTTTCCTATACTTTATAGACCAAGACTGTGCACTAGAATGCAAAGAGCCCAATCCTATGAGGTTCTGAGTCAATGAGAGTTAAAAGCTGTCATAAATGTAAAGGGAAGGGTAAACCCCTTTAAAATCCCTCCTGGCCAGAGGAAAAATCCTCTCACCTGTAAAGGGTTAAGAAGCTAAAGGTAACCTCGCTGGCACCTGACCAAAATGACCAATGAGGAGACAAGATACTTTCAAAAGCTGGGAGGAGGGAGAGAAACAAAGGGTCTGTGTCTGTTGGTATGCTGCTTTGCCGGGGATAGAACAGGAATGGAGTCTTAGAACTTTCAGTAAGTAATCTAGCTAGGTATGCGTTAGATTATGATTTCTTTAAACGGCTGAGAAAAGAATTGTGCTGAATAGAATGACTATTTCTGTCTGTGTGTCTTTTTTGTAACTTAAGGTTTTGCCTAGAGGGATTCTCTATGTTTTGAATCTAATTACCCTGTAAGGTATCTACCATCCTGATTTTACAGAGGTGATTCCTTTACTCCTATTTACTTCTATTTCTATTAAAAGTCTTCTTGTAAAAAACTGAATGCTTTTTCATTGTTCTCAGATCCAAGGGTTTGGGTCTGTGCTCACCTATGCAAATTGGTGAGGATTTTTACCAAACCTTTCCCAGGAAGTGGGGTGCAAGGGTTGGGAGGATTTTTGGGGGAAAGACGTGTCCAAACTACGTTTCCCAGTAAACCCAGTTAGAGTTTGGTGGTGGCAGTGGTTATTCCAAGGACAACAGGTAAAATTAATTTGCACTTTGGGGATGTCAAGGTTCCTCCCCCACTCTGAACTCTAGGGTACAGATGTGGGGACCTGCATGAAAAACCTCCTAAGCTTATCTTTACCAGCTTAGGTCAAAACTTCCCCAAGGTACAAAATATTACACCCGTTATCCTTGGAATGGCCGCTACCACCACCAAACTAATACTGGTTACTGGGGAAGAGCTGTTTGGACGCGTCTGTCCCCCCAAAATACTTCCCAAAACCTTGCACCCCACTTCCTGGACAAGGTTTGGTAAAAAGCCTCACCAATTTGCCTAGGTGACTACAGACTCAGACCCTTGGATCTTAAGAACAATGAACAATCCTCCCAACACTTGCACCCCCCCTCTCCTGGGAAATGTTGGATAAGAAGCCTCACCAATTTGCATAGGTGACCACAGACCCAAACCCTTGGATCTGAGAACAATGAAAAAGCATTCAGTTTTTTACAAGAAGACTTTTAATAAAAAATAGAAGTAAATAGAAATAAAGAAATCCCCCCTGTAAAATCAGGATGGTAGATATCTTACAGGGTAATTAGATTCCAAAACATAGAGAACCCCTCTAGGCAAAACCTTAAGTTACAAAAAAGATACACAGACAGAAATAGTTATTCTATTCAGCACAATTCTTTTCTCAGCCATTTAAAGAAATCATAATCTAACACATGCCTAGCTAGATGACTTACTAAAAGTTCTAAGACTCCATTCCTGGTCTATCCCTGGCAGAAAACCAGCATACAGAGAGCCACAGACCCTTTGTTTCTCTCCCTCCTCCCAGCTTTTGAAAGTATCTTGTCTCCTCATTGGTCATTTTGGTCAGGTGCCAGCGAGGTTACCTTTAGCTTCTTAACCCTTTACAGGTGAGAGGAGCTTTCCCCTGGCCAGGAGGGATTTCAAAGGGGTTTATCCTTCCCTTTATATTTATGACAGGGGAAGTTTTAACCTAAGCTGGTAAAAGTAAGCTTAGGAGGTTTTCATGCAGGTCCCCACATCTGTACCCTAGAGTTCAGAGTGTGGGAGGAACCTTGACAAAAGCTCTCAGCACCTCATAGCTGACATTCAGCAGCGCCTTGCAGAATTAAGCTCTACAAGTGTTACAACTGGATCCTGCAAACCCAAGGGACCACTCACATGTGAAAGAGATTGTAAAAAGTCAGGCATTTATATTATATTCTTCAATTAAGGTAATGGCCAGAGAGTGATTTCAAGGATGTTAGTAACACCAGATTATTGCACATGAAAATAAGTGGTAGCTTAGTCTGTTAAAAAAACTCATTTATTCTGTAGCAAGTATCTTCTGTAGCAAGTAAAAGCCATCTCATACACTGAATAAGAGGTCACTGCAAATGGCATGAAAGCATTTCAAGGCTCAGAATTTTGTACCTGAAGAAATCAATTTCAAGCAATATGACCTTGAAAAAAAGCTTACGTTTCTTGTACAAATACAAATGACATATTTATCCTGTACAAATAGTGCAAATGAGCAGGTAGTTTGATTCTATTATTATAAATAGTGAATGTAAATAAAACTAAATTAGCTGTTCCCACTCAAGAAAGAGATCTTGGAGTCATTGTGGATAGTTCTCTGAAAACATCCACTCAATGTGCAGCGGCAGTCAAAAAAGTGAACAGAATGTTGGGAATCATTAAAAATGGGATAGATAATAAGACAGACAGTTTCATATTGCTGCTATATAAATCCTTGGTATGCCCACATCTTGAATACTGCATGCAGATGTGGTCGCGCCATCTCAAAAAAGATAGATTGGAATTGGAAAAGGTTCAGAAAAGGGCAACAAAGGTGATAAGGGGTACGGAATGGCTGCCATATGAGGAGAGATTAATAAGACTGGGACTTTTCAGCTTGGAAAAGAGACAACTAAGGGAGGATACGATAGAAGTCTCTAAAATCATGATTGGTGTGGAGAGAGTAAACAGGGAAGTGTTATTTACTCTTTCTCATACCACAAGAACTAGCAGTCACCAAATGACATGAATAGGCAGCAGATTTAAAACAAACAAAAGGAAGTATTTTTTCACACAATGCAGAGTCAACCTGTGGAATTCTTTGCCAGAGGATGTTGTGGAGAATGTTGTAAAGGCCAAATTCAAAAAAGAACTAGATAAGTTCATGGAGGATAGGTCAATCAATGGCTTTTAGCCAGTATGAGCAGGGATGGTGTCCCTAGCCTCTGTTTGCCAGAAGCTGGGAATGGGCGATGGGATGGATCACTTGATGATTAACTGTTCTGTTCATTCCCTCTGAGGCACTTGGCATTGGCCACTGCCAGAAGAGAGGATACTGGGCTAGATGGACCTTTGGTCTGACCCAGTATGGCCATTCTTTTATTCTTATATACATTTAAGTAAGCTAAATTAGGATTTCAAGTCAGTTTGTGACACTTGAATATGATTTTTGTTCAGTTTCCAGGATATATGGGTCTAAACCAAACCACAGATCTAAACAACCCCCAAATTTCAGGGAAGTTTCTTTCTCCTGAAATGGATCTGGATCCTGATTTCACTGCTAGTTTCTATTTCTGTCCAGGGTGAAAACTAAATGTGATGGCACTTCTGCCTTCATAAAGCATCAATTCCAAAGAAACGCTGCCCTTGAGGAATTCCCACCATGATTTCAACAATTTCCATCCCACCATCAACCTCAGCCTGGTCAAATCCACACAAGAGATCCATTTCCTGGACACTACAGTGCTAATAAACGATGGTCACATAAACACCACCCTATACCGAAAACCTACTGACGGCTATTCTTACCTACATGCCTCCAGCTTTCACCCTGACCGCACCACACGATCCATTGTCTACAGCCAAGCTCTACGATACAACCGCATTTGTTCCAACCCCTCAGACAGAGACAAACACCTACAAGATCTCTATCAAGCATTCTTACAACTACAATACCCACCTGCGGAAGTGAAGAAACAGATGGATAGAGCCAGAAGAGTTCCCAGATGTCACCTACTACAGGACAGGCCTAACAAAGAAAATAACAGAACGCCACTAGCCGTCACCTTCAGCCCCCAACTAAAACCCCTCCAACGCATGATTAAGGATCTACAACCTATCCTGAAGGATGACCCAACACTCTCACAGATCTTGGGAGACAGGCCAGTCCTTGCCTACAGACAGCCCCCCAACCTGAAGCAAATACTCACCAGCAACCACATACCACACAACAGAACCACTAACCCCGGAACCTATCCTTGCAACAAAGCCCGTTGCCAACTGTGCCCACATATCTATTAAGGGGACACCATCACAGGGCCTAATAACATCAGCCACACTATCAGAGGCTCGTTCAACTGCACATCCACCAATGTGATATATGCCATCATGTGCCAGCAATGCCCTTCTGCCATGTACATTGGTCAAACTGGACAGTCTCTACGTAAAAGAATAAATGGACACAAATCAGATGTCAAGAATTATAACATTCATAAACCAGTTGGAGAACACTTCAATCTCTCTGGTCACGTGATTACAGACATGAAAGTTGCGATATTACAACAAAAAAACTTCAAATCCAGACTCCAATGAGAGACTGTTGAATTGGAATTCATTTGCAAATTGGATACAATTAACTTAGGCTTGAATAGAGACTGGGAGTGGCTAAGCCATTATGCAAGATAACCTATTTCCCCTTCTTTTTTCCTACCACCCCCCCCCAGACGTTCTTGTTAAACCCTGGATTTGTGCTGGAAATGGCCCACCTTGATTATCATACACATTGTAAGGAGAGTGGTCACTTTAGATAAGCTATTACCAGCAGGAGAGTGGGTTTGTGTGTGGCAGGGAGAGAGAACCTGGATTTGTGCTGGAAATGGCCCAACTTGATTATCATACACATTGTAAGGAGAGTGATCACTTTAGATAAGCTATTACCAGCAGGAGAGTGGGGTGGAGGGAGGTATTTTTTCATGCTTTGTGTGTATAAAAAGATCTTCTACACTTTCCACAGTATGCATCCGATGAAGTGAGCTGTAGCTCACGAAAGCTTATGCTCAAATAAATTGGTTAGTCTCTAAGGTGCCACAAGTACTCCTTTTCTTTTTGCGAATACAGACTAACACGGCTGTTACTCTGAAACCTATTTTAATCAGAACTTTCAAAGTCGATTAAAGAGATGGATATCCTCTGGACAGTAAGATCTAACATTATTCTATATGAGTGTTATTCCGTGTAACATTTTGGTTACACAAGACAATGGATGGCTGGACACCTATGCTGATTCTGTTAAGTGCAGTAGGTGTACTTTTAGATGGGAGATTTGGAATCACAGATAAACATGAGCATCTCTATTTCACTATGATTCTGAGGCTTAGCTTCTTTTGCTATTGTCAGGTGTTGCCTCCAATCCTCAGACCTAGAGGTTGGCAGGTAGGTCGCATCTAGGCATAGAGGCCAAGGGTGGCAATGGAATTGAGATTCAGGGGCAGACCAGAGTCAAAAGTGAGATCAGAGTTTGTAGAAAAACCAGAAGCAAAACTGTAGCCAGAGTGAAGGTGCAGGCCAGAAGGCCGAACCAGGTGGTCAGAGTCCAAAGACAAGCCAAGTCAATATCAAAGGCAGAGTCCAGATACAGGCCAAAGGTCGAAGTTGGGTTGTCAGAGTCTGATGGAGGATCGGGGGAGGAGGCAAGGCTGGTGTGGGTCACTGATGGGGATGGAGTGAGGCTGGAGTAGGGCAAGGACAATACTGGGACAGGACTCCAGTGGGGCAGGGGCAGGCTAAGAGTCTTAAGAGTCTGATGGACAGTGAGGTAGCAGGAGAATTCCTGGCCTGATAGCACTGTTGCTGTGAAGTTCTGGTGGGATTGTGGAAACAGAACATAAGAATGGCCATACTGGGTCAGACCAAAGGTCCATCTAGCCCAGTATCCTGTCTACCGACAGTGGTCAATGCCAGGCGCACCAGAGGGAGTGAACCTAACAGGTAATGATCAAGTGATCTCTCTCCTGCCATCCATCTCCACCCTCTGACAAACAGAGGCTAGGGACACCATTCCTTACCCATCCTGGCTAATAGCCATTAATGGACTTAACCTCCATGAATTTATCCAGTTGTCTTTTGAACCCTGTTATAGTCCTAGCCTTCACAACCTCTTCAGGCAAGGAGTTCCATAGGTTGACTGTGCGCTGAGTGAATAAGAACTTCCTTTTATTTGTTTTAAAACTGCTACCCATTAATTTCATTTGGTGGCCCCTAGTTCTTATATTATGGGAACAAGTAAATAACTTTTCCTTATTCACTTTCTCCACACCACTCATGATTTTATATACCTCTATCATATCCCCCCTTAGTCTCCTCTTTTCCAAGCTGAAAAGTTCTAGCCTCGTTAATCTCTCCTCATACGGGACCCGTTCCAAACCCCTAATCATTTTAGTTGCCCTTTTCTGAACCTTTTCTAAGTATATCTTTTTTGAGATGAGGGGACCACATCTGTATGCAGTATTCAAGATGTGGGCATACCATGGATTTATATAAGGGCAATAAGATATTCTCCATCTTATTCTCTATCCCTTTTTTAATGATTCTTAACATCCCGTTTGCTTTTTTGACTGCCGCTGCACACTGCATGGACATCTTCAGAGAACTATCCACGATGACTCCAAGATCTTTCCCCTGATTAGCTGTAGCTAAATTAGCCCCCATCATACTGTATGTATAGTTGGGGTTATTTTTTCCAATATGCATTACTTTACATTTATCCACATTAAATTTCATTTGCCTTTTTGTTGCCCTATCACTTAGTTTTGTGAGATCTTTTTGAAGTTCTTCACAGGCTGCTTTGGTCTTGACTACCTTGAGCAGTTTAGTATCATCTGCAAACTTTGCCACCTGAGCCTGGGGGTCATCTGACCCAGGCTCTGCTCAGCAACATGTCAGTACTGCATACCTGAGGGCTGAGTCTCTGAAGGCTCTGTGAAAGTCGTAAGTGAGTGCAGCTGGGTTGTTGCTGCATGTCCGAGTGCTGATTCACTGGAGCACCTAATGAGGCTCTGAGGATAGCCAGCACAAGCCCTCCCACATCTAAACCCCTCCAAGCCTAAGGGCAGGAGTCACTAGACTCTGGCATTAAAAAGATTATGGGGGACAACAAATGAAAAAAAAACAAATGAAAAAAAAAAAGTGAGAGTCAGAGGTTCAAAAGCAGGGATCCAGAAGGGACACCAAGAAGAGAACCTCGGACAATGTCACTGCTCCTTGAAGGCATCCAGGAAACCAGTGGACGTGGCCCAGAGGAACTCTGTCCAGAGATGTGACTTAAGGGAGGATCAGAAGTAGGCCCCACAGTTGCAGAGCACCAGCTTCTTCCTCCTGGTATGGTAGACAACCACCTTGGCCAGCACCAGGAGGAAGTAGAGGAGGCGGCCCAGGGGTGGGCAAACTTTTTAGCCCGAGGGCCACATCGGGGAATAAAAATTGTATGGTGGGCCATGAATGCTCACAAAATTGGGGTTATGGTGCGGGAGGGGCTGAGGGCTCTGGGGTGGGGCTGGGGATGAGGAGTTTGGGGTGTAGGAGGGTGCTCTGGGCTGGGACAGAGAGGTTCGGAGGGCTGCAGGGGTATCTGGGCTGGGGCAGGGGTGTGGGAAGGGGTGCAGGCTCTGGGGTGGGGCTGGGGATGAGAGGTTTGGGGTTCAGGAGGGTGCTCCATGCTGGGATCGAGGGGTTTGGAGAGCGGGAGGGGGATCAGGGCTGGGCAGGGGATTGTGGCATGGAGAAAGGCTCAGGGGTGCAGTCTCTGAGCGACACTTACCTCAAGTGGCTACCGGAAGAAATGGCATGCCTCTTCTCCAGCTTCTATCCGTGGAGTGGCCCCTAACCCTGCTAGAGCACCAGAGCGGGGCCATGCATTCTCTCTCTCTCTCTATATATATATATATATATTCTCTCTACATATATGAGTGCTGTAGAAACCTGGAATGAAGGAGAGTTGATAAAGGGAGAACTGTGAAGCCAGGCAGTTGGAGATTAACTTCTGAAAAAGGAGGTTGAAGAGTTTCCCTATATCTCAAATTGAACATTTCTGAGGAAGAGAGACAGTAGCAATCTTTAAAATCTGTAAGTGACCCACTGGTGGGAAGGTACTCTGGAGGAGACCTAGTTTACAAGTCATATTGCTGGGCAACTGGTGGGGGTCCAAATACGGAAACTTCAGCTGTCAGTCTATTAGCATAAGCATATGATTCTGCTGAGTAGTTACTTAGGGAGTCCTGGAAGTCTTCCAAGTCTCGTAGTGACTTCAGTGGCTTTTCTTTGCACAGTGGCATTTTGGGATTGGATCCCTAGTGTTAAGGAATAAGCTTGGGTTTTAACGATTGTCTGTTATTTGTTTTTAATCATTGTTTCTGTACCTTTTTAGTTTTTGTACAGTTTTTCACAAAATACCTTAAAATGTTGCATAATCTCTTAACATTCACAAGAAGCACTTCCCATTTTTTCACAGTTGCACTTCACATGAATTTTGTACCCCTGTCATCTTTCCAAACAAAACCTCTGATGTTGGCCTGAAAGAACTTACCATCCAAAAATACAATTAGCTCAGCCCTTTATGATGAACCACTGAAACAAATCAATGCAATACTTGGGTCTAGCAGTAACCAATTACTTGAAAAAGGTAGCCAAGTAGAAACTAGTAGGATACCAGTACAGTATCACATAATTGCTTAGATTTTTTTAAATTTCCAAAGTGAAAGGTAGTACATTAAGAAACCTAATTAGATATCGATTTAAATAAATTTAGCCTCCTGGCTACTAAACAGTATTTATTATTCTGATGTACATTAAAAACAACAAGGGAAAGCCAAATATTTTTGCCTCCTTACTTATCAGAAAACCAAATTAAAATGAAACCCTCAGGAATACAAAAATCAGATTACAATGAAATACACTGATATTACTTTGCCAAGGTAAACAAAGATAAATAATGGGAAATAAATATGTGATAATACTGAGAATTTAAAAGAATTCTGTCTGATAGATTACACCTTGGAGGATAGTTCCATCAATGGCTATTTGACAAGATGGTCAGGGATGCAACCCCATGCTCTGGGTGTCCCTAAACCTTTGACTGCCAGAAGCTGGGACTGGACAACTGGGGATGGATCACTCAATAATTGCCCTGGTCTGTTCATTCCCTCTGAAGCATCTGGCACTGGCCACTGTTGGAAGACAGGATGCTGAGCCAGCTGGACCACTGGCTAACTCAGTATGGCCTGTCTTGTGTTCCTATTTTCTACTATCTATCTGTGTATTAACTATTGAACTATGTAAATTATTATTCAGTTCTGACATTTGATATATGCAAATAAGTCCCCTTGACTTTAATGGGAGTTTGAACACGTACATTCCAAGACAGATTTTGGCACTAACATTTTAAAAATAGTTTAAGTTTTAATAATCTAGGCCCCAGTTCAGGAAACTCCCTATTCAACAAATGAATTAAGCATGTGCTTAACTTTAGGTACACACTTAAGTACCACTGATTTCAGTAGGACTCATTGCAAATGCAATTACATGCTTAAGATACTTTCATTCAATTTCTCCTTCTAGGACCCAGTCTTACACCCATAAATGTAAAAGGGAGCTTTGCCAAGGACTTCAGTGAAAATGGGATTGAATCCATAATAATACTTAAAAAAAATAAACCCAAGGGAGAGGAAAGAACACACCACTTCTGTTGCCTTTGCCTTTCATTTCTTGCTTTCTAGCATTCATCTACGATGGTTTTGTTAAATATTTTTTGGTTTACCTCCAACATATAGTTTAACAGTCTCCTATATTTTGGATGCTTCTTCAATAGCAGGATGGGACAATAGTCAATTAAGCTTACAGTAAAATAATAACCATTACACTGTGTCATGGAATCTTTGTACAGGTGTATGCAAGTGCATAAGGAAATAACTATCACCAATCTGATGGGAATCACTATCAACAAACTGAAGTGACAGTTGCAACAGAAATAGCTATTATTTATGCCAGTCATTCCTTGAAGAATTCCTTTCCAGTGCACAGTTTTAACAACACCGAAAAAGTGCCCACTATATTTCTAGAGACAAACAGACACAATCCTGAATCTACTACTCAGACAAAAGCTTCTTTTAATTCAGTTTTAAATCTATGGGGGTTTTGAATAAACCCCATCTCTAAATAACATAAGAGGAAAGGAATTAAAAAAAAAGTACAGCAAATAAAACAGCCTTTGATATATATTGATGGATATTTCCGCTGAACTTCAGCTATACAGTTACACTTGAGAGATTCTAATTTACAGCTTATAGGTGATCTAAAAGCAGAGCCGGAAGTATAATAAATGTTCTGAAACTATTAATCATATGAATTTTGGAAGAAAATATTGAACATTGTTTAAAATTATAGGACAAGATATGCAGCATTCCCTAGTTCTTCCTGTGTTAATTTACACTAAAGAGACACATTACTTGATTATTTCACTGCAAATAAATTGTAGATTAAAGGAACATTAATAATAACTATAAATATCAAAGTTAGACACTGGACTAATTAGACAAACCACTGGGCTACAGAGTGGATAATGGATATTAAACATATCCAGTCCAACAGTATACAACAAGGCAACTTGCAAGTTTCAAGAGCAAACGTATGGCAAATATGTCGTCATGTTGCTTAATGTACTATTGGAAGGTATCAGATACAATGGTTTCAGAGCATGGAAAAGAACCTATATAGAACAGAATAGAAACATATGCCCTGATCCTACAATGGGATGCATGCCAACAGATTCCTGTTCAAAGTTCATTTCAGTATGTATGTGATACTCCCAAGGAATACCCAGGATTGCGAGGGACCTCATCACCACCTGTCCTTAGCATGAAAGTATTGTCTGTAACGGATGTGGCTCAGCTATCTGAAATCACCAGCCTCTGGCAGCACTGTCACGGGCCTCACTTTGGTAGCAATATGCATACACCAACCCCCAAGTCCTCAGAGCACACCCTTCAGTGTCCAGTTCCTGTTCCCCTGAATGCTCTATAGAGTTACCAGGCCTGCTGTTCCCAAAGGAGCAAAACACATTAGCTTGTATGATTCAACTCAGGATCAACACTTTAATGCCACAGCACTTAGACATACTTACGGTGAGAACAAGAATAAGTGTATCATCAAAGAACAGAGATTCAAGTGATAGTGAGTAAGATTATAGGAAACAAATGGGTACAATAAAACAAAACCATAACATACTTTCTAGAGACCAAACTTAACTAATAGGTTAGCGTCCTGTCTAAAGAAGTTTATTTCATCCAAAGTTCTCTCCAGCGTTTTTATCCAAGCCTGGATGAGACCCCTTTTCCATAAAGGAAACTCTCGGTGCATTTACTTCCTTAGTGAAGGATGATAGTGTATCTTCTTTGTCTCTTAAAGGTAATGGGAAAAAACTTTTATGTGCACCTTAAAATATGGACCCCCTTCCTCCACACAGTTTTTCCCTGTTTCCTGTTGGTTTCTTTCTTTGAAGTTCCAACAATCAATTAACATTCAGTTCAGGCATGTGATAGGAGATCCATTGTGAATTATGCATTACTTAATTTACATGTAAAGAGACAGCTAGACAAACATTCCTTGTCTCCCAGCAAACCTTTTTTTCACATTTGCTGGTGATCAGTCCCTAGACACAGACCTTTAAGAATATAATTGTATATGAATAGAATTGTCACTGTATATACAGAACTCATTATACAACATCTGTACATGCATTTCACAATCATATTGATGGCCAGTATGACACTTAGAGATTTCATGGGATACTCCTTGGTGAACTAGAATGTACATGCCAGACCTAAAAGATTCCCTGTAACTCCTCATTACCCCCTTGCACATTTGGCATTAAGAGGTTCTTGGGTCACAATGGGTGCCACAAAAAGACCCAAAATAGATACTGTAGACACTTCAAGATAGAATAGCATATTTAAGGAAAAGATATCCTAATATTGCTGAGTCATGAAGAGAGAGAGAGAGCACAGGCTGTTGGCGGGTGGGGTTATAGGCAGATAAAGGAAATCTTAGTAAAAGAAACATGAAACTATTATGTATTTTGGTGGAGGTTTTTACAAAGTATCCCTATTATTGTATGGAATTATAAGAATGAATTGCTGGTGTAAAAATAAATCTAAAGAGATAGTATGAGAAAACTATTTTTTTTCTTTTTATATGAAACTTTTAAAAGATTATATTGACATAATTGCTATTTCCATCTATTGGAGAACCTCCACCTACTGTTGAGGCACATATGAAATGCAAAGGTGAAATCCTGGCCCTCTTGACATCAGTACTGCCATTGGCTTATTGAAGCCATATTTCACGCCAGCTGTTGTAATTTTGACTACCATAAAATGGCACCGACATGTCTAAAGAAGGGGACAGGAAATGCTAAAGAAACTGCCAATTGCTGTCCACGTTGTGGGACTTGCTCAGAGTTGAATGGCCACTCAGATTGGGTTGCCAACCCTCCAGAATTGCTGTGGCGTCTCCAGAACATGTGATGAAACCTCAAGGAATACATTCCAACCAAAATTAGCAACCCTACTCCCAGAGTATGTCTACACTGCAATTAGACACATGTGGCTGGCCCGTACCAGCTGACTTGGGCTAACGGGCTCATAGTAAGGGCTTAACTATGGTGCAGACTTTTGGGATTGGGCTACAGCCCAAGCTCTGGGACCCTCCCACCTCTCAGCGTCTTAGAGCCGAGCCACAGCCCGAACATTTACACCACAATTAAACAACCCCTTAGACTGAGCACTGCGAGCCCAAGTCAGCTGCCACAGGGTTTTCAATTGCAGTGTAGACATACCCTCAATCAGAGGGGTAAGGGTAGGATGTAACACAATTGGAGGATTGCTGAGAGCTATTTACGGTCTCCCAATAGGCATGCTACAGGAAGAGTAAAACGTGTTTTAACTCTTAGCTTTTCCTGCATACAGGTCCTTCTAAACTCCCTCCCCATGTCATCTTTTTCTCATCATGCCTAAGAGCTTGCCACTTGGCACAAATACTCCAGAAAAAAGCGATGACATATTTTTCACATTGTCTTATCTAAGTTTGTAAACAAAGTAAAGGAAGTGATTAAAAATGTTGATAGAAAAACTTCATTTTTATTGCTATTCTATTAATTTCTGTTTGGGTCTTAAGCTATGCTCATTACTGGGTTTCTTTTACCCTCCCATTGCAAACACTATGGTACTTTGGATTTGCTGTAAACCATCCACACGATCACTTAACAAGGCATAACATTCATGGACTTGATTCAACTCCCTTAGAAGTCTTTGAATTGACTTCCATGGGATTTGGAACATGCCCTATATATAAAAATGCCATATCGGTGTTACAAGTATTGATTTAGCAAGATTTAAACATCTCACATACAGATTTTAGCCCATTTTTGATCACTGTTAACAGTGTTCTCTGTGCAGCAATACACTGAAGGAGACAGAGGGTTATGGGCGTTTTGCTTGTTTGTTTGTTAATTGGAAATATAAGGAGCTTGATATTCTCGGTATGAAGCAGAGTTTTCGGCTGTCACATACTGAGGGATGAAGGCAATTATGTAATGGCACTTTGTTTATTAAAACTGAAGACTTCAAGTTTCACATTTTCCAATAATGGTGGCTATTATGGAGAGTAAGGGCTAAATTCTTCTTCTGACTTACCTCCTGTGCAAATCCAGGGATTTCAGGGAAGATGCAGAGTGTGTAAGATAGGTCAGCAATAGATTCTAGTTATTCATTCACTGTTAGAGAATCAGATTGAATCTGCCTTTCTTCTTTTAGCTCAATTTTTGTTAATTAAAGTCTCCATAGTACCTGCACCATGTTGTTATTATTGATATGTTAACCTTTTAATTCAATGGCGTATGTCTCCTTTCTAGTTTCCTTCAACACATAACAGAAAACATTAAAATAAATAAAAATGACCATCTGCCATAAGCTTTAGAACAATATCAGTAGTCTCCTAGTTGCAAGACTAAAGATTAATAGAACAGTTTTGCAGGGTCTTTGACACTATGAGGCCCATATACCAGATACACATTCAAACTTTAATGAAGGTGGTTGTTCTGAAAAGTACTTCTCTGAACACTGATTCATGTTCTGTATTCTTAGGTTATTATATAACCCCCATAGCTGTGGTATCTTAGCACTTCTTGTAAAATCCTAACTTTCTAATACTCTGATGTTAATCCTAAAAGTGTCCTGCCTTCTAGAAACAACTGTTCCACATAGCAATGTGGCAACCAAAACTAGTTTAGTTATTGCAAGTTATTTTTGTAATGGGATATGGAGTCAGGTTGCAACTTTCATGTGTTAATTTCCCATCCTACATATAGCAATTCAACAGTTCACTCCATATAGTATTTTCATTTTCTCCTGATGGGTTTTCATCTACTCATAAATTTCAAGGTAACAAGAAACTATTGTGATCATTTACTCTAAACTCCTCCGTAACATAGTCCATAGAGTTTCACCTACTGAGTTCCACAGCTAGGCCAATAACTTGTGCTTAAAGTGGAGCATATTTTTTTAAAACAAATCCAGTCTTGATTTAAACACCCCCAAAAATGAAGGATTTACCACATCCCTTGGTAATCTGTTCCAATGGTTAATTACCCTCGCTATTAAAAATGCATGTCTTTTTTCCAGTTTGAACTTTCCTAAATTCAGTTTCCTTTTGTTTCTGTCAAATTTGATGGTGATGTTACCCCAGGGTCTCTAGTAAACTTGCTGTTATTGAACACAGTGTATTAGTTATAAATTATTATTATTTCTCACCCAAGAGAGTACAAGTGTAGTTCAAGTTCTCCTTCTCCTTTCCTATTTTGAAAGTAGCCTACCCAGAGAAGAAATACAGAGGGAGCTGTAGAAGGCAAAGGAAAATGATAAACATATTCTTTTAAAAGGTATGTGATTAAGTATTAAATTATGTGCTGAATGACTCAGCTGGCATCATGCTTGTCTTTAGATAAAGGTCGTACATTTAAGTCCCACTACAGGACTTGGACTTGTACCTAATATTTATTGTTTATTACAATAAAAAATAGTACTGCGCTGCAGTACTAGCAGGATGCTAAACTGCTAAATGTGCAGTCCTTCAGATATGCTAGCATTTCTAGTAAGGGTTTTGGCACAAAGAAAGGAGGCCATATATCTCATACTGTGGTTTATTGAGCCTACCTGTGTGCTTCTTGGAGACAAAAACAAAACTCTAATAAGAGTTAAATGGAAGCAGAGCTGGGCCCACGTATGCCCCTTAGACTGTGTGATGTCCCATCATGTTACAGTGTGATCATGCATATACATGTGGTTGTATTGACAATTTCAGTCAATCCAACTCTCACCGAAGTCAACGACAGTCTTCCTGTTCTCAGGAGGTGGCTAATATAGTCTAAGGTGATGAGGGAGGGAAGGGAAAAGCTCCTAAATTTCTGAGGGAGTGTCTTTCCCCTCTCCATCTCCTTTTTCTTTAATTTGCCAGACATCATAATAATCTCTCTCTCGAGGTTGGTCCTTCAGTCATCTTCTGCTTCAATCTTCAAAATTTTCCACAGGTGGAAGTGAACAGCCCTCAATGGGTCAAGGGATTTTTAGAAAAACTTCTTAGTTGTGGCCAAATCCCCTGAGAGCAGGGTGAATGGTCCACTAGCATACTTCCTGGGCATGCTCAGGAGACTAGCTGCTCAGAATTCAGTAGCCCTCAGAAGCTCAACTCTGCTCCTAGTTGTGCAAAGGGCATGACTAAACTGAGAGGGGCAAGTTAACCCACTCAGCCAACAGCCACTCATGGGTTGGTCTAGATCCACCACACCTGGAAACCTCAAACGTCCATGAATAGAAATAAAATAAAAAGGGCAGTGAGGTTTGAGAGAGAAAGATGGGCTGATCCACATAGCATTTGCTATTGGGCTTGGGAGGTAGGACAGAACAGAAGAAGGGCTGACTGGGCTGTTCCAGGGCACAGCAGAGAGGGAAATTTGAGTGAAAAGGCTTCTTCAGGTTTATCTTAGTGGTTGAGACTAGAGCCCTGCATCCAACCATGATATGTTTCTATCTCCTGAGACAAATGAGGGAAAGCACTCACTGTCCCAGAGAGGTTATATATTTTTCAGGCCAGGAAGTTACATTGACATCATTCCTCTGCATGTTAGCACCATGGGGCTGAAGTGAGGGGGGACCACAGACTGCACCTGTTCTGGAGAGGTCTTAGAGGCCAACATTGAGCAGTCGCCCAGAGATCCTTGAGTCGTTATAGCTCTTCCTATGAAGATAGGGGTAATGCCTGCAGCAGTCCTGCTCAGACACTGCACCTCTCCCCTTCGTTCTCTCCTTGCTCCAACTCCCCCAATATGGCTGCACCTGTAGAAAACAGAATTAATGAGAAACATTGTTATTATTTAATATGAATTAGTAGGACATGATTCTGGAACACATTTCCATATGGTCTGCAATCTTGTGCACCTCTGATCTTGGTCTTCCCTAAAGTATATATTTTTTATTTTTTTCTAGAGAATATAAAGTAACTGGTAAATCAAACCACCAGTACGATCCTGATCTGTTTTTCTCAGTTCTCCTGCTGTTTAAATAGTCTCAACTGGGCTGCAAGACTCCAATGAGGGTAGAACACAACCCATCTATTTTTCCCATCTTGGACATGCCGGTGTTTTTTTTTCCAGCACTCATTCAACCCTGCAATTGAACTCTAAAGAATTAGAACCTGCTGATTCAGGTAATGGTTTGGCAAGATTAATTTTTGTTCCTGCTGAAACTGTGTCATTATTATTGTATTATTGATTTATCCCAATAGCCACACTGCTCTACTGTGAGTATATACTTGCAAACAACTCTAAACCCTATATAATATTGACACTATATGGGTGACAGGCATAGCAGATTTTCTTATATGTATTTGTATCTGCCTGACTCCTACATAAAGCTTCCATGGGAAAACTGCAGAATGCCTACGCACATTAATTTTTAGTGCAGCAGGCTGCTAAACCTATCATCTCACAAGAATGTCCTTTTATAGCCTTGTCAATCAGAGTATAATTAGCTGAATTTACATGCAGAACAGATGGGAATTTTGGAAATGTTTCTTTTACTAAATGTATCTGAGGGGAAAAAAAAGAACCATGACTTGGGGATTTAATATATATGTATTCCAAATGTGATGCCAAATTTAATAAGTTCTAAAAATATGTGCAATAAAAATGTTCAGCAAAACATGCCAAGCATTATTAATTTTTAAAAATGCAATTGTCAGTATTACCAAAAGAAAAGTAAGTAAATAATTTTTTTTGTTGTGAAAGGTAAATATAGAATTGTTTATGTTTACGACCCCAGAATGCTGTCCTCTTCAAGTGGAATTTTGAAGACATTTAGGGACATTCCGGTGTATATCCCCTACAAACACATCTTCAAAGGCACATAAAGGTCAGAAGAACTAAGATAAAAGGACTGTTAGACAGTTACTTAATGTCAGGCCAGTGCCTGACTCTTCATGATGTCTTGGTGACTACTTGTCCTAATTGAAGTGGAAAAGTTTCTATGGAAAAAACAAGTAAAGGCCACGCCAATTCTACTGCCTATGCAAGTTGGTGGGTACAGGAAGATACTTTAAGATAGTCACTCATACTCACTACAAACCCTTCTGCACTATTTTTTTTGGGGGGGGGGGGGGTACAGTAATACTTTGCCCTACAACCTAGGCTATATCCGCTGTAAGTCTGAGCCTGTTATTCAAGACAATTTTAAAACTCCAGTTGGCTTTCATAGAGTTCACAAGTGAGTTGAGTTTTAAACTCTTCATAAAATCAGCAATCTTCTCCATAGATGCTAATGAATTAACAATCCCAATCAATTTTAACTGATAGTAGAAAAGGGATTTTGCTGATATCCCTCAAAGTCCAACTTTAGGCTTCCTGTTTTTGAAAATCTTGTCTTATATTATATTCTTAGGGTTTGATCCTGTTTCCATTGAAGCCAGTAGCTGTTCTTCCCTCCACTCACTAACTTCAATAGGAGCATGATTGGGCCCTTTATTAGCATGTATTACCATAATAATAGGTAAATGTTATATGATGTCTTGTGTTTTACTGATTAAATTTGATCAGGAAACTGAAGGTTAAAGGAGATGGCTGTGTTTATTATAGATTTTTAAATAATTATAATTATAATTAAATAATTACTAATAAGATCCCAACCATGGTAGTAAAATATTAAAGTGTTAGAACATACAAGCTGATGAATACTCTGCTCTTTCTCCTTAGGGTATAAATGAATTATATCTTGGCAGCAGTTTGACTGTAGAGTCCTTGGAGGATGAGTAGAAATAGATGGAAGAGGCTTGCTTGGCTGTTACATATATCAAAGCAAATTACGGGGGTGATGGGGGAGAGGAGTTACTCCCAATGAGATTGACCACAATGATAGTAAAGCTAAGCATGTGTATTTAAGTGCCTGTGGAATTGAGTCTCTAGGGTATGTCTACACCGGGATGAAAGATGCATGGCATGGCTGTGACTGGCCTGGGCTGCAAGACTAAAAATTACTGGGTAGATGGTCAGGCTCGGGCTGGACCTTGGGCCCTGAGTCTCTCCTCCCTTGCATGGTTCCAGTGATTTGGCTCCAGCCTGAGCCCAAACATCTACAAAGCAATTTTTCAGCTCCAGAGTCCAAGCCCCACAAGCCCCAGTTAGCTGACCTGGGCCAGCCACAGGTTTTTATCCCTCTGTAGATGTACCCCAAGTGAACAAATAAAGTAAGGGCTGTATTCTGCATTCTTAGGGCACCGAAAACTCCACAATGAGAGTTTTGGAGTTGTAGGGCATGCAGGAACCATGTCCCACAACTGTAATTTAACTACTTAAGAAAATAAATAGCAGTAAGTAATATAAGACTGCAGACTCCAGCTGTACAAATACATGATTTTTCAATTTGCTGGCAGTTCTGAAAAATAAAAATAAAAGGTTTTGAGTAGACCCAAAATGAATATTTTTAAAAATGTCAGTGAGAAAGAAAGAAAGAAAGAAAGTTTAAGTTCAGGGGCAAACACAAAAGTTTAATTCAATCTGAAAAAAAAAGCTTTGTTTCATTTTGAGATTTTTTATTAATTGAAGGAAATTCCAAAACAAAACATTGTACCAATTTGAAAAATCTAAACCATTTGCTTAGAAAACATTGAAACAAAATATTTTTATGGTTACAGAATTTGAGGCTTTTTTTTTTTCAACTGAAAAAACAAAAAATTCATCACAAATTTGTGAAATGCTTCGATCACCCTGAATTTTCATTTTTTGGTGAAAAAAATTTCCAGTTGAAAAAAAAATCACCCAACTTTACTTGAGACCTCACTACCAAATCTTCGCAAAGAGTGGCTAGACTTCTAGGTTTTCCCTGTGAATTATTGTGTGGATGGTTAACAAAGTGTTAAGTAGTGAAGTTCTACTGAAAAGAGCAAATTTCAAGGAAGAATTTCAAACATAAAATTGTGTGTGGCCCTTCCGTAATATAAATAATAATAAAAACTCATTCCCAAATAATATTTTATTCACGTGGCAAGGACAAATATAATGTTAATGGTGTTTTTGTCAACACTGAGACAAGCAACTAGAAAAACAATCAACCAAGAATACTTGTCCTCCTGTATTTGATCACGTTCTTGCAACTGGGGGGAGGGGGGAGAGAAGGAAGGAAGAAAGAAAAAGAACAGAAAAAAAAATTCCTCAACCTGAAGTGAACAGCAATATTATTTTCTTTGTAAGGAACAAATATATTAACTACAAAATAAGCTTCTGAAATTTTATTTATGTCTTATACCATGCCCATCACAGTGGTATCTGAAGGCCTATTTGAACTGAAAGTACTTAATTATGGATTAGTGGGAATTATTCTAACTGCTATTGTAAAAAATGCTAATTATATGGGAAATGAGTAAAATGGCTAATGGATTATTATGAGTTTCCTAGATAAATGCCTTCTTTAATCTATCAAATTCTAGAAGGGTTTGTTTTTTTGAATGATGTATGGTCTTTGCTATCAGTTATTAATTACTAGAGCAGGAGTAAGCTGTTCAGTGGAGACTGAACTCTGGTAAACTAACGCCTGTAAAAGGTTACACGAAAAATGCTGGTTTACTACTTTGTTCACTTATGGCCTTATATCCAGTTCATTTGATTATGCTATCACTTTAAGATACAATTTGACCACAAACATTCCTATTCTTTGTCCAAACTATCCCTGCCTCTAGAGGCTTACATTTGTAAGAGTAAGCTTTGGATGCTTGGAGGATGCAATGAAAGAGATGTATTAGGAAAGATCAAATTACAGAGTGTTCTACCGTTGGGCTATATTCTATCCTAAAATAATTTCATTCTTATAAGAGCTAAGGCTTTTTGGATTTGTCACTGTAACACATGCCTTTCTCCTCCCACTTCAATGTTGCATTGACAGTGTCATTGTGGGAACCTCTCAAATCAGTATTGAAGCAGGAGTGGGCACATTTTAAAGTGCCAGGTCTAATTATTAAACAGAGCTCAATGTTCCAAATGAAACCAGCTCTTGAGACTGAACATAACAGTGTAGCAATGTGCTCTGTTGCATTCAATATATCTCAGCCAAGTCTAAATTAGCCCTGCTACGTAAACTCAAAAGCATGAGAGAGCAACCCTGGTTACTTTGGCCGTGATATAGTTGCTCTTTGGGTGGAGTGGTTAGAGAGTGATGCAAGATGGCTTTTTCCCATCATGTCTGAGGACCTTGTCCCAGGCTCATAGCAAGGAACAGAGCCCTACACCTGTCAGATATTCTAAATAATTGTGCTTTGTACTTGACCAACTGTTGAGGTATATATTTTAAAAATAAGAGAACTTTCACAACAGGTAGGTTTTCCCAAGTCTCCTGTAGGTCTACTTATATCTATAAAATGTTTTATTAAATTTCTACCTACTATATCTACATCATAACTGTTAGATGTAAATATACCCTGTGAAACTTGCCTAGTCAAAAAGGGTCATATGATAACCTCAGATACGTCTACACAACTCCCCACTGTAATCAATGTGGATGGCACTTGCTTATCCCAGTATAGCCCCAGAGCACCCACGGAGTTGGCACCTAAGCTTCTGCCAAGGATTTGGGAGGAAGGTGACAAAAATAGTTATTATTTGTTTATAAAACAAACAAACTTTGGGCCAAATTTGCTTTCAGATGTGGATACTCAGCTCCCACTGAAGCCAATAAGCTTCTTAGTGCACATGAAGGTGAAATCCATCACTTGGACATGAACCTTGTACTCTCTTCACAGTAGTTAATTTTACTCAGTTCACAGAACTTCATTTTTTCAAACTAAGTGCACATTTTTTCATTTAAATCAAGTTTCAGTTTGGTGTGTGATGATGTTGCTGTGATATCTTTTTATATCTGATCATTGTTAAATGCCCTCCAATCATGTGAGGGCGAGGTCACTGTTTGTTTGTTTGTCTGTCATTCTGAAAAGATCAAAGTTGGAACCAGTGCCCTGTAACACTATTGAGTTACACTTCAGAAGTAATCACGAGCATTCAAGACTGAGACCAAAACTTTGTAAAAGGAGCATTTCACTGTAAACATGCGAACAAACCACTGAACCTTGTTCATTGTGAACAAACCAAAAATTCTCTTGAAAGGGGAAATTTTGCCTGCAAAAACTGCCTCTTGGTTTCATCAGACATTTTTAGGTGAAACTACTTATGTTTAGGTGAAACATAAAACTTCAAAAAATAGTTTTTTCAAATCATATTATGGGGAAAATAAAATACAAATAAAATACTCTAGACATAACTATAGTGATAGAAAAGGAAATATGGTTAGAAAGGTTTTGAAATGATTGTGCTTCTTTTTATATTATGTATAAAACACTGAAGCATCTAGCACTAAAAAAAGCATAGATTGATGCAAGCCAATTGAAAAGGCCAAATAAATGAAATAAGCATTGAGGTTCAAATTCCACCATTGGGTAATACTCTCATTCAAGTCAATAGGAGTTTTGCTGGAGAAAGGATGGCAGAATGTGATTTTGAATGATTGCATGGCCAAGGGATTTTGAGGAATCCAAAGATCCTGTAGCTATACCTTGGATGTTTTATCGGGGGTTCAGCAAGAACTTTCCTGTCTTGGGATTCTGAGCTTTGCTAAATTTCCTTTAATCTTCTGAGACTTTGCTTAGTTTAAATTTGAAATCACGTGAAACTGCTGAGTTGCACATTGTCCACTGGATATCCAGAAGCTTCAATGGAACTCTACAATTCTCTAAAATGGAATTCTTCAGTGAAGTTCTAAAATTTGGCTCAGGTTTATAAGCATTAGTTAACCTTGACTGAGTTTTGAGTTTTGCTGTAACAAAACCTGAAATGAAGGCAAAACTCAGCTATAGTCTGATCCACAGTGGAAGTTTTTCCCTTGACTTCAAAGGGCTTTGCATATGGGCCCCAGGCTTGGGGGTTTTGTAGTGACAGTTTTGCACTGCTCTAGTGCTCTGTGACATTGGGACTGAAAATAGTTACAGTAAAGTTGCACTTAAATGGTAAAAGAAACACCATAATTCTTTTGTCACTGATGTTGAAATGCCACACAGCAGCTGGAATTCTTTGCCTCTGTTTTTGGCATACACATCCTTCTACCTGCTGGAGCAACAGTATAAAAAGTCAGAGGTGCTTTTTGTCTGTGTCTATTATTTGAATATAGAATATGAGACACCCACTCACACCTCCACCCACACAGACCACACTCTTGGAATCATACATCCTGCCATTAGCAGAATCATACATTGGGAATCATCTTTTAAAATAACAGGGCTTTTTGATCATTTGCATCCATATATTTTAATGAAGTCATATGAAGTGAGATGTTAATTTATAGGGGGGAAAGCATTGCAAATTTAGCACAAAACCTTGGGGCAAGCAAGATGCCTCATGAAATCTCCAAGGATGAAATTTAAATTTTCCTACTGAGGTAAACATGACTTGACAATGCCAATGAACTTTGAGAGAAATGACAGACAAATTACATGTTTTTACTAAGCCATATTGAAACCCACATTTCTAAAAGCCATACTGTCAGTAATTGTAAATACTGCAGCCTTACACTGAAAGGAATGTTCCTGCATGCTTGAAGCGTACAAAATCCACAATACTTTGAATAAAATTCAGGTTGATTATGATAAAAAAAAACAAAAAAACAAGTACTGAAATATTTCTAGTCACAAATATATAATACATCTCATTTGTCAATCAACCCTCCTCCCCTCCACCTACACAATAGTCCTTTCCTATAGGTATGAACTTTCAGGAGGTTCTTCCCATGGTTTCCCTACATTCCCCGGTATTTCCTTCTTTGGTTATTTGAAAATTATTTAGATATATGATTTATGTCAGTGGGAGGAACAAAATGGCATTTGGAATTTGGCATCTTCTTATCTATTTAAATATGCCAACATTTTCAAAGCAACTTGTGATTTTGGGGACTCCACTTTAGACACTTTAAGTAGGGGTGTGAAAGGCTATAAGAATATTCCAGGTAAACCAAAAAGCAAAGTGTATAAAATCATGGTTAGGCCAGTACAGATCAGAATGCTGGCCACTGTTGAAATGAGAATGCTGAGGTGAACATTGGATAAGGCTACACAACGAAAACAGTACCACAGATACTGTTAAGTCCTCATCACAAAAAAGCTGAGGAAGTATCAGCTAAGATGGATGGCTCCTGTGAGTCAACAAGATATGATGGTCAGACAGTACAAGAGCTAATAGTCATGGGATAAAAACCATGAAGAAGACCTAGAAAGAAGTGGTTTGAGATGCAGAAAAAGAACATAAAGAAGGTTGGTGTCACCTTGTAAGACACGCTTGCCAAGAAGGCTTGGAGATGAAGAACAAGAGCCACTAAGCTCACCAATTCTCATTTTCATCAGAAACTTTGCAGCTGAAAAATGAAAACTTTCCATTGTTATTGTTTTGATGAAAAGTTGAAATTTTCCATGGACAGTTTTTTTTCCATTTTCATCTAATGTTTTTCCATAGAAAAATACCCATTTTCTGACCAGCTCAAATGAATGTGTGTATATGTATGTGCAAGTGTGAGAGAAAGAGTGTGTACAAACACATATATTCATTTCATAATACAATACATTGAAACACCTTTCAATTGTGAACTAAGCACACGTGACGAAAGTTCTGTACCTTGTATCAGAAATCCACACTCTGATGAGCAAGACTCTCCAAATTTCCAATGAAAAAGTAAATAATCGGATGACCTCAAACATCTCCTAAGATGGTTGTCAGTGGAGCTGACACAACCATACATTCCAATTGAGGGCAGGAGCCCTGTATGATTTCATTTTGGACATCATTTGTTTTATGAGCTGAGGCAGCAGCATTGCATACTTCTATGTGCAGGTGGTAGAACAGGTTAGATTTCCACCCTTCACCCCACTCTACCCAATGCATATAAAGTCTATCACCACTACTAAAAAAAGAGTGCAGAGAAGTGAAGGTTGAGTCCCTAAAAGGCCATTAAGTAGCTTTTGCAGTGTTTTTTCCTGGTATTTTTCCCTTACTCTTTTCATTAGTGTTCTTTTATCCTTTTCCATCTAGCTATGATTGATTTCCCCACCTCCTACCTTTCCAATGAAGCTAAATTAACCCAACTGCTTTAACAGTATCTCCCACTCCCAGCACTATCAGTGCCAGGTTAGGTAACTGTATGATATTGGCATGTCTTGGGTGCACACTGAGACTCAAAGCCAAAGGCTGACATTACCTCCCACAGTAGAGGTATACTGCTAATGCCAATTTCACTGTGCTGAAAGCAGCTGCAGCCCAAGTGTGAGTACTTCAAAGGCGGAACCTGCCAGATTTGAGATGGCTCCTATACAGCTCAGTGCAGCCAAACGTGGAGAATTTAGATTCCCAATAATGATAGTGCTTCTTATTCATATTTTAAGACAATTAGATGCATGATGCCCAATTCCGCAATCAGGAAACATGCTGAGTAATATTTACTCACATGAATAGTTTAATTGAACTGAATGAGACCACTCAAATGAGCAAGTGCTATTCAACATCAGAAAGGGTTGGAGAATTGGGTTCAAAATATTTCCAAAAATATTTTGATCACCCAGTAGAAATATACACATCACATTTTGGCAAGGGCTGGTCAGAAGAACATTGTTTTGGGTTTTATTTCTGTGCAAAAGTTAGAGTTTTCATCAGAAACCTGAAAAAAAAAAATTAGATTCCTGGGGGAGGAAAAATATCAATCAAAAACTGTAGAAACCTAAAACTGCTGAAAACTGAAAATTGAAAGAAAACAAACAAACACAGAACAGAACAGAAAAGAAATGAAGGGGAAAAAATCAGCCAAAACGTTAATGCTCAAGTGGGAACGCAAATGCTTTCCCTCAAAACTTTCATGTAGTCAAAAACCCAATTTTTAGAAAACTCTGTCAGCTGTAGTTTCAGCCTCTCTCGTGTTTTCTCTTTCACTTTGTGCTGTTCTAAGATGACAGTGCATCACTTAAGAAGATCATCAGACCCTATTTCTAAAAGTTTCATTGGATATTAATGAAAGCAATTGTACAGGTTCATCTATCTCAGTTTTTAAGTTAACTGAGCACATAAGCTTCCATTGGGCACCTTCAAAAGGTTACCTTTTAAGTTTTGTTAGATAAGTTATAAATCTCACAAAGCCAGTTAAAATTTTGGCTCATAGGAAAAACTTAAAACACCCACTGAAATGCATTTCTCTTACATTGTACTCCATGCAGGAATTAGTGGGTAAGATTCTAAGGCCTATGTTTTATAGGAAGACAGACTAGATTACCTGATGATGCCTTCTGGCCTTAAAATCTATGAATCTACATTTAAATTCTCACTTGAACTTAAGTAAATTCCCCCTAGACACATGAACCTGTAGAACATTTTCTTTTAAAAGAGATTGCTAGCTAGCCACGTGTGCTTTACGAGTCTCTATCAGTTCTATTTAACAAAGTTATCAAAGACACTATACTTATTTAGCTTATGATAGCAGTGCATTATGGTGCTAGAGATAAATGCAAAAAGAAAAAAGTTATGGAAGAGCACAAACAAAGACCAAAACTTACAACTTTAATGTGTACCACAGAAAAATAATAAATCAACAATAAAAAACACATTTTCATGAAGAATTGCCCATAAATGTACAACTGAATGTATACAGCTACTCCATTTTTAATAATGTGGCCCTGAAAGACTTAAGATATTTTTCTTTGCTTACCACTAGGCTTCGAAGTATTTGATTCTTTTCAGTAAATGTCGATAAACATTGATTTCACCATACACACATAAACCGATAAAGAGTATTTCAATCCATAATAATCAAAATTTACAGACTGGCAAACTAACAAAAATGCGGCTTGAAAACGTATAGTTTCATTTAAACCTAAAATTTTGACATATGATGCTGACAGTTTGTATTTTACTCGTTATAATGCTTTAACTTTCTGACTCTCATCATCTACTGTCATTTATTTATTGTCTGACACCCCCACCCCATTGTCTGACCCACCCCATAATTTCCTGTAACTGTGAAAATTTAAATAAATATGTTTAAAAATAAACTATAATCCAACAAAGTTATATAAAAAAAAATCAGATTCTGCTAGTCCTTCTTCCCACCCATGGAAATTCATTCATATGACTTGAAAATTAACACAAATATAGAGAATAGCTCTGTGAGATAGTGGAATGATTGAGGCAGCAAAACATGAATAATGCTAGTCTGCATTTGTAATCATGTTAAGTGAGCTGTAGCTCACGAAAGCTCATGCTCAAATAAATTGGTTAGTCTCTAAGGTGCCACAAGTACTCCTTTTCTTTTTGCGAATACAGACTAACATGGCTGTTACTCTGAATCCTGACATTAAAGTCAGTAGGATTTTTACCACGGGCCTCAGTGGGCTAAGATTTCACCCAGAGTTTTGCTCAAGGGTCACAGCATTGTGTTTGCCACAAGAATGCAAAATAATAATTGGTATAATTTTTATTTCTGTTATAGTCACGCCTAAGAACCTACATTAAGGCTGAAGGCCCCAGTAGGTGCTTGGTACTATAAAGACAGAAGATAGACCTGTAAATTCTCTGAGGCAAGGACTGTGTAGAATAGACCACTCAACAAACTTGCCATTTGCTTTCCCAAAGCCAGGCATCAGTGATGCCAGCCAACAGAGCAGGTTTTGATGAGGGATTTACAAGGCAATGAAAGAGGGGCTTTACAAGGAGCTCCTCCCATGTCTAAGGGCAGCAGGGGAGAACAGTTCATCTTAGCCAGAAAGACTTCCCAACATGGGAGTTAACCAAGTCCTATAACTGTAAAGTTGCCAGGCGTCTGGTTTTCAACTGGAACACCTGATCAAAGAGGGACCCTGGTGGCTCCAGTTGGCACTGCCGACTGCGCCATTAAAAGTCCAGTCAGTAGTGCAGCGGGGGCCTGGGGCTAAGGCAAGCTCCCTGCCTGCCTGAGCTCCACACAGCTCCCGGAAACAGCCTCTAGGTCCTTGCAGCCCCTTGGTGCATGGGTGGCCAGGGAGGCTCCACGCACTGCCGTTGCCCTGAGTGCCGGCTAAATGAGCTTTCATGGGCGAATACCCACTTCGTCGGATGCATGTAGTGGAAATTTCCAGAGGCAGGTATAAATATGCAAGCAAGAATCAAGCTAGGGATAACGAGGTTAGTTCAATCAGGGAGGATGAGGCCCTCTTCTAGCAGTTGAGGTGTGAACACCAAGGGAGGAGAAACTGCTTTCGTAGTTGGCGAGCCATTCACAGTCTTTGTTAATCCTGAGCTCATAGTATCAAATTTGCAAATGAACTGAAGCTCAGCATTTCAGAATAGCAGCCATGTTAGTCTGTATCCGCAAAAAGAAAAGGAGTACTTGTGGCACCTTAAAAACTAACAAATTTATTTAAGCATAAGCTTTCGTGAGCTACAGTCCACTTCATCTTCTCTTTGAAGTCTGGTCCTGAAGTTTTTTTGCTGCAGGATGGCTACCTTTAAATCTGCTATTGTGTGTCCAGCGAGGTTGAAGTGTTCTCCTACAGGTTTTTATATATTGCCATTCCTAATATCTGATTTGTGTCCATTTATCCTTTTATGTAGAGACTGTCCAGTTTGGCCGATGTACATAGCAGAGGGGCATTGCTGGCACATGACGACGTATATTACATTGGTGGACGTGCAAGTGAATGAACCGGTGATGGTGTGGCTGATCTGGTTAGGTCCTGTGATGGTGTCGCTGGTGAAGATATGTGGGCAGAGTTGGAATCGAGGTTTGTTGCATGGATTGGTTCCTGAGTTAGAGTTACTATGGTGTGGTGTGTAGTTGCTGGTGAAAATATGCTTCAGGTTGGCAGGTTGTCCGTGGGCGAGGACTGGTCTGCCTCCCAAGGCCTGTGAAAGTGATGGATTGTTGTCCAGGATGGGTTGTAGATCACTGATGATGTGTTGGAGAGGTTTTAGCTGAGGACTGTACGTGATGGCTAGTGGAGTTCTGTTGGTTTCTTTCTTCGGCTTGTCTTGCAGCAGGAGGCTTCTGGGTACACGTCTGGTTCTATTAGATTCTGTAACCAGGGATATATTTCTGGATAGGTAGTATAGCTGTGTAAGACTTTCAAAAGACCTGGAAAATCAGAAGGTTTACTGGGACAATGGGGGCCTGATTCAAAGCTTATTGAATCAATACAAAGGCCCAGATTGATTTCAGTGGAGTTTTAGATAGGATCAGGAAGAGAGGGATCAGTGGGCCCTGGAAGGAGGAAGAGATGGAGATAAGAAACTTAGTAGAGTTTTGTACTTTGGAAGGGACATCCTTTATTTTGTCTCACCCACTCTCTCTGATCAAGATAGGTGAAAGCTTTGACATAATTCATGAGGAGACTGTATTCTGCTGACGTAAAAACAAACAAAAACATCAAGTAAAGGAAAGTGGTCTGAGGAGAAATGGATAATGAAAAGAACACTTTGGGCACCACCTGTTATTTGTAATTACTACACTCTATCTGTGTATTTTTCCCTTTTCTCAGTTCTATAAGTGTTAATTGTTCCCTAAATAAATAGTTGGACATATACAGCCACAGGGAGGAAGGAAAGACAGACACAAAGAGCAGCCCTATGTGCTGTCAGTGTCAACTAAATTAATTTTTCCGTTGGAAGCTTGGATCTGACTTAAGAACTCAAAAAAGTGTTTGACAGTTCATGCCATCTCCCTTTAGGGTAAGTATCACCCCCATCACTTCAAAGAACAGAAGCCCGGCATAGCATAACAGAGATCTGGAAAAAGACCAGCAACAAAGCCTTAATGACCGACTGCAATGTTTTCTAAAAAAAAAAAATTCTGTTTCATAGAATTGGGATTTTGACAAAGAGTCTTCCAGTTAAAAGGGAAACACAGCCCTGTTTTAATATGTGTTGGGTACAAGAAAAGATTTTATTATACAAAGCCAGATCAGAACTAGAGAGAGTCCCAACCTGAAAAATTTGGATCCAGTTTTGGTTTGTATTTCAAGCTCCCTCTTCCTTAAAGTTTGAAATATCTGGATTTGGGTCCATCTCTCTTCAATGACAAATTATGAAATAAAGCTGCATTCAAGTGGAGTACAAATGCTAGAGAAAGACTTCTTTACACCTGTGACTATGGGGACAGAAAAATATACAAGATTCTGCATGACCCTAAGCGTAAGAATCATATCATCTGTGAGGAACGTGTCAATGTCAAAATTTTACCTGTTGTTTTTTACTCCTATCAGGATAATTCCTTTACTGCATTGTTTTTTCTCATAGTGTATATTTGTTCCCTTCTCCAGATGATATATATAATACATACATGCTATACTATTTATAAATCGAAAGACAGAGAATGAGTGACTAATATTGGGTCTATAGTGAATAATTATTCCTATGTCCTTAAAATAGCTAATTGCACCACCATATTTTTTTCCTACCTCCCAACCCTCACTTAAAAACAATAGCCCCTTCTGTAGCAGCTCTGGAAAAGGCAATTGGATAAAGATGATCCAGAATGACCACCACCCAAATGGAGCATTTCTATCAATGATTTTGCCTTATGAGCATGAATATGGTAGTGTATTAATATTTTGGCTTATCTGTGAGCACTGGCATTTAGGGAGCATTGTTGGTGCTCAACAGGTTTTGCTGCAACTGCAGGTCAGTAACAGTGTAGTTATTAAAAAGCCTGCTTGATATTCAATCAGAGTGTGTGAAAACATAAAAACAATAAGTGTGTGTGTGAAAACAAAAAATCCATGTTAATAGAAAATCAATGTTAAAAGAATGCTATTTAGGTTGTAAAGCTAAGTATTCAGAAGTGAAGAAATGCTAGATTTAAGGTTGCCCAAGTAACCTTAGTTCAGTCCTCTTGTGCACATGACCTATGATACAGTCTTTAATTTCTTGATCACATGCTATTTATTATTCTTCAGATTTACTGTCTCATTCAGTGCACAGGTTGGATAGGATTTTTTGTTGGTTTGTTTGGCTTTATGTCAATTCCTGGTAAGTTTGCTAGAGCATAGAGCTGGATCTGGACCATTTTGTATAAAAACATAACAGAAAAAGGAAAAGCATATGGGCCCAGACTGGGCCATCTAGCCGTGAGATACTTGTTCCAAAAGCAGTGCCAGCTGGGAAGCCAGTCTCACTTGCTGACTTCCTGCCAACTTGCTGTCCAGTAGTGCAGTGAGTGGGATCTCTGCTCCCTGACTCCATCATCATCTTCTCTTCAGGCCCGCCAACCTCAGACACTACCCTGTCTTCTCCACTCCCCACCCAACCTAACAAACCTACTGGTTCACCCCCCTTCTGCCTCCTCTCAAGCCCTCCCGCACCTAACAGCTCCCCATGGACACCTGGAATTGTAATGCCTTCCTTTTCGTCCTGTAGCCCCCAAACCCAAAGCTTCTCTGAACCATACGCTCCCCCATATTTGAAATCCCTCCGTGATCCCAACAGTTTGCCCTTCCTCCTGCTCCTGATCCCTATGCCTCTAACCATTCTGGGCTGTAGAACTTCCCTTTAAGGATGCTCTAGGGATAGATACTTCCAGGACAGTCATCCCCCCTGCTGAGAGCAGAATCTTCTATTTCTTTTGTGGGGGAATCTCTGCCTGTCTTCTCGCCTCCCAAGAAGAATTTGGAAGAAACTCTGCAAGGGGAGCTTGATAGATCTTCCCAGAGCCTGCACAGATTTTACTATTTCCCCCATATACCCAACCCGTATATTATGCCTTGCACAGATACATCAACAAGTCATGGAAACATCTGACATATTGGCACAATATTATTTACAAGAGGCAAGGTATCATTTTTGATGGACTCAAATTCTTTTCCAATCAACTAGAAATTCCAGTCAAGCACTTTCCACAGTCATATTTAGCTGTTCTGTGTACACTAGTCTTCGAATTATTGTTGTTGTTCCCCAAAAGAGTAATCATTCAGGAATATGGGAAAAACATAATCCTTCATACACTTAGCTTTTGTTTAATGGAGCAGTTTGGGAAGTCAAATAAAGTTTAGCTGTTTCTGCCATCTCTACTTCTTAGACAGTTCTTAGGTTTAAAACAATATCAGGCGGTTTAGAGCGCTCCATAAAATCCCAATTTATGACCAAAAAAATTCTGTTGTCAGAAACCTATTAATTCAGCTGAAAAGAGTGACAGTAATTGCAGCTGGCTAAGGGTTGATAAGAAAACGCAGTCTACTAATTTTTAAAAAAGTTACAGACTGGCAAAGTCATGTCAGACAAGAGAATAATGATAGATACACTTGGTGTTTTCTAATTCAAAAAAAGGGAGCGGATTCATAATATTTACTACAATAATAAAAAAATACATTTCCTAAGAGATAACATGCAATCCCTTTGTATCTGGATCTGTCAGTGTCTATTCAGAGATAAATTGACTTGTTGCATACTCAAATTGACCCTGCTGGCTCAGTTAAAAATGAAACATAAATAGATGACATCAGAGTTGACCTAGTAACACTGACAGAGGTTCTGGGCTTCAGGCAATGAGAGTGGCTTCTAAAATAATCCAGATTTCTAACTCTAGAGAAAACAGAATCTAACTATGCAAACAAGAAAACCAAACAGAACTCACTCAGCCCACCCCCTAGCAAAGTTGTTGAAGCACAATAAAGAATGAGTGCCTCCTGCTGCCTTGTGGAGGGACTAGCACTGGCAATGATAGCAGCTCTATGTAATATTAGAACATAGGCGATTTATCACTATCAAACCTAGATTGAGTGGAAGCACTCCAGAGCAATACAGAAAATTGAGCAATATACATAATCAAGCTCTAATGGTTAACACAAGCTTTTCAACCTAGCATGGAAACATTTTCAGGGAGTAACATGGTTTGACTTGAGCTCTTGCTCTTTTTAATCTAGAGACTTTCAATAGTTTTAAAATGCATTTTTTTTTTTGCTTCTGGTGGGCTGTCTCTAGCTTCCCTCTTGAAATAAAAGCTTAATTCCCCTCACACACCCATAATTTTCATGCTCATTTGACAGGACATAGTAAATATTGTTGCAGAAGTACTGCTCCATTCAACTGGCACACACAACAATCTTCCTATGCATCAACTTTCCCGTGAAACAAAAGATCACATTTCTTCAACTTCCTTTACTTCCTCTTTCCTTTTAAAGTAATCTCCAGAAAAACCCCCCACAAATAATAGCTTTGATTTGGGCTTTAGCAGATTAGAATACTTATTAAACACTGTTAATTAAAAAATAGCCACAGTGTTCTAGTGACACTCACAAAGCTATTTAAGCTGGAAACTTTGATCTTTACACAAGAGTCTCTCTAAGTAGTATCTGTCTCTGTTAATTTCAACTCCCAGTAATTAAAAATATATTAAATACATTCTGTAATTCTTATTACTACTCTGTTTTTAATTAGTGGACAACTTCTGTCCTTGTCCCCACCTGAGCTTCTGCTCTTGTTCCTTAGGTCCTTGCCATCAATCATTCCTGCTCCACAGAATCTTTCCCAATCTCTCTCAGAACTGCTTATTCTTCTGGGGAAAAAAATCTGTACATTCCCCTCATTCCCATTGCTAACCATTATGTTGTTTGCAACCTCCTTTTCATCAGCACAGTTCTGGAGGATTGATTTCAATTTGGCTGTCATCCCCTCTATGACTTTGTGCACATCACTTCACCTCTCTCCCCAGACTAGTCTCACAGCAGTGACCATGTTTTCCTAACCGTTGTTAAATCACTATATGCAGTACATATATGGCACTATATCAATGATATTTATTATTAAAATAAACTTCCCTTCCTTGGAGAAAGTTTCTGAAACTTAGTCAGCTGTGACCAGGTGAGACTCCTTTGTGTTCTGGTGCTTACCAGGATTCCTGGGTTTAGTGGCCTTCTGTGGTTGCTCCCCATGCCAACAGGCTGAAATCTGCCGTGTCTAATGTTCCCTTACCTTCTGGGCATGACTGACCAATGGGAAATCTATTTTCTATACTGTCATAAAAACCTCCTTTGCTTCATGTGGGCATGAAGAGTTCCTTCAGGTCTATGAATGTCAAGAAGTCCCTTGGAGATACCTTTTTCTATATAATGGAATTTAAGGTGTCTAGCACAACTCTACGATAGGATTATCATCTTTCTTTTTATCCTAGTTTAAAAGAAGTATGGTTGGATGACCTTTCCTGAGTCCCTTTTTCTGGCTCTTTGTGAACTGAATCTTCTCTGTGGAGGATGAGCCGAAAGAAAAAGACATACTTTCCTTTCCTCTTTTATTTAATTTATTTATTTATTTTTACTCAAGGAACACTGCAAAGTCCATCTGTTTTCTCAGGGTTTTTGCAGAGGCCTGAGATCTTTATATTAGCTCAGATAAAATAATTATATCAAAGATATGGAGCCTCATGCTTCAGGCCATATGTCAAGCACTAGCTAATTGGAGCAAGGAAGACTCTTTCCCTTTGAGCTGGTGGCTCCATAATTGCCTATAATGGGTTTTTGCACCTTCTCCAACAGCTACTGTCAGAGACAGGATATTGAAATAAGTGACTGATGGTCTGATCTGTTATGGCAATTCTTATGTGGAGAGTGGGATGTTTTTTTCTTGGGTGGCTTGTTGGTTCATGCTGTTCTATGGATTGGGATATACTGTTGGATTCACTGCGTTTTCTGGCATTGTACAGTATGGATTGGATTGTGGTGTTTTTGGTTGTTGTTGCATTTATTTATTTTAAATTGTTAAAATCCATAGAGCTTGAGATGGACACTTGTTTCACATAAGGCTAGAATGTAATACTCTCATGCACATTAAGTAGCACTTTATTCCGTAAGGACCCCCCGAAGTAACTGAGTGGACCTTCTTGTGAAGAATGATGCTTCTTGAGGAGAAGTTGGGCATCAGAGATTGGCCCATAGATATAGATATTTTTAAAATCTATTTTTTGTTGAAATGTACAGGAATAACAAACAATGTGCTGCAGATAGTCTGTGCTCTTCAGAGTGGTGAGTGGGAAAGCATTTTAAGGTGTTTATCAAAGTGTGTTCTCTCACTTATTTTTTAATTCAGTTTCTCTGGCATTTATTCCTCAACACACACACACTAGTTCTACAGTAGTTATAAGTGTTTGTGAGAGGAAGAACCTAGGCTGTTAGAATGGATAAATGAATAAAACATAAATACTGTATATAGTATCTATGGCAAAACGTTTCTTGGAGAAAATACCTGACAGGTGCAGATATGAACCTTTACAAACCCGTAACTATAAAGATCTGCATAGGAACAAAATGAGAAAAATCTACTGTATATTTACACTCTAAAATACATTCTAAGATAAACAGGAACAGAACAGGACAGCTCTTTACCAAATGAACTGAGAATAACTGCTGCCATCTGACAACAATTTCCATAAATATAACTCAACTGATAGAATACAGAGATAAGAAAGTTAAGGATTTTGATTTGTTCATTTCAGTGGGCACTCAGATGAGAATTTCAGGAAGAGCCCTGAAGTAGATTTATGTCAATCTACTTTATGATGCACTTTCTACAGTGAAACGTTCAGGGCACTATAACTGAAGCCATACACATGGCATCCAGTAATAAAGATGAGAGTTAGACTTCTGCAATCTTGTTATGTGTAACTCAGGACATATGAACTAAATGCACTGAAAGTAGCTTAGTGTCACTATGAATAAAATTGCATGGACAGCGTCCAAGTAGTAAAATGACTGGACTGAAAAGAAGTAAGATCTTAGAAATAAACAAGATGTGAATGTCTGGACTGTCTGCGGAAAAGATTATCTATTCTAAGCAAACAAGCCCATTGTAAATTGATGTGCCCAAATCCCTTCCACAAAACGAAGGTAAGCTGAGAATACTTAAATGTATGGTAGAACATCCCTATTATTAGTTTTTCCTGTTAGCAATTTACAGGGCAATGAGCCATGTCCTCCCAGCATATGTTAATGGTTAATTCCTCACTCCATCCTTCACAGATTGTCTAGCATGTCCCTATGTATATGTCCAGCCTGTTTTTAGACTAGGCACTATACTTAATATGCAACAGCAAGGTCTAGTTGGACATCTATGCCAGTCCTGTTCTACCCCAGCTCATCTGGTGAACTCCTTGGCTCACCACACTCAGATGCACCAAGTTGGAGCTGAGTGATGATATTTCCACTAAACCTCAGATTGAAGAGAAGTACTCCCCAATCCCAATCCTTGCCATGTGGCTATCTGGTGTACCAATTTCAGTCATCTGCAGGCCACCTCATGGCACCACTGGACTATTGATGAGCCTAATATTCTCCCAGATTCATCTGACTCTAGTACCCATGCAAATGGTCACACTCATAGACTATCTCAAGACAACGATACATGCACTATTGCAACCAAGGATTTCACCCAGACTGTTTCTGGACCAGCTCACATAGCTGACCACATTTTGGGCCTGATCATCAATTTAGGCATGGACATTAGGAGAATGCCCTTCCTGCTTTCAGACCAGGATAAGGCATTGGTTAATCTCTTACCCTCAAACATGAAGTCTGGCAGGCACTTCTCTTTCTTACTGATTTATCTAGATTTCTATGACTCTAAACCAAAGAGGATCCACCCCAATCTCTGAGCATCCTTGATAACACCTGTCTCCTCAAATATGAATACCTTGGCAAAAATACAAATACAACAACATTTTAATAAACCTCTTCATGAAATGCCCACCCAGAGTTTCCCTTCTATTCCTCCCACCCCCATTCTTCCCCATTGTCTCATGGGCTAGATGGAAAAGATGGGCCTTGCAGCATGTCCTGAAAGTAACAGACTTGGGTTATTATGGAATCATGGAGAGAATCAAATTCCAAAGGAGCATCCAAATGGAGAACATGATCCCAAGAGCTGCCTCTCTCAGATCAGCAGAGAATCTAAGCCTTGATTTTTAAAAGACAATAATGAATATTGACAAAGCTGCCTTTCCTTTAAAGGCTTCTTTAGAACTGGAGGTATCAATAAGGAAACATTCTTAATATATTATCTCAACATGACCAGAGAAGCTATAGCATCTGATTAGAGAGAAGTTAAGTGCAAGTATCATCTAACACAGTGATACTCAGAGCTTAGCTGTTCAGGAGACAAATTAGCAATCAACATTACTCCAAAGAGCCATAGTAGTGTGAATTCATTGTTTCATTTACTACAGTATTATATATTCATATTTAAACAGTATGAGAGTGGAAATATTTAGTTATATTAATAATATATATTATTCTCTCAGCAAAATGACTGACCAAGTATTATTATTTATCAACTACGATTTGTTAAAAGCATCCTGAGTGATTAATAACTTAGATTGGTTAATAATTAAATCATAGTGTTTTAAAATCATGTGCTGCAAAGAATGTCAGGAGGCATATTAAAGAGCCACTTTGTTACACGTGAGCATCAATCTGAGTATCACTGATCTAGGAGAACTGACAGGGTATAGAAAGCTTAGTGGTAAACCGAGGCAATTATAGACAGAAAATTGTAGGCAAAGAGGAAGGAAGAAATGCTGTTCAGAATGTAAGTTGGGAAATGTGTTACAAGTCCACCCAATTTAGGCTTAATTAATTTGTACCTTTATTTATAAATCTTTAGATAGAATTATTGTTAAAGTTTGGGGATATATGTTTATTTCAGTCAATGCACAGATAAGACAGGATGGGCATCTGCCCAAGTTACTGAGTTCTCATATACCAGGAAGCCCTCCTCCATTATCATGATGGTCATTCCAGTCTCTGATCCCTGGACAGATCCTTTCATCTTGCTCCTTCAGTTTCTGGGTCAGTATTTCCCCAATTTGGGCTTAGTTCACATGGCTTCTTATACATTTTACATATTTATTAGCATTTTTTTAATCAGAGTTAAGAATTGTTTTATGTAACCTGTACAATACACATGCACAAGCTTGAATTTGCATAACTTTTTCTGTTTACCCTTTATCATTTTAATTTTATACTATCTTGCTCCTGTTTTTCCCAGTATTGGGACATTTAGCATTATGTTTATATATTCATTATACTAATTAACTTTCGTTTATTTAAATTTTTTCAACACAGTATCAAAACATCATATTTGTTCTGTCAGCAATAAAGAAAGCAACAAAATCAGTCTATGTAAGAGAAAAATTGACAAGATAACTCATTATGCCATGCAAAAGGTAGGACATGGCCTCAGCATAAAGTATTATCCCATCCACACTCATTAACTATCCATAATTATGAACTATTAAAGTATAACTAACAAAACTTATTTTTACCATCAGCAATTCTTCATCTTTATATTTCAATATAATAATTTAGCATATATCATAACCTTTAATTTTTATTTGAATAGGACATTTTTGTGATCTTTATTGTCAACATTTTTATCTTTTTCATAGATTTTCAGGGGACTTCTTACTAAAAGTCCAACATCATGTTTATAAATTATGAATAAACTTTGACAGTAATTTTGTTCATTGCTTTTTATTCGGACCTTAATTAATTTTTCTGCAACAAGTTGAATGGCGGGGGTGGGGGGGCAGGGAAGTGATCTCAAACAAACTTCCATTCATCCTTAAGTAGGACCTGAGAGAGGAACACTGCACCAGACATTAGTCAATCATATAAAACCTTCTGGAAATTTCAGAATATAGCCTCACCATAATTAAATGAAAGGTAGAGGCCAACTTACCCTTGACCAGACATAGTACTAAATTTTAATCACTTAATAAGCATTTGACAGCCTGCACAGAGGAGAATTCTTGGTGTAAGTTCTGATAAAATGTCACCCTTGGGATAGCTTGGTGCATAAAGTTCTTTTAAAACGGTTGTGTTACCATAATATAAGGTCTTCATGACAGCAAATGTGTCAAGTGTCAGGAACTCATTCCAGAATTTGAAAGTGTAACATCTTTACATAATGATAATCTGTTTCTTCAAAACAACTCAATCACACAAAGATGAAGTATTCAAATGGGAGTGCTGCTACTTTTTTCTGGTGGGTTTCAAGACCCAAAAGATATCTATTTTTAGTTAAATTACTGAAAACATGTCCTTGTTAATAATAGAACAAACGTTGAAACTCCTTAATATGAAAGCTTATTGTCATTTCACATTTTTTCTGAGAACATCTAACAACAAAGGAGTCAAGAGAAACACCTACGGTGATTTAAAACAATGAATTTAAGGACAATATAAGAGTCACGCATCCATCCCAAGCCTGATGAGAAATATAAACATTTCATTCTATCAACAGCAATGCGGATAATGCATCTCAGAGGACAATCAACTCCTAGGTGGAAAATACTTCATTAAGAGGAAGTTATGTTTTCAAATAATTACACATTTCTGAGGGAGGACCAAGGATAAACTAAGAGACCATATAGGTCTCAAAACAAAACATGCATTAAAAGTTCTTTTAAAAATCCAAATTTATAGAACTGGAGTGAAGCGCTGGTTTATTGGGCCCAAATATGTCACATAACAATTTTTATCTGTCTTCTATGTGGATTAGATACGATATGGCAAGTCTATCATATTTCCACCAAAGATTCAGTAGATGAGGTATTCTGGGTTTTGGCTGATGCCCAGTTGTATGTGGGTGATGAGTAGGTAGGACCTACTGAACTTGGGCCAGCTTGGAAGTATTTCCAGACTTTGCTGCCTACACTGGAACTGTGGAGAGAAGATGTAATGATAAAAATAAATAATATTTTTCAATTCACCTCATACAAGTACTGTAGTGCAATCTCTTTGTCATGAAAGTGCAACTTACAAATGTAGATTTTTTTTGTTACATAGCTGCACTCAAAAACAAAAAACGTAAAACTTTAGAGCCTACAAGTCCACACAGTCCTATTTCTTGTTCAGCCAATTGCTAAGACAAATAAGTTTATTTACATTCACAGGAGATAATGCTGACCTCTTCTTATTTACATCACCAGAAAGTGAGAACAGGCACTTGCATGGTACTTTTGTAGCTGGCATTGCAAGGTATTTACATGCCAGATATGCTAAATATTCATATGCCCCTTCATGCTTTGGCCGCCATTCCAGAGGACATGATTTCCTGCTGATGATGTTTGTTAAAAAAATAATTCCTTAATTAAATTTGTGACTGAACTCCCTGGGGGGACAATTGAATGTCCCCTTCTCTGTTTTACCCACATTCTGCCATATATTTCATGTTATAGCAATCTTGGATGATGACCCAGCACGTTGTTCATTTTAAGAACACTTTCACTGCAGATTTCACAAAACGCAAAGAAGGTACCAATGTGAGATTTCCAAAGATAGTGTGACAAAGTTCTCCTCTGCCTTGGTGGGTCTTGTGCTTATTGGCGGATTTTTTCACCTCAGAGGTTCACGGCAGCCCTCTGTTTGGCCACTTTCATGGCTCAAATCTGCCGTTCACTCAGTTAGCCTCATCACTGGCCAGCATGGGGAAAGGAAGAACAACAATCCCCGCAGACTCTGCTGATCCACCCAGTGGATCGAGAAACAGGCCAGAGTTCTGGTTCCCTCTGGTGGAACCCACAGTCCAGTTCAACTCCTCCAGTATCAAGTAGGGAGTTGGGGGGATGGCTACAACAGTGCCATGAGAACGCCTGTTCTCACTTTGAGGTGACCTTGTAAACAAGAAATTGACAGCATTATCGCCTGCAAATGTAAACAAACTTGTTTGTCTGAGCCATTGGCTGAACAAGAAGTAGAACTGAGTGGACTCGCGGGCTCTAAAATTTTACATTGTTTTGTTTTTGAATGCAGGTTTGTTTTGTTTTGTTTTGACATAATTGTACACTTGTAAGTTCAACTTTCATGAGAAAGACTGCACTATAGTACTTCTATTGGGTAAATTGAAAAATACTATTTATTTGGTTTTTTTACAATGCAAATACTTGTAATAAAAAATAAATATAAAGTGAGCACTGTACACTTTGTATTCTGTGTTGTAATTGAAATCAATATATTTGAAAATGTAGAAAACATCCAAAAATATTAACAGTGTGATTAAGTGCAATTAATTTTTTTGATTGCTTGATAGCCCTAGTGGATTTGAATACTAAAGGATAGCATTAGGTAGCATGTTAAAGCATGTGTGCACACGTATCTACTGTACCATCAAGGGATCTTTAATTCAGTAGTGAATATAGGGAGCTCCAGGAGGAGCTATGTGACCCCTGCAATGGAAACATACACAATGTATTCATGCAGTACAAGAAGAGCATGGTTGCTACCCACCCATGAAGAGAATGCTCCACTCCATCTACCTTATTCTGAATACTAGCCAGTGCACAAGGGAGAATTAGCCATAGCCCTGCCGCTTTCCACCTTGCCTACCTTGTCAGCTCCCAGACTACTGCACTGGGCAGCACAGCAGGGGGAGGAGGTGACCAGCCCTCTGGGGAGAAAGAAGTGGTTCGGGACTATTTAGAAAAGCTGGACGAGGACAAGTCCATGGGGCCGGATGCGCTGCAACCAAGAGTGCTAAAGGAGTTGGCGGATGTGATTGCAGAGCCATTGGCCATTATCTTTGAAAACTCATGGCAATCAGGGGAGGTCCCGGACAACTGGAAAAAGGCTAATGTAGTGCCCATCTTTAAAAAAGGGAAGGAGGAGGATTCTGGGAACTACAGGCCAGTCAGCCTCACCTCAGTCCCTGGAAAAATCATGGAGCAGGTCCTCAAGGAATCAATTCTGAAGCACTTAGAGGAGAGGAAAGTGATCAGGAACAGTCAGCATGGATTCACCAAGGGCAAGTCATGCCTGACTAATCTAATTGCCTTCTATGACAAGATAACTGGCTCTGTGGATGAGGGGAAAGTGGTGGACGTGTTGTTCCTTGACTTTAGCAAAGCTTTTGACACGGTCTCCCACAGTATTCTTGCCAGCAAGTTAAAGAAGTATGGTCTGGATGAATGGACGATAAGGTGGATAGAAAGTTGGCTAGATTGTTGGGCTCAACGGGTAGCGATCAATGGCTTCATGTCTAGTTGGCAGCCGGTATCAAGTGGAGTGCCCCAAGGGTCAATCCTCGGGCCGGTTTTGTTCAATATCTTCATAAATGATCTGGAGGATGGTGTGGATTGCACCCTCAGCAAGTTTGCAGAGGACACTAAACTGGGAGGAGAGGTAGATAGGCTGGAGGGTAGGGATAGGATACAGAGGGACCTAGACAAATTAGAGGATTGGGCCAAAAGAAATCTGATGAGGTTCAACAAGGACAAGTGCAAAGTCCTGAACTTAGGACTGAAGAATCCCATGCACCGCTACAGACTAGGGACCAAATGGCTAGGCAGCAGTTCTGCAGAAAAGGACCTAGGGGTTACAGTGGACGAGAAGCTGGATATGAATCAACAGTGTGCCCTTGTTGCCAAGAAGGCCAATAGCATTTTGGGATGTATATGTAGGGGCATTGTCAGCAGATCGAGGGACGTGATCGTTCCCCTCTATTCGACATTGGTGAGGCCTCATCTGGAGTAGTGTGTCCAGTTTTAGGCCCCACACTACAAGAAGGATGTTGAAAAATTGGAAAGAGGCCAGCAGAGGGCAACAAAAATGATTAGGGGACTGGAACACACGACTAATGAGGAGAGGCTGAGGGAACTGGGATTGTTTAGTCTGCAGAAGAGAAGAATGAAGGGGGATTTGATAGCTGCTTTCAACTACCTGAAAGGGGGTTCCAAAGAGGATGGATCTAGACTGTTCTCAGTGGTAGCTGATGACAGAACAGGGAATAATGGTCTCAAGTTGCAGTGGGGGAGGTTTAGGTTGGATATTAGGAAAAACTTTTTCACTAGGAGGGTGGTGAAACACTGGAATGTATTATCTAGGGAGGTGGTGGAATCTCCTTCCTTAGATATTTTTAAGGTCAGGCTTGACAAAGCCCTGGCTGGGATGATTTAGTTGGGGATTGGTCCTGTTTTGAGCAGGGGTTGGACTAGATGACCTCCTAAGGTCCCTTCCAGCCCTGATATCCTATGATACCTTTGAAGGTTAGGTACAGAGCACCTAAGATACTTAGGTGCCACTGTGATCCACAAATCCCCTGCTTGCCTGCCTAACCCTAGTGCCTAAGTTCACTGAGCACCTAAGTTTGCAAGTAAAAGTTCTTTAAGCACCTACATTTCTGCCTCCGATCACATGAGCTGCTACCTCCCCTCTAGGAGTCCAAACACCTAGCTCTCACCTACACCCTAGTGTGATACACAAAGCGGGGAAGATCCCTTTGGTTTAACTAATATAAGTCGAGAGAGGAGCAGGCCTCCCAAAGTTACCAGAAAGCTGGTGTGCATCTAGATTGTTGGAACTAGGGGTGCTGGGAGCGTGGCAGCTCCTCTCTGGCTTGAAGTAGTGATAATCAAATACATAGTTTCTGTTTTCAGCACCCCCAGTATAAAAATTGTTCCAGCACGCCTTCATGCATCTCCCTCTCCCTGCTAAAAGCAGAAGGAAGTTCCCCCCGCTTTCCCTAGCTTGGATAAGCATCACTTCCCCTTCGAGCTCCCTTTGGCTGGTGCAGTGAGAGTACCCCTTCCTGTTTCAATCAATTTTAACCACTGCTAGAAATTACTGTACTTACGAATTGAATTTCTGCAACTAAAACTAAGACTCACACTTTTCAGTGGGCAATATCAAATAATCAATCTACTTTCCAAAGCGGCTTATTCAGTTGTGAAGTTTATGCAACTTTGGTCACAGTGTTACATGATCCCACCTGCTATTTGTAAGGACTTTAGCTGAAGCTCAAGAGACGAATTTCAATTAGCAGCATACATGCACCTGAAATATAAAGTGCCAAAGAAAGGAGGATCTCACTCTTTCCCTATCTTGTTACACTCAACCATGAGAATTGATTTGTGTGGTTCCTAATGTGCTTTAGTGGGAGTTTTAGTCTTGAGAATGAGAATCTGAATATCTGGTTTAGTGGTTGGGGGGGGGGGGGGGAATTCCACAGCCTGCATATCTACTCTAAGCTTTTAAATAGTCTGTATTTTCATTGACTGGCCATTTCATTTCTTTGCAGGCTGCTGGGGTTGCATAAGAAGAGAATAACAATTGCCAGTTAATCCAAATACAGAGCACTGTAAAGGTTGAAGTACTAGAGCATCCTGCCATTTTGTATACACTTATGAAGGATTAAAGCTCTCATTCTTGTGACAAAAAAAAAAAAAAATGAAGTGAGGACAGTAAATGACTGAAAATAATAGGGATATCATTCTTTGAGGATTCCTGGTGGAACAGACATTTATTGATGGGAAACCATTAGACAGAAAACAGAGTAAAATTTCAAATCATTTTATTTATTTACCAGTCAACAAATGCACAGCTAACATGCTATATGCCATTCCACTGGCACTTTGGAGACCCAAAGTAGTCCACAGCTCCAGATTTTGGGCTTGGCATTTCAAACCAGCAGGGACTGGGGACAGCAGAAGTGAAGCTTAGTCTTTGAGTGGGAGAGAGTGTAAAATGCATCACTCAGTTGAAGCATTCTGAAGTGGCTGCCACAGATAGACAGTTGAGCATCTGTCAGCTTTCTGCGCCACAGGGTCTATGTTGAAATGTAAATGCATATTCCCAGGATGCTTAGTTTAGCCTGCTAGAATGAACTGTATACCAAACAGAGCCAGGCAAATGGTTTGCAGCAAATAATTATTGGATGAATTTCACCTCTTTTTCTGTTTGTGAGTTGTCCACTAACACCACAGAATTTTCTCAGTTGAATTCATTATTTAAATGTGTCCTTGGATTACTGTGTTACCAGAACCCTATGCCATAGGCCTGGCACTATAGTAGTTGAACGAGATGGGTAAGGGCCTGTAACCACACCAATAGTAGGGCATCATGAGCTGCCATCCTCAGAAAGAGGACTTTGGTTTGGCCATTGGTTAGCACTAATTATGAGCTGTATATATAAAGTAGGACACTTAATGAATTACATCTAGCATCTTACCTCCAATAATGAAAACAAATGCTATACATTAAGGATAACATTCTTAACTTTTAACTGAGGAAGCCAAGTCCCATTTTCAAAAGAGAATTAGGACCAGATTTTTGAAGATATTTAGGTATCAATCTGCATATTTAAACACCTAATGGGATTTTCAAAAGTGCCTAGAGCCTAACTCATACTGAAATCCAGGTGCCCAATCCCATTAGACCCCTCTTCAGGTTTCTAAATATCTCTAAATCTGGACGGGAGGAACCTAAATCCTATTCAATAAGATTTTGATCCTAGGTGCTAAAGACACTTTTGAAAATGGGACTTGGGTTCCTAAATCCCATAGACATTAATTTTGCCACAAATCACTATGAGTTTGTGAAATTTGGGCCTGCTCTTATAAGGCTTTACTCATCCGCGTAATGTTTACTCAGATGGAGTAGTTCAAATACAAATCACTGGGACTAAGTCACATAAGTAGCGATCGCTCACATGAGCATGGCTGGATCAGGTATTCCTGATGCTGCACTGGGAAGCCACCTTCTACCAGAGATTAAAGTACAGAATTATAAATACCACTATTGTGATACATATGAAATCAGATTCGATTTTCATAATTTGTATACTCAGGGGGTAAAGTCTTACAAGGATATGAAATATAAACAATGAATTTAAAAACCATCTCAAAATTTGAGAACTTGAGCGGACCTACTTTTTTTTTAAAATGGGGAAGGTTGGCTATCTCCTGGGCTTTAAATGCTGTGCTGTGGCTGTCTGCTTAAAAAAAACCTACTAACGTGACTATTATATTTTAGCATATTTCCCAATGGAGCTGTTCAGGCTTCAGACTTAAAAAGCTGTCCACAACTTCTGCAAATTTATTTATCCCTCAGGATGGTCAAACTAGCTGATCAAAATTTTAATGAAGTATTTGCACTTCCTTTTATTTTTTTTTCCTTTTTAGCAACTGTTAAAGTTTTGGAAGTAATCTTGAGTTTTATTTATTAAGAAGCCAAAACCAATGCCTTTGATTAGAAGAAAACCTCTAAAAGGTTTATATAAGACAGCAAACTTGTACTTCAACCTTTCCACCTGGGAATTTTTCACCCAAGTTTCAACTCTATTGACAAAGCTGTGACAATCCAATTGGAAATACTGAAGCAGTGTACACTTAATGAGCAGGTGAAAATCAAGTATTACTCCAATCTTAATATATTACACACTGAGGGGCAATTTTCCATGTTTATGTATATTTGTCAATGTGTGTGACTATACACACACACAAAGTCAGAAACAGACATCATATATGTTAGCATACAGTCCTTAAAGTGAATACAATTCAGGTATCAGATACCTCTATAGGAAAAATAACAGTTTCATTGGCATCGATTTGGGATGGCTGCACTTTTCATGAATGACTTAATTTAGACATGCAGCCCAACCAGACAAGAAAGTCCTGATAAACACTTTGAATGAAATCCTGGCCCTAGTGAAGTTAATGGGAATCTTGTGTTCAATGGGGCAAGGATTTCACATTTTGTGTCTTACCACAACATTGAATAGTCTGTATGCGCCTTTTAAAAAAATCTTTTGTTAGCACTAATATCAGGCCCAGACCTTAGGAATTTGGTGAGAGAAACAGACACTGTATATGTACACATTCCTGAAACGCATCATACTGCAAAATTCCCCATTGATTTCACTGGAAAGAGAAGAATTAGGATCTACAACTTCTCTTTTTGCAGGCTGCAGCAGTTCTCTTCTGAACTCGTACTATTGGTTCCATTAGGTCATGTTTTAGGAAACACAAACTTGTCTTCGTTATTTTATTCCCAGTTCTCACCATTTATATATAAATGTCACACTCTTGACTTTATTTTGTGTACTGAAAAACAGATTTAGCCAATATGGTCCCCGCCCACAAACTTGCCATTATTTACTGTAAGGACATCTAATTAACAAACTTTTTGATATCTTTCCTAGCCTTTAAGTGACTGAAGTTTTGCTGTATCATTCTCCTATCACAAGGCTGATTTTTTTTTTTTTAAACTTTCATTCCTGTGTATTTGTTTTCATCCCATTTCTATGAGCTGAGTTTTCCCTCACAAAGATTCCCCACAGTAGCTTGTTCGGAGAACAAGTCCCCCCCACCAATTGGAAGGAAATGTAAAAGTCCACCTCCACACTGGATGGATTTGTAGATTTCTAAAGCCATATGCTATACATGACATGTATAGCAACTGGAGAGGCTACTGCTTGGTAATCCTGAAAATTTGGACCCAGTAATTTAGATGCTTAAATATCAATTTAGACCTTTAGACAGCCATGTTTGAAAATGTTGGCATGTGCCTATTGTATCTCACAGTGCTCCTCTTGTATGATGTGAAGCAGGGACTGCGGGTGAGGACCCTGTGGAGTGCACTGCACTCCGTTCTTTCCAAAAGGAAAAAAACCTTGTTCTTCTGAAGTATATTTATGAGCCCCAGGGAGAAGTCATCTCAGGCAGAGAGGACTTAGCAGTGGGATTTATTCATATTCAGAGACATGAAAATCTCAATTGTCCCAACCCTCTAATCTGATAGCATACTTAACAGCAACCTCTGAGAGCCCCCTTCAGCACTTTGCTGGTAACACACTAATGGAAATAAGTCCTTACAGTGTCTAAAATCCAAGTCCCAGATACTCCATTCTAATTTGAGAGAATATTCTCCCTAGATAGTCTGGGGTCAGTCTTTAATGCATATGGGAAGGCAAACATTTGTTCATCTTTGTACACAGTACACATTGTTGCTATTATAAAACACACGGATTAGTTGGTCATTTTGATCAAACACCATGCACAACGAAAATATAATCTAAACCTACAGTCCTGATTGAAGAACTTCAGAGAACAGAGGAATTGCCATTCTGGAGCAGACCAGTCTCCATTCCATCCTGTCTGTCTCTAACAGTGGTCATTATCAGATATGTCTGCAAGACACCGGTCATGGACAAGTATGATGGAGAGGAAGTTCTCCTAATCCTCATTAGTTAGTGGTTGGTATGTGAACAGAAGCATGATTGTGTATCTCTCTGAAAAGAACAAAGGATTTTTTCCCTTTAATGTGGATTTGAGCCAGTCAGAAAAATTCCAACAAAACATTGTTTTATTGGAATTTGCCCATTCACTCAAATTGAGAAGTTTCATGGAAACAGTTTGATTTCAACAAAGTTCCAATAGACCCAAGGCAGGTTGTCATCAGAAACGTGCCTGGTTTTCTGCCAGCTCAGCCACTTAACTCATCAGCCTGCTAAGCCAAGAGCCCTGGAGCTTGGGATCCAGAACTACCAGGGCTCTAAACTATCAAGGATGCTGTGCTTTCCAGGCTCCCTATGTTCCTAGGAGCCTGAATGGCTGGTTGCTTTGGAGACAGGGATCCTGGAAGTCCAAGCTGCTGGAAGTTGTGGGCTGATATTGATGTGATTGCCAGTTTTACTGCTGCCCACCACTGAACAGAAGCAGCAAAATGGATCAAACTCTTGTTAACTTGACAAGAGTCTGTTCATTTTTGCAGCTACCCAGGAAATTGACAAAACAACCTGTCAGTTTCAATACGTAGCTGGGAAGGCTTCTATATTCCTTAGCTCTGCTACCAGGCAGTCAGGAGTATATTTAATTCTCGGAACAAAATATTTTAGTATTTCAGTTCTAAAAAAGTTTGAGCTTTGAGCATTTCAGCTCAATTTAGCACAAAAAATATATTTCTCAAAACTCAAAAATGTTGGCAGAACTAAAATTAAATTTTCCAGCTAGCTCTTCTATGGATTTATTATCCATATAAATATCTAGACCATCTGACCATCCTTTTGGAAATTCTATTAAGGTTTTGTCCCCATTGCTATCTAGTGGGGATACATTCCATAGGTTAATTGTGCTCTAAGAAAGCAAATTCATTTGTTAGTTTTGATATTCTGCTTTTCAGTTTCATTGAAAGTTTCCTTGTTCTTTTATTATTAGGAGGCCGAATATCAGCACTCAATTTCCCTCCTCTATACCCTTCATTATTTTGATATATATCTCTAACTTGTCTCTCCTCTATGGTATCATGTTCCAAATTTTTCAGTATCGCCTCACATTAAGTCCTCCCATTATTCTAATTATTTTTGGTGCTTGTCTCCAAAGCACTTGTATTTTTCCTATATCCTCTTTTTCAGATCAGGTGACCAGAACCAAACATAGTATTGCAACTGACAACTTACTCTTGCTGTAAATAGCATTATATTTCCAGTTTCTTATTATAGTTTAAGTCTTATACATACAAAGATGGTTTGCTATTTTGAAGACTGCTGCACATTGAGCAGAGATAGTCTACAGCTGCCCACAATTATGTCCAGATCTTTAAAAGTTAATTTACAATCACCCACCAGTATGTATGAATAGTTCAACATATTCTTTCCTAAATGCATTTTCCATCCCTTTTGAGCTGGGAAGCTGGCCAAAGTTGGGGTTCCTGCAGCTTGTTTCCACTAGGAGGAGAAAGTGATGGTGAAGTCAGATATCTTTGATACAGTCCTGTTTGTTTACAAATAAAGTACAAAGTCCTGTTTCCCCTGAACACAGAAGGAATCAAACAGGAAACAGTTTATTTACTGATAGTTCAAAGCCCCTTTCAGCCAGCACTCAGCCCCAAAAGCACCCCTGGAAGGCTTTTCTCCTAGCCACACTCTCAGTGCTTGTTCAGGCTATGTCTGGACTCCCTCACTGCCTTCTTTCTGCTTCTCTGGTGTTTCTCCCCTTATCTCTTTCACACAGACGCACAAACCTCCAAACAATGAAACTCCTCTACCCAATTTAAAATGGTTTTAATTCTTTAGCAGACTCACCTGTGCCTTTGTTTTGGCTGGTGATGTAGTTTGAGTCCCCTATTGTTTCTTAATTTATCAGGAATGAAGGATGGTTGTTACACTCCGTTTCAGTGACATCTTGCCCAATGCAAATGCAATGTTGTGCATTGGTCAGCCTTGAATTTCATATGCCTTTGTGTTCCCCATTCACTTAAGTTTCTCTTTAGGTCCCTCTGAAGGTCTTCACAATATTCTCTAGTCTTGACTAATAATAGATTTAGATCTACAATTTTTGCCACTAGACTGCTCACTCCCTTTTCCAGATCATGGATAAATGTACTACACAACACTAGAATGCATACAGATCTTTGGGGCATACCACTGTCAATATTTTGCAGTGTTAAAAATTGTCCACTTGTTCCTACTTGTTGTATTTTGTGTCTCAGCCAGTTTCCAATCTATGGCAACCACGGACAGCACTTTACCTCAAGAGCTATAAGATAGCCTGTTGTGAGGAAATATTACAAAGGCTTTTTCCAAAATCCAACTAAATTATGTTGGACAGTTCACCTTCATCCACTATTTTGTGGACATGCTCAACTACTCAGATTAGAGACACTTCACTAAGATTTCTTGAGTAAGCACCTTTAGAATATTTTAATAACGTACCTCCAAGTCAACTCAACATCAGGCTCAGTATCAATGGAATAGAAATATATATTAACATTGTTTTTTCTTTGCCAGCAGAAATTATATTTCTATTTTATAATAAAATAAATCAATCAGTAAGTGCCTTTGAGAAGAAACATTTTACCAAGGTGTACCATCTACACTGGTATCCAGGAAGATAGTTATGTTTACAGTATAACTAAACTCTCATAATTTTATTAATATTAAGACAGACACTAGCAATACAGTATTTGCTGAAGTGAAGGGCAACAGTAGCATTTGTCTGGAGCTTTTCCCCCTTCTAAAAATCTGAAGGATTATTGAAAAAGTAATAAATCCCACTGGTTTCAAGTATAAGTGCTTTCCTAAATAAGGACATTTTCTTCCCCCAGACCCTATACAGTATATGGTCCCAAACCTGCAAATATGGGCATGCTTAACTTTACTACAGTGACTAGCATTTCAATGAGACTACTAACAATAGCAGAGTTAAGCACGTTTAAGTGTTTGTAGAATTGGGGTCTAGTGAGTGTTGTAGCTCAAACTTTAGAGGACATGTCGCTAACGAAGTTCCACTAAACAGACTAGAAATTAAACCCTGCATGGATTTCTTACCTGGATAATTTGTGATGATTCTTCTTCCCTGTCTTAGTTCATCTGAGTAAATTAATATCTACCTATATGATGTTACAAGGCAAATTACAATCATTACTGATATTATCTCCAGTGAAACAAAATGGAAATGGTTTACTTAGCTGTTGAGAGAGGAGAGCTAATTGCAATGGATTAGAAGAGAACTATTAACACACACCATTTTCTTTTACGAACATCTATAACTATTCATAGTATTTTCTTAGAGATTCTATTTTTTAGACTGCATTCCTCTTCCTTCCAGTAGCTTCTAGGCTTTTGCCTATTAATTCTGTAAAGGCAGAGTAATTGCACAATATTTTTAGCTCCTTAGGTACTACTTCCATAATTATTAATAAATCTGAAAGGCATTTATATAAAAATCTCACTACAGTTCTTTTGAAGCATTTCAGTTTTGCTGTTTAGATTAGATGCTTTCTATGCATGTAATCCACCCGAGATGCTTTTTACTTTTCCAGTATTATGAGCAATTCCTCAAGAAATGTGGAAGAGTTTCTAGTTTCTTTCTATAAAGTTTCTCCAAAGACAGGATTAATACATTAATATCCTTGGCCAGCATTTTCTTATACCATCACATTAAATTCTTAAAGCATCTTTCTTTGAATTATGAAAAGTGATTTTGCTCTGTTGGAGGTAAAAGAATCAATCTCAAAAGAGGAAAACACCTTTTAAATTAAGCATTAGCAAGGAAAAGATTGAATTTAAAAAAAAAAGTCCTATAAAAATACTTTTAAAGTGTCTCTGATTACAAGAATTTAAAGATCCAAGGACCAGTCTAACAAAGGCAAAATTGGCCCTTATTCAGACATGTTGTGTGCTGCAGTCATTAGAGTTTCCTTTGGGTATCTGTGCCTTGGGACACAGTCTAAGTGCCTAATTCTGCAAATATTTACACACACGCTTGTTGTGTCTTTGCACTTTACACAAAACCAAATGAAGGAAACCAGATGGGCACAGTTAGGTTCCAAATAAAGAGTGCTTACTAAAAATACACAAGCATGCCAGGCCAAAAAAATTGCAGGATTGGCTATGGAGAGGAATCTGCCCCAAAGGGGGCATGGCTGCTGGTTTTATATCCCCAACCTGCCTCCTGTTTTCTGTGGCATCACAGGAAATCATCAATGCAGCATAACTCTGCAGTGTGCAGAGGCTACCTGAACTGTAAATCAATGGGTACCCTCACTACTAGAAATTAGAGCTGTTCAAACACCAGAAAATATTGGTGTAAATTTTCATTAAAAATTGTTTTTTCTACTACCAAAAAATAAATTTTGGAAAGTGTTGGCTCTGTCTATTGGAAATAGGTAAATTTTCACCAGACTCCTGAAATCTGTGATTAGAATCTACCATGGTGCATACAACTGGCCCATGTTACTTTGTTTATAGACCATTATTTTTAATATGTTGTTTTTAACAGCACACATTTGGTTGAATAACTTATACATATATCTAATTGACTATTTTTAGCAACTGTTGGTATTGCTCTAAGGGGAGGCATCAAGTTATGAGTTTGGGGTGTGACCTGTTACCCCCCACCTCCCTCCTGATGTACTGGGGTACCCCAGAGCCCACCTGTTCCACCAGCCTGGGCTCCCTTACACTGTCCTGCTGAGCCAGGCCCTCAAGCCTCTTCCCACACACACAGGTAAGGACACACTCAGCTGCAGAAAGACAGACACCAAAGTCAGCACTGCATGGGAAGGCTTCAGCTAGGGAATTTCCCAGCACTCCAGTGCACACCCCCTCCAGAATGTAAACCCAAAATTAAGTGCCTTGCATAATGACAGGTTTCAGAGAAGCAGCTGTGTTAGTCTGTACAATTTTGGGTTAAAAGAAAAGGAGTACTTGTGGCACCTTAGAGACTAACAAATTTATTTGAGCATAAACTTCCGCTGTAGCTCACGAAAGCTTATGCTCAAATAAATTTGTTAGTCTAAGGTGCCACAAGTACTCCTTTTAACCCAAAATTGTACAGTCTTGCACTGCACAGAGAACGATGTAGTGTAAGGTCATGAAATTTGCCCCCTCCCTCAATGTGGAGGCAGATACGGACAGCTTCTGCCCCGCTCCCCCAGCTATGAATGCCACAAACTCATTTTAGAGAAAATGAAACAAATTTATTAACTACAAAAGAGCTTTTAAGTGATTACATGGGTTAGCAACCAGATTAAACCAGAGTACCTATCAAATGAAAAAAAAAAACATGCAAACTAAGTTTAAGATACTAAAGAAACTGGTTACATCTGATGAAGTGAGCTGTAGCTCACGAAAGCTCATACTCAAATAAATTGGTTAGTCTCTAAGGTGCCACAAGTACTCCTTTTCTTTTTGCGAATACAGACTAACGCGGCTGTTCCTCTGAAACCTGGTTACAAGTTGTAATTTCTCACCCTAAATGTTGTTTTAGGGAGATTGTAGTGGTTCTTGAAGGCAAGCTGCTGTTGCTTGCAGCTTAAAACTCTAGGTTATTTCTTTCACAGGCCAGACACCTTTCCAGCCTGGGCTCAGCTCTTCTCCCCCCACTCCCGTTTGTCTTTGTTTCTTAGATGTTCACAGCAGTCATCTTGGGTGGGGATTCAGTGAAGAACGATCACTCTGTATGTCACTCCTCTGCCTTAAATAGGTTTTACATATGGTGGGAATACTTCATTTTCCAGTGTGGTCCCCACTCTCCAGAGGAAAAATACTGGCATTCTATAATGGAGTCCAGTTCCAGGTGACTTGCTCACATGATCCTGTAATGTCAAAGCAGCCATGAGTCAGAGGCTCTTTGTAGCATCTCAGGAAAGCTTCTCAAGAAGGTGGAAGATTAGCATCTTCAAAGACTTATTGTTCTCTCTAATGGTCCATTGACTTGTTTCCAGCTAGCCAGTCAGACTGATTGCATTCTGTCTGGTGGGCGTTCCCCAGATGCAAACACTTTTGTAATACAAATGTATATTCAATATTCCTAACTTTAGATCCAAAAATGATGCAGGCATACACATAGGATGATCATATTCAGTAAATCATAACCTTTCTAATGATACCTCACATGAGGTATCTTGCATAAAATAGATTAGGATTATGACACAATCATAATATTACTATAAGAAATATGGGAAGCAGTGTGTAACTGGGGTGTAGACTCACCAGTGGTGCCTCCTGCTGGTCATCTCAGTGAATTAGCTCACCAGCCCCTGGAGCGCCCTCCTCAGGGCGGTGTCTCACCTTGCTGCTGGCTCCCATGTCCCTCCCAGGACCCTAGTACCCCTTTCCTCTGGGTGCTATCCCCTGGCAGTACCCCACAATTCTGGGTCTCCAGCTCCCACAGGAATCCCCACACCCACTATCTCTACCTCACCTCGGTCATCGGCTCCTGCCAGTCACCAGCTAGCCCCCATACCCTGGGGCAGATTGCAGTATGAGCTACTCATCACAGGCAAGGTTTGCACCTGCTATCTCTGCCTACCGGTGGCTACCCCTACACCTTATAGGCCTCCCTAGGCCTGCAGTTTTCCTAGGCCAGAGCTCCCCAGCTCCCTTGGCCTTTCCTCAACCCTTCTCCGAACTAGGTCCTCTATTCCAGTCTCTGCAGCCAAGTCCCTCCCTCTCAGAGCTAGAGAGAGAATACTCTCTAGGCCTCTGGCTCACAACCTTTATAAAGCCAGCTGGGCCCTGATTGGGGCATGGCCCCCAGCTGAGCCTGCTTCCCCAATCAGCCTTGCTGCCTTCCTTCTACAACAGCCCTCTCTCAGAGCTGTTCTAAACCCGTCTGGGCCTGAGCTGGTGTCTACCCTGCTACACAGTGTCATAGGGAGTAAAGCCAGCTAGGAGTTTTTCAACTAAAACTCTTTTTTGAACAATGCTGATTTGTCAAAATTGAAACTATTTGTTGAGGAAAATTTGTTTTAAACCAATTTCTCAACTTGAAAAACATTTTGAAATTGTTGAAATGAAATGTTTTCTACACTTTCAAAGCAAAAAATATCCAGTTTTATTTTAAAATGATATTTTGTTTAGAAATGTAAGATAATTGTGGTTTTAAACAATAAGAAATGATTGAAAGTGAAATGAACTGATTTGCTGGATGAATTTTTTAAAATTGTTTTGTTTAATTAATATGTTTGAGATTTCAACTTTTCATTCTGATTAAGGATGGGGAAAAATTTGAAGTTACAAAATGTCTGCATGAACAGGGAAACTTTCTTGCCTGGCTCTAGTTGGGAGTAACAATGTAAATGATGTAATGTTGTTAAGGTCGGGACTATGTTAATACTTCTGATAAGCCTCTGAACATGCCCAGAATGAATTAGGTGTTTCTAGAAGTCTGACTGACCTGGATACTCACGTAGTAAATTAAAGGCACATGTATTTTTTACTATCCAACCTAACTTCTGAGCCCTTCTTCTTCTGTATATAGATGCACTCAAATGTTCTGAGTACAGGATTGGGAGGCATGTCCAGCTCTGACACTTTCAGACATAGTATAAGAAGTATCATTACTGTTAAAGTCAACATAATTAGGCTGAGTTTGGCACATTCACCCTCTCCCTTCCACCACTGAATTCTACTGATTCATTGTGTGAGTAACATAGGTTTTTGTTCTGTTTTTTACAGTGTTGCCCCAGTTGGACATGTGGCCTGTGCCTTCCCAATAAGATTCTCGGAGGACAATCCGGTTGACTCAGCCAGGATGTCTATTGGAGACTATACCAGAATGAGCTCGTGGCACACTTTGAAAGAGTGCAGTATTCATTCTCTCTCCTGTGCAGCTTCTGAGCCCCTCTTCAGAGGAAGAAAAAGACAGAGCCATGGGTATCACTCACCTTATTCTCTGTGCTGAATGAGACATCTCAGAGCCTTGCATGTTGAAAGTGTGTGTGCAAGAGTTGAGATTGAGGCTACCATTTCTACTGATAAGCAAGAGGATGGAGAAAAGTCTCTTTGCACGTTCTCCTCTGCTCTTGCACACAAATGCAAGGCAAGCTCCATATTCGGCCTAGTATCTGCCTCAGTTTCCCAATCAGTAAAATAGGGATAAGAAATGTGCTTCCTTACCTCAAAATACAGAAGGGTAAAGAGGATTCATACTTCTAAGCTCAGAAGATGAATGCCACTATATAAATGCTACATGTTATTAATATTAGAAACAATTTCCTAAAAGACATAGGATAAACTGGAGAAAGAGAAATATAGTACACTGTTCAGGCATAATCCTCACAATTCCCACAGTAAAATCAGGACAATGTTCTAATGAAACTGCATGGCAGTTACAGTACCACATAGCTTTGCTTTTAGCAGTTAATGAAAGACCTAATGCAACCTAATTCAAGTTCCTTTCTGGTGAAGCATGCCAGCTGCAGTCCTGGTCCAATTATTGCTTTTACAGAGGGCTCTAAATCTGTCAACAAGCAAAAGTGTGAACTACAGTGTAGTAACACAGTTAAGAAGGTGACCCAGTTGTTACAAGAGCAGTGTTTCCTCTTTCAGGGGGAGTAATGCAAACTGGATAAGTAACAGCATATCAGTCAGCATGAGTAGGATTGAGGTTAAGTCATCATTATTACACAGAAATAATTACAACCAGATTAAATATATAAGAAATGCAAAATTAACAGTTCTGTCAAATGGAGCCATGTTATTCATGATATGTGAACTGGCACAGTCCCTGTCCTTGTACATTATAACAGAACATGCTGCAATCTGTTTTAGAGACCTCAAAGAAGATTAAGATCCAAATTAGCCAGTCACCTGTCTAATGGGCGGACATATGTCCGATGGGCAGGTAAGGTATTAGCAATCCTACTTTTAACCCCCACAAGCACAGCCACCATGAAACAGCCTGACAGCACTCCTGACTGTTCATTGATATTAGTACTAGAAACAATACTGAAAAAGTATTGGTATTCAACACTCATTTCCCACAGTGTCACTGCAATACAATAGCAGTAAAACACTCTTCATGGTAATACAGTATCTACCCAATTCCCCTATATTTTCAATAATAGGGCTGAAAAGGCAATTTTTGAATGATTGGGGGGGGGGGAGGGGAGAGAGGGAAGAAAGCTTCCTGCAGATGTTTGTATGTTTTTTTTTAATATTGATGAGGCTGAACAGGACAAATAGTTTGATATATCACATTTTATCATGGGATTTTTTTGCTCAGATCTTTAAAAGATTTGTGCTTAATACCTTAAATATCTCTACAGAGTATTTGAATGTAATATTGCAAAGTTCTGCATTTGAGGAATTACCTGCGTATATTTATGTAGTATATAAAACAACCCTTTTTGGTATACAGTGTATAGTTTATTTTTGCAAAAGTTGTTACTATAATGTACTTGATTCCAGACCAGACTTTTAGAACAAATGAAGTAGAAACAGACATCCCATGTTTTACACAAGACCACTTGGAATACTAGGACGGTAGGACTATTTACTTATTGCTATGAGTACCCTCAACCGGGATATATCTATTTATTATAGAACGAATTGTTCACCTTATTACTGAGTCTTTCTTTATTAAGTCAAGGCTCCAAATAGTTATCTGGGAGATGTAGATATGTTTGATCAGTGTTACTAGGTTATTGTTTTCCTTTTTTGAAACAAGCAGCTAATCAAAGTTTGAGGTCTGGAGATGTTCCAACTGGAAGCAGAAATCAGTGAAATCTGCTATGCACTTTGATGCAATCTTGTTTATTTACAAGGAATGTCCAAAGTCCTGCTTCTCTGAACCAAGAACAAGAAAAGCTGTTTCTTAGCCTACACCAAGCCTCATTAGCCAACAGACCCCCAAAGCTCCCTCTCTAGCTTTTTCCAGAATCATAGTGTGTTCACAGGCTACTGCCTGGCTTTCTTGCCTTTTGCCTCTGCTACTTTCTCTGTTCTGGTGTGTTTTCAGTATCTGTGTGTTGTGCCTCCCTTCCCTCACCCCATGCTTCCCTCCCCTCCTTCCCTCCCCCCCCCCCAACAAAAAATCTCAGCAAAATCTCCTGGATAGGTTTACATGCTTGTTTTGTCCCAGGTGGGTTGTTATCCTTACAGTTATGTTAACTGAAAGATGAATTCACACCTATCAGTTTCAGTGAGGTTTTACCTTGCTATGGATTGAGTTTTCTCCCAGTTCATAACATTTTGTTAATGGCTCAGGCAGGAGGAAAGGAAAAACTGCTCTCATGCCTTCCATCTCCACGTGCACCCTGTGGTGTGAATATGCCATAGAGCAGCATTTCCCAAAGTTGGGATGCCATTTGTTTAGGGAACACCCCGGCAGGCTGAGCCGATCTGTTTTCCTGCCGCGTCCGCAGGTTCGGCCGATCGCGGCTCCCACTGGCCGTGGTTCGCTGCTGCAGGCCACTGGGGGCTGCAGGAATTCTTGGTCTATTGAGCAAGTAAACATGTATAGATCTAAAACCTGAGCAAACCTTTTAGTAGAATCTGTAAATTGGCACGTGCATGTAAAACCCACATTTGTGAATGGAAATGGGCATGTGTGTGAACTGCAACACTGGATGCTCAATTAACAGATTTTCCCTTTTAATTTCCTGATTTGCTGATGAAACTCTACCTATCTAAGTTGGTGCACATGTAAAATTATCAGGTAAATTCACTATACAAGTCTTATACACCCTTTAAAGTTCCACAAGTCCTATTTTGAACTTGGTGGGATTTCTCACATGTGTAGAGTTAAGATAGTGCAGAAATATTTGCAGCATTGGACTTTCAGTTGAACCTAAGTGATATATAGGCCTTATAGAGGTCCTGTGGACACAGGGGTCAATTTTCCCCTGGGTGGATTATGTCACAGGCCCTATTTAAGGGCAGCTTAAAATTTATCCCTTATATTTCATTGGTCTGTGTGAAATTCAGCCGTTATTTTATTCACAACAGGAAAGGTTATCCCAATTTTATATTTGCTGGTTCTTGAAACTGGAAGAGCTCAGAACTATTAAAAGAATCAGATGAGAAGAGTAGAATTTTTAATTGAATTATGCAGGAGGTCTTCAGAAATTGTTATGTATAATAACATCACAATACTTAAACTGGGGGAAAATATGTATGCCATCCTTTCATACACCTTTTATTTCTTATTTTCTAGTCAGCTCTGGTGAGAAATTGAGAGATAGCAAAACCAACCTCCTCTTAAATGTAAGTATTTCATGATAGAAAATCAGCTTGGCATTTCTTTAAAAAGTAGAGATTTTAAGCTTTGAAAATTTAGTCATTGCAGTCATGTTAATATAATTACTGTATGAGTCCATACTATACTAGGTTTTATATAAGATGTATTTGACTAGACAGTCTGCAACAGATGAAAGCTAAATTCATGAGGCCCTGTACAGCAGTAGTTGTATTTTACAAAATTTACATTTTAAAATACATTTACAAACTAGCCCCTAGTTAACCCATGCAAATGTTCAAATGAATAAGGTTTTTGATGCTGTGATAAAAGTTCATAAAGAAGGGTTAATTCCTCTCCGTCCTTCCACACATGCTAAAGATAAAAAATACAGCAGCATAGCCATGTAATGGCGAGATGCTACAGAGGACTTAGCAACCACCTGTACTTCACAGTGTATTGTTTATTGGTGGCTTTCTAAATGGGACAATGCAGCGGGTTTTTGGGCTAGGACAATGGATCCACATACAGCAAAGATACATTGACTCAAAACCCCATGGAGACAATATCATGGGTCATGTTCACTAATTCTCCCTATATACAGGAGGTAGGAAACCTGGCCTCCCTACCCTGGAACATGGTCTCTAGGTCCAGTTATGGGAAAGAGAGAAGAAGTGTTTTCATCTTCCATAATAGCCACACAGCTTCCCTACACACAGCTTTCCCAAGGTTTTGCACAGGCGCTCAGGATTTGGCACTAAGGCTAAGTATGTTGAGTCTTTATGCTTTTACTTCACAGCGATCTGTATTGAGGAATAATATTCCCTGGCTATTTTCAAATTGTATTTCAGACATAACCTTTAATTTGATTTTGAAGTGATTTTTAACAACTTCATACTTATTTCCAGATAATTTTAGATAGGATTTTTAATGACCTTATTAATGGCTTCTCAGGTATCTGCATTTCCTCAAGTAGTTTTGCATATCTCTAATTGTATACTTTCAGACAGTCCCCCTTTTATATTGTATTATGAGGGCTAATGAGACTTCAACTCGAAACGGTAATGATCTGATTGAAGAGAGCCTGAGAACACAGTCACACAGACAAATCTGAAATGCAATACCTAGACATTGGAGATAATTGTTTGCAAATGCTTCTGAACTTGCAAAATTAAATTCAAACATATTCCTAGGAATACAGAAAAAGCAATTAAATAGGCAACGTTAGAGCTTTTGTTATTTGTTTCCTTCCACCTCTGCTATATCACAGCAACTTTGTACCTTGATCACTACAACAGATTCCCGTTTACAGCATTGATCCTTCCAGCAGTCTGTCTGCAAGTCATTCTGACTGACATTTGGTTAGTAGCCTACATTATATTAATTGATGGTGTCAGTTCAATTGCTGGCGGACAAGTACCCATATAATAATTAGCATTCTCAGCTTGATACCAAGGATCAAATGGTCACAGGGACTGAAATATTTCTTGAACTTGCAGAGATGCATAGAATACAGAAAATCTGACCTGACCACAACTTGACTCATAACAATTATTTCCTAGAAAAAACATAGCTATGGATCCAGAACTTGTCATTATGAATGGTGTGGAGGATGCTTTTTGCTTGACATTTGCTCTTTTTTCAAAGATTATTTTGACAGCTTTGTTAAAGGAAAAAATACTTTGTCCCTTCTCCCTCATTTTTAATGTCCATCATCCCTTTTCCCATTATTCCTCTTTTACCTTTGCCATGATTTATGTGGGACATTTCTTTTTTCTCAGTCCCCATCCTCTCTGTCACATTCCTCCTAAACAATCCCAACCCAATAAAAATGTAGGGATTTTTTTTTTAAACTACAGCCAGATCAAACTGATTTTAACCTCAATTAATTTACTTTTTCTAGTATACCATTGCGTAAATCTGAAAGTTTTCTTTAACAGCATCATCTTATACAGCATGACTACCTTCCATGACATTTTACATGTGAGCTTGAGCACAACTAATCCCTGAAAATATATAAATCAAGCAGGATAAAGCAGCTGGGTGAATTTCAACAGCTTTCAGTTTCATAAGGTGAACAAATTACCTTTGGTACCACTTGCTATAGTGTGTTTCACAAATTGGTACAATGGGAAAAGGGTATCACTTTTATTATTTATTTATAAGTGGCATACATTCTGCCTTCTTTGCTCATACTGAGTAGCCCCATTGACATAACTGGGATTTAAACAAATTGTTAAGTACTTTCCTGGATTGGACCTGCTTGTGGAGTATGGTGCTTGTCTTCTTTTTTTAAATGCAACAAAATCTGGTCCTTATTTTTCCCTTTTCCAGAAACCATCAAGATGGCAGATTTGAATACTCTATGCTCTATGTCTGATGGGAATATTTTCAAGTCACTCTGAATGGGATTGGTAGAGAAATTATGTAGTTTATCTGCCAGTTTTCCTGCCCTTGGTGAAAGCCCTTTGATGTTACATTTATCATCAGCTACATTAATGGTTAAAGCGCCCATTAAACTCCCACATGATGCACACGTTTTAAAGTTACAGTGCATCTTTAACATCTCCTGTAATTGCTTGGAGTTTCCTAGAATTGCAGGCTGATATAAACTTCCCACAAATCACTGTACAGTTATAGGTGTTTGGAATGTTCCTTCCAGTGTTTCACCTCTGGTCAGTTCTTCCAATTTTATTTAGGGAAACTCCTTGTGACTCAACTCTTTTGGTTTTGTGTGAATAAACTAGACCTTTTTTTCCCCCAGGGCTAGTTGTATACATTAAGGGTTCTATTATAATTATTTTTAACTTGTCTCATTAAAGGCCTGAATCTAAATTCTATGTGCACTCATAATTTTCATGGAGTTTCTGGATGTGATTATGCATAGATGTTCAAAGATTTCAATTGTGGTTTTGTATGTATAAGAAATGCAGCATCAGGTCCTAAGGTAATACCAATAGGTAATACCTAAGGTAATACCAATAGGTAACACCTAAGGTAATACCAATAGCTGATCATTTTCTGTTCTTTAGTCCAGTCATATATTTACTGGGGCTCTGCAAACTCCACAGATTAGGTTTACAAAGGGATTTATAAACCAAGATCCTTACTTTGGTTTGCAGTGGCTGGAAACAATTTGTGCAGGTTACTTTGACATTCTAGGTTGATGAATTCAGACCTCCAGAAGCAACTCTTCTACAGTTGCCGCCACTCTACCATCTTCCCAGCAATCCTCAAGCACACTCCTGACTATATCAGAAGAAAGGAAGATTTGTGAGGGAACAAGGAGTGGTGTTTGGAGTGATGGAGGTTCATTAACTTCCCTCTTCCCCTGGCCCTTTATGAACACGTGTGGTGGTGCTTTGTGAATTCATCAACCGGTGTCTGAGTTCTAAACTATTCGAGGTTTCATGTGAATATTTCACACAGCTCTAATATTTAATTCCATCTCAGATTTGGATTCTCCTTCCACTCCCTTTTAAAGGATCAATTAGCAAGGTGCTGGACACCTCCAGAGGTTACTCAATAACTTGTAGAACTGAGTCCTGCATGTCTATTAATGAGAATATGTTGTTACCTTATCTTCTCATTTCTTTTTCAATTACCATAGTAAACTTTGGAGAGTCTGTATATTGGATATTTTTTTTAAAAAGTTAAAGAATTACACATGATACCAAAGCACAATCTATGCATTTTAATTAGCCATTTTATCTCAGCATATCAGATTAAGACTTGAACATGTAAAACATTGCTTCAAAAGATGAATTACAATTTCTCGTTAATGATGTCGGTAAATGTTAGTAGTTCAAGGTGAAGTCTTACAGCATTTATCTGTCTAAAGTAAGTTGATACCATTGGCAGCATATAGTTACTTTTAGTTTTCTCACTTCTAAGTAGATTCCTTTAGCATATGCTGTTATCAAAAAAAAGTATGGATAAAAATTAACTAATTACTGTATGTTGGCACAGTAATATTAGCATTTATGGGCAGGTCTGAGAAACAATATTTTGCTAGTTCCCTAACTCCAAATGTAACTGATTCCGGTCTACATTATAACATCACTATTCACAGGGCTGGATTAAGCATTTGGGGAGGAATATTAGCAATACGATTTTTTAGGATACATTCTAAACATTAAAAGTTTGTATATAAAATGAAGAGACAAACTGTATGTATCAATCTCTTTTGGCCACATACCCCAACCTCTTTATGCAAAGCAATGGCTAGATCCTCATTCCTTTCAACCCTGGTAATCAGAATTTTGCTGAAGAAAAAAGTTACTGGACTTGAGTTCCAACCCCACAAGCACTTATACAGATGCTTACTTTAAGTAGTTTTAGTGCCAGTGAGACGTTTTTTCCTCATAGCGTCTAGTGTAGACATTGTTTGTGAGAAAGAAGAATTCTGGAGACTGTGTAATTCTTAAACCAACACGAAGTGGCCACTACCTAAAGACTTGATATCCCTTAAGAACAGCAAACTTCCTCCCTGTCTGTATAGCTCAGAAAGCCTGCAGAACTTCAGTTACTGTGCAACTGCTTTCTGCTGTATAAGGCCCATAAAGTCCCACAGTGACCTACTTTCACATTCTGGCAGAAGTTTAAAAAAAAAGGAACCAAGTAAACATTTTTTACTTATTCTTGCACATTCTTAAGCTTCTATGGAAAATAAATAAGTCTAAAATCCTATAATTCATTCTTGGACACCTGAGGCAATACAATATGCATGTTAGTACATTGTATTTTCACTTCAAATAGCTTTGTAAGAGTCTTATCCAAAAATGAACTGCAAATGTCTTTTTCTGCATCACTTTTCACTATTGTAAACAAAGATTTAAGAACTGATTTTAAGACCTACAGTAAATAGGGTTTGTATCTGAATATTTACTTTGAATATTAGGGATTTAAAATAATCCAGCTAAGAAAGGCAAATAAATCAACTCTTTAGAACAATGAGGACATATTCTTAATCAGAGCTTTAAGGGGAAAAATGTGTGTTTTAGAATGTAGCATATGATTTATTTCTTCTGTGTTGCTATGGGAGCTGAGATTAAGATAATATAATATATGATGGTCTCATAACCACTGGCATTTTTAAAGCTATCCATCAAAAACACCTAGTATAAGGAAGAAAGGACCATGAAATGTGAAGATTTGTGGTGTAGTCACATTCACAAAGCGCATAATTGTCTAGGACAGCCCAGTAATCAGAGCTAAGGTTTAAGCGGTTTTATTATTAATTATAATTTTATGGCAAAAGCTGAAAAATGTTAGTATGTAGCAAAGTAAAATTCTCTTCAAGATGGGAAGGAAACTCTGAACAAAGAGTTAGAACAGTCCCAACTATCAAACAAGTTGGCTCAGCAAACAAGCTCTTAACTTAACTGACCTACATTATGTCTTCTTCACCTGTCACTCACACACTGATATAACTTCATTGCCTTTACCTACATCAGCGACTGAAGGGGAATCAGGCCCTCAGAACAAAGGATAGCCAAGCGGTTGTGTGTGTTGATAATCTCAGAGCCAGCTGGAATCACATTTGACTGGAAGCATTTAGTAATAGACTAGAAGTGAGTAGGCTGACGGGGAGTCCTGTCTGTGTGTGCTGGCAGAGAATTGTCTGAAGAAACTTGAATGCAAACCTATAAGTGAATTGATTCAGATTCTGCTGCCTTTGAATGTCTCTCAGTAGAAGAAATGATTTGCTACTTGTTAGTTTATTGGCATTTTATAGCCCCTGTTACTGTTGTGTCTGAGCACCTCAGACATATAAACGAATTTATCCTACAAGACCTTGGTGACGACGGGAAGTATTACTATGCCCATTTTATAGATGGCCTTTTCTACACTTAAAATACTTTGATGGTATCGTTCTATCAGCAATACCCTCTCAGTATCAGTACAGTTCCACTTGAAAAAAATGTTTTTTTGCCAGTGTAGCTTATTTCACTTAACCAAATCAGAATAAACTATCTGAGCAAAAAGCCCCTTTTTGCCTGTAAAGTGCACAAAGGTTAGGGTTTCATAGTGGTATAATGCTAAATAAATAGTCACACCCCTAACTGATGCTGGCAAAACTTTTAAGCATGGAGCTGGCCTAACTGACTTGCCATGTCACATTGGAAGCCTGTTTCAGAGCCAGGAAAGGAACTAAGGTTTCCTGAGTCCCAGACCAGTATCCTAAACACAAGATCTTATTTGAATCTGAACTTTTTAGACCATTCAGAAGCCATGACAGTAAAAATAAATCAGAACATTTCTACTGGCCTCATTTAAGTTTGAAGAACCACCTCAACAAAATACTACCTCAGATGGAGCCATCCTCTTCAGAGGGAACCAATTCCCTTTAATCAGCTCAACGTTATACTGTGTCCATTAGGGATCCAGCCAGGAGCTTTACTGAGATAATTATAATGCTGTCACTTTAAAACTCTAACAAACTCATGGGTACCACAGGACTGACTCTCTCTGTCTCTCTCACACCACACACACTTTGTGTTTTCTTTATTTGGTAAAGGAGAGAATGAAAGTGCCTGTTTTAAAAGCTTTCCAAAGCCAGCCCCTACATGTCCCATCTATGTGGAAAGAAATCTCAGATGGCAGCTGAAATGTCTGGATAGAGAACAGTGCAGTTTTTTATGACTACAGAGAACTTCGGGCTTGTGATGCCACTACATTGTTTTTTAGAAAACACACCGTCATTAATACTCTATTTACTGTTATGAGGTCTTACTTGATAGATAGGTTGAATATTTCCCTAACCCTCCATCTGTCTATTATTTGTTGATAAAGTCAAAAAGAGTAAGCAGATTTCACAATCAACTGTGGAACTACAACCCACTCAACTGATTTTATGAACAATCTGGATCAAACTATCCTCAGCATGTCTTAAAAAAAGTAATTATAGCAACCAAAAGTCTGTGTACTGAAGATTTTTTCAAATATATTTTCATGGTTATATATATTTCTCCAAACCAATATACAAAAGAAGTCATGCTTCACACTCTTCTGATAAGTATATCTGTATTTAATTTTATTTCAGGATTCAAATAAATATTGTGTTGAGATTCTGATAGAATGCTCTTCCCCTTCCCCACCCCCCGGTTATAGCTTAAGAAACAAACCAGTGAATGAAAATTCCAGATATAATTCCATTCAAATTTGACACACACACATAATCAATCTTCAGTTGACAATCTGTCTAAAATGCAAAAAATAATCCTCTATTCTTGCTTTGAATCCTCTTACGAGTAAAGCTGCAGCAGTAGCTTTGCTTACTTTCAAGCACCCATCTAAGTTAATCATTTCCCCACATAAGCTTAACTGGCACACAGAACAGTACGTAAAGTATTCACGTCCTCCACGATAACTTCCTCTGACTTTCAATCTATCCACAGCAGTGACAGTAATTAAGTTACTGGTCCAAATCATAACTGTGATTTAGAAAGCAAAACAATCTGTGATAGTGTTTCAGAATCTACTTACCAATGATTTGGATTCTTTTTAACACTCATCAGCTTTGGCCAGTAAATTCACATTTGTGCTGTTTTGCTTACTGTCCCTATTGTTCTGCTATATAAACATGTCAACAACATTTTCGAAAAATTCAGCTCGCCAGTTATGGTGGCAACCAGTAAAGGGGAAGCCTAAAATAACCCACAAAAAATCATGCCACCATGTCATAAAATTAAATATAGCTGCCTTTAGCACTGAAATTCCCTACAGTTACCTGCCTCATGCTCTTGTTTCCTGAATAACATGGATACAATCCCATGGAGTTAAATTAGGCCCTATATTCTTAGATGTCTTGTAGATAAGAGAAGAATTTGGCCCAATATTTTAGGAGGAAATTCCACACTGACCATTTCCACAAATGGGGATTGTACATGGTGGACCAGATCTTCAAATGGTGTGAACTGATGTGGATCTATTAATTTCAATGAAGCTATGTCAGTTCACACCATCTGAAGATCTGGCCTCGATGTCCAGGATAGAATTTGGCCAATAAAAATTGTGTGTGAGTAAGCCAAAGGTTGAGCATCACAGAAAGAGATAAAGTGCATAGTTTGGATCCCTTTAACTGCCACTTTCAGATCAGAGCTATTCTGACACATGCAGGTAACAGCAACTCCTGCCAGGAGCTGTGTAGCTCAATACATCCACGATCCTAAACATTTCCTAGGGGATAGTGAAGCAGTAGTTTAAAAAACTCCACTTAGAGAGACACCAAGTTTTGTCTCTGTAACACATCAGCATTCAGCAGCATTCTTGAAAAATGCAGCAGGGAAAAATACCTAAACAGATAAAGGGGAGATAGTAGATCAATAAAAAACAAAAGAACAAACCAGAGAGGTCAGAGCATGGTTATGGTCAGAAAGGTAACTGTCAATATATCATCATAAAGGTCCCTTATTTATTCATCATCAATTACCTGTAGAATAAATTTGTTTAGGTTAAGCAGTCAAAGCAGATTTTGACTGCTAGCTCAGACTCATATGAAGTGCTGGGTGAATAGTGCAAAATCTTTTCAGAAAATATTCATTCAAATTTTAAAATTAATTCACTTTAGCCATGTTTTACCCCCTACAGTCACCTTTTGTGAACATTCAAGCATACACAAACACACATTTCAAAATCTAGTTTGTGCTTGTCTGCGTGATATTTGCAGCAGAAGTATCTATGTACTTAGCCAACCAGAGAATCAATACCACAGTGACCACAGACTGTGGTATCAGACTATACAGAAAAATTCTCATGACTTCAGTGATACAGGACCTGTCCATTAGTATGCATTTAGCTGGTATGTGAAGCCCAGAAGAGCATACAAAGGCTGGCTTTAAAAATTAAGGACCAAATGTTCTGCTGGTGTAAATCAGCATCACTCCACTGAAGCCACTGAACTCTTGATCTGGTCACAAAAGATACTATTGACATTATGTCTTATTCTAAGTATAGAGTTACATATTAGAGATCAAAGGAGTTATGATACCAATCATTTGTGTGTTTTTGTGCACGTATGAATTGAGGTTCAAACATCCAAGGTGGGAGATGGTGAGGTCAAGTTTTAGTTTGTTGCATAACAGAGAGATGGAGATGAACTGAGCACCTTTAGAAGAATTCTTGAGGATTGTTATTTTTTTAACCCCTTGACCATTTATAAAGTGATCGTTTTTGTAAGCATAGGAAACATGCCTATCAAAAATAAAGCCATCTAGATCTCAATCAGAATACTGAATGCTAACTGCTTTGTTTTACATAACAGTTACTAGTGCAGAGCAAATGCTTTTTCTAGTAGTTTTTTAAAGTGGTAGATATCACAAAGAAAATGTGATCTAAACTGGACATCATCAGTTCCTTTTCTGAGGATGAGCACAGAATGAGTTTTAAGCCCTTGAAGTAAAATAGCTAGAGATTTCCCCTGGGCTTCTAGGTCCATTAATCTCCCTGTCATTCGCATACAACTCTTTCATATCTTCCTTAGACCTAGTGGCAATGGAAAACTTGAAAGACTACAAAGGTAGCATAGTTAAAATAACAGATTGCAAGGGCAAAGCTGATCACCCAGCTTGCCTCAAATGATAGCTGGGCTGGATGATTTTTTAATTAAAATATAACAATATGTCCCCTAAAAGTCATGAGAGCAGAAATGGATTTTTGCTTATCTGAATCACCTTGATTTCAATGGGAATCACTGCTAAAATCCCATGATGAACCTTCTTGCTTCTTTAATATCAGTAAAGGGCTTGTCTGCACTGGGAATTATTCCAGAATGTCTATTCAGGAATAGTGTATTTTTCTGGTTTAACAGATTAATCTAAACAGGAATAAGGCTCTCTTAATCCAAAATAAGAATATTCACAAATAGAATTCTCAAGGTTCCTCCCCCACTCTGAACTCTAGGGTACAGATGTGGGGACCTGCATGAAAAAACCTCCTAAGCTTATCTTTACCAGCTTAGGTCAAAACTTCCCCAAGGTACAAAATATTCCCCCCGTTGTCCTTGGACTGGCCGCTACCACCACCAAACTAATACTGGTTACTGGGGAAGAGCTGTTTGGATGCGTCTTTCCCCCCAAAATACTTCCCAAAACCCTGCACCCCACTTCCTGGACAAGGTTTGGTAAAAAGCCTCACCAATTTGCCTAGGTGACTACAGACCCAGACCCTTGGATCTTAAGAACAATGAACAATCCTCCAAACACTTGCACCCCCCCTTTCCTGGGAAATGTTGGATAAAAAGCCTCACCAATTTGCATAGGTGACCACAGACCCAAACCCTTGGATCTGAGAACAATGAAAAAGCATTCAGTTTTTACAAGAAGACTTTTAATAAAAAATAGAAGTAAATAGAAATAAAGAAATCCCCCCTGTAAAATCAGGATGGTAGATATCTTACAGGGTAATTAGATTCAAAAACATAGAGAACCCCTCTAGGCAAAACCTTAAGTTACAAAAAAGATACACAGACAGAAATAGTTATTCTATTCAGCACAATGCTTTTCTCAGCCATTTAAAGAAATCATAATCTAACACATACCTAGCTAGATTACTTACTAAAAGTTCTAAGACTCCATTCCTGGTCTATCCCCGGCCAAGACGACTACAGACAGACACAGACCCTTTGTTTCTCTCCCTCCTCCCAGCTTTTGAAAGTATCTTGTCTCCTCATTGGTCATTTTGGTCAGGTGCCAGCAAGGTTACCTTTAGCTTCTTAACCCTTTACAGGTGAGAGGAGCTTTCCCCTGGCCAGGAGGGATTTCAAAGGGGTTTACCCTTCCCTTTATATTTATGACAAGAATCATTCAGGAATAGCTATTGCACTTTAAAGTCACACCCTACCTTAGTCTGATTTAACTTTCAAGTGTAGACAAGCCCTACGACTCTGCAGAGAGTGCAGGCAGTTCAGCAAATGGCACAGTGAGCCTCCTTCCTGCATGATGCTAACACTGAGTACTTGCACATCATAAGAGCTTGCACATTACTTCCCTCCAGGTTAATTTTTACAATGTCTGGATTAATAGGACTGTAAGGTTTACTATAATGTGACCCCAAAACCGCTTAATGCTAACTGTCAAAGAGACACAGAGAGGGTGCATAGAGGTTATAGGTATCTCCTGATTCTGGTATGTACATTCCGATACACCAAAGAATGTTGTGTAAGGTATGAAAGGAAAGCTGGCGTCATTCTGGTTATGAATATTGTCATATAATATATATACCGCTACTGTGTAAGGAGTTATGGTATTATAATTTGTATCAAGGTGTTAATCCCCAGCAGAGATGAAAAACTGATTTCCTTCCAGACCAGAGATGTTTATCCATCTATCTATTGAAATGTAAATTAAGTATTGTCTCATTCACAATCACCAGTCTAAGCTAAATGCAGATGAAGGGTTGTGAAATTTAACAGGGAGAGAAGAACCCCAGGGGGAAATGAGCTTTATCTGGGAGAGCACTTCAAAGGTTTACTGGGCTATAATTGCAGGACAAGGAAAGTACCCTCTAATCCTGCAATTAGGAAATGGATGGACAGGACATTTACATTAATGAAAACAGGTTTCAGAGTAGCAGCCCAACCAGCCTTGGTTGTAAATGCTGCAAAAGGCTTTGGGTAAGGTAAGATTGCTCTAGACAGGAGGTTAGCCTGCTAAGTTTAGCCTCCAGAATGCGTGTATTGATTTTGTTTTATATGTAACCCTTCTGTTTCCATTATCCTTACTCACTATCTCTTGAATCTTGATCTTTGATAATAAACCTGCTGTCATATTGTAGAAGAAGCTGATCCTGAGTACAATCAAAGAAGATGGTGTTTGCATTGTCTCCCTGGGGATAGCAAACCTCATATTTCTGTGAGTGTGCAGTGGATAAGGGGCTGGCTACTATAGGGGAATGCTTAGAAGGGACTTGGGGACTGGGACGCAGTCAATCTGAAAGGCAAAGTAAGGGCTGGCAGTGCACAGAGGAGATTGTTTTGGTGACACTACAGATGTCAGGGAGCTGGCATCCAATTATGCTTTAAAAAAACAAGAAGCAGCAGCAAGACATTTCCACTATTCTTTGTACACCAACAAAGTAAGGGCCAAATCCTTCAGGAGGATTGGAAGGTGGCAACATAAACTATTACAAAGTCCCTTTTATGAACCCTGGCTATAGCTGAGAAATTAATGTATATATAATTCGCATATTTCCCACTTTAAAAGTTCTCTGGCCACATGTAGTTGTTTGTGTGTGTATGGTGTGGGAGTCCAAAAATTACAACTGGCATTTGAGCAAGTATAACTGCTGATCAAATTATTAAAATAAGAGATGTACAGAAATAGTTCTATTTTCCAGGCACTTTGTTCTTGGACCAAAAATGAGTAAATTCCCTTTGAATTTTCTAAAGTTTGAGACGATATAGACACTTCAGCTTGTAATGATGGCGGTACTGTCACCACAAGACCTATATTATTTCGAAGGCAGAGTGAAATCTAGTCATGTCCTGAATATCTAATTCTATGGTCTATTGAAATGTATGTTAACTACTTATGCTAAACAATCTGTTAAAACCTTGTATTTAAAAGTGACACATTCAATTAGTTTCCCAGACCTGAAGAAGAGCTCTGTGTAAACTTGAAAGCTTCTCTCTCTCACCAACAGAAGCTGGTCCAATAAAAGATAGTACCTCACTCACCTTGTCTGTTAGGTTATTTATAGGTATTTTAGAAAGGCTCATGCTAATAGAGCAGAGAGGAACTACAGATGAGCACACTAGTCAAAGCTTTTCTTCAGGCATGTCTACACTTACCTCTGGAGCAATCGATCCATCAGGGATCGATTTATCGTGTCTATTGAAGATACGATAAATCGACCGCCAAACGCTCTCCCGTCGACTCCAGTACTCCACCAAAGCGAGAGGCGCAGGCGGACTCAACAGGGGTGTGTCAGCAGTCGACTTACCGCAGTGAAGACACCGCGGTAAGAAGATCTAAGTAGGTCGACTTCAGCTACATTATTCACATAGCTGAAGTTGCATAAATTAGATCAATCCCTCCTGCCCTCCCCCACTTTAGACCAGGCCTTAGTCTGAGAACCTAATTTGCCTGTAATGGAATCTTTTATTGTCCAGCCACATAAATTTCATTGAAGAATTGGGTATGGATGAGTAACTTGTGAGATCATGATCTGCAGCTATAGGATATGGATATAAACCAAACAAGCAACATAAACATAAAAGCTACAAACATTCTATTTATCAGACTGCTCTGTATAGCACCCACTTCCTGGAAAGCTAGTAAACAACTTGCGAATAACCCTTTTAAAATAATAGCACAGAAAGTCCCACTCATTTCAAATTGAGTTTGTATTATTCCAGAGGTCTCTGTAGATGTGTTTATAGCTTAAAAACTATACTTTACTTTCCTCTTGGTAATTAGGTCAGAAGTTAACATGCAGAACACACCAGGGAAGCTTTAATGCTGGCACCTCTGCTAAAAGCATTGAAAAGGGTGGTCAGGGCAACAAATTACAGTTATTTAAATGAATAAATCCAGTCCTAATAAGATCTAAAAAAATGACATATCCAGTTTTACAATTTTCCCCTTCATTTCCATTTTTCTGAAAGGTCATGTTTCACAGTGACAGTCCTTCTGGTTGAGGGTTCACTCAGTCACTAGGGAATGCTTTTCCTTTAGCTGGACAGAGGAGGATGCTTATGAGCACTCTATATGAGGTGCTTGTTCTTCAGAGATGGTGCAGTTTGCTGCTTCAACAGTAAAACACTCAGCTTTCACCAGCCTGGGTTTGGCAAGAGATAAATCCAGGACTAGGGAAGAGTGAGTCTCAACAGATTTGGTGTCCAGGTTCAGTTCAGATATGTATCCAAAAAGTTCACATACTTATGTAAAACGTACCAGCCTGATCCACTTCCCAAGTGCTCTCATGGAAAGATTTGTATTGGCTTCCGTGAACTTGGACCAGGGCCCTTTATGAACAGTTTGAATCTTCTGAGTCTGCAAAACTGGATGTACAATAAACTGTGTGACAATCTCCTGCTTGCCCTGTTCTTTTAGTACCAACTAGCTCTGAGACAGTTGTGTGATGTGTAGTTTGGGCTCCCATAGGTGTATGGATATACTTTTGAGTGACTCTGGGCTTTTCCCTATTCATAGCCTGAATCTACAGCTGTGTTTCATATATACCCAGATGTACAAAGAGACCTTCAATTCTATCACCTTTTGGGTTAAAAAAAAAACCATACACCCCACAGCTTATTTACACACGGTATTAATAATGCAGGGGTCTTGAGCAACATTTAGCTCTTTAGTTTCCTAGGTGTTCAACTTGTAAATGAATGTCATTAATCCCCATGATCCATCCTCATTGTGCAGGATCAGCATTCTATGCTCCCATGAAATATTTATTCAGGAAGAGAATTAAGCAACTTACCCTTAGGGATAGTATAGACTAAAGGGTTTGTTCTTTTCTCTGCATGCATGGGGTGAAGCTGCAGACAACTCTCCCATTAGTGCTAATGGATACTGTTGAAGTTAGTGAGCACAGTACATTCATCCAGAGAGAACAGTTCCCCATAGTCCACATTATCACCATGGGCAAGATTCTTAAAAGCAAGTAAAGGTGTTAAGATGAATGCCACAATTAGGGGCCTTATTAAATGGATTGAGAATCTCTAGCTCAACTAGGACTCCAAGAGTATTCAACTATAAGAGGGTTAGTGAAGTTTGGGATTTTTATTTTCTCTCCCACAATCTTCCCTCAGTTCCAGTCTGAATGTTGAGGATCTTTTGGGAATATAACAACTACCATTATTCTATATACTGAAAGGGGGAGTGAACATGAATCTTTGTTTAGACTACACTGAATGAGTGTCCTATGCACCAAAAGACTTCTCCACAGAACTTAGGGGCAAGATTCTCTGTTGGTGTAAATGGGCACAGCTCAATTAATTTCATTTACACTAGCAGAGAATTTGTCTTCATTAGTATGGAAAGCCAGTTTCTGCCTCCCAGAGAGAGAAAAATCTATAGATATTACCACCAAACAATTTTCTTGAATAAGATCACTTCCTACCATCTTTGCTATGATGCATCTTTCCTAAAAGTTAATCCGCAAATACTCATTTTGGATTCTTTGTTGACTAAAATGATTTTGCACCATGCTAGAAGTAGGGAAATCTGGCACATGAGAAAAAGTCATATACTCTAGCCATGCCACGAAATGTTCTTACTGTATTACATATCAGGGAATGACTTCTTTAACCTTCAGGGATATGTTCCTTCACTTCCAATCTGATACCTTCTCTACTTGATAGCCACAAGTGATACCAAAACAGGACACTGGCAATCGGAGATAGATTTACAATCCTACAGGGATTTAAGAATGCAGAATAGGTATATATGCATCCAAATACAGGGCTATTCATGTGCGAATGAGTATGTCAGCAAGTATTGTAGGAGCATTTTGGAGGCCTTTTGAAAATCTGGCCTTCCAAGTTTCTTTTTCTGATTCTTTGCGTATTTTAATCTACCTAGCTATCTACTTGTGTCAGTTATTGTTGTTTCTACATTCAACATGTTTGATCTCAAATGCTATTTGATCAAATTATATTTGCTAAGTCATGTTCTGTCCATCTCCCTTTATTATACTATTTTCTTCTTTCATGCATATTTTAGTTCAGACCCCTTTAAAAACACACGTTCAGGTCATCCTACAATTTCCATTATTAGGAGAAGGCTTGTGTATAACGTTGAGCTTTGTAATGTGCTTTGATAGCAAAAGTCTGGCATGTGAGAAAAAGTCTTATATTCTAGAGTACATGATACACCAAAACTATTACTTTTGGGGTTAAAAATATACCACACAGCCTATTTACACAGAGTATTAATAATGCAGGCATCTTGAGCAAAACTTAGTTGTTTAGTTTCCTAGGTTTTCAACTTGTAAATGAATGTCATTAATCCCCATGATCCATCCCCATGGTGCAGGGTCAGCATTCTATTCTCCCCATGAAATATTCTGATCTCCATAAGTAGGTAAAATGCTCAAGCTTCGGGAGACACTTTTGGAGCATGATGCAAAAAACTGTTTTCATAACTTGAAACAAACACCAGTCCTTATCAGTCCCTCCTCCTCCCCATGCACTACTCTTAAAAATATTAAAAACCAAATGATCACAAAATATTTTTCAGCTAATTAATACTTTTAACTTGACAGTTTGTTTTTATGCCAGTGTTAGAATTTCCAGTACTTCCCCACTCAGTTTTATAAATAAAACTTTGACCCCTCCCTCCAAAAAAGTGGAATTTTCAAAATCACTTAGCATTGTCCTCACTGTTCTCACACAGAAGTTAACTGTGTGAGAACAGTGAGGACAATGCTAAGTGATTTTGCTAAGTGACTTCAAGGAGATCAGAATTAGTCCAGTGCTGACTGCTTTTGAAAATCCCATCTATAATTATCTTTATTTTGGTATAAATCCATGGCTGATGTCAGAAACTAAGAACTACTGTGTTCATGGAATTAGTGTCTTACTTGCTTTATATCTTCTCTAAATTGTGGAAGGACATTGGATGATTTTTTTTAAAGTGAAAATAAAAGGATAAAAAAATCAGTAATACTGTGACACTGACCAGTCAACCTGTATGTGACCCATAACAGCTTAACATGAGGCATTACACTGGTCATCAAGACAATCTTCTTGTATGTGAATTCCAAAGAGATGTACTAGACTAGCAATCATCAACTCATTCATATGCAGTAACAGAAATCAAGGGTAGATGCTAAGTGTATTAGTCTGTGTTTATTTATTTCTTGTTAGAAGTTTAACAATGTAACCCAATTAGCTTGTAGATGCTAATTCTCTGTCATGTCTTAATTGTCTTAATTATGTATGCAACTGTGTCCAGTTAACCTTAAGATCCAAGATGTAAGATACTGCAGGAAACTAATATTATCTGAATTGTCTTTGGTTTAATTCTCTCTGTTACAATGAATGACCAGTTAATTGCCTTATGTGAATGTTTGCCTGTTTATACATAGGAAATAGAAGATTAACTTCAAAGCAAAGATCTGCGTTACCTATTCTTCCTCAGGGGTAAGGCCCTGCTGTAACAATTTCTGTGAGGAGGCTTGTCAGCCTGCTAGAAGAACTGTAAAGAAAGCTCCTGATCCTTTTGATCCATAACCTGCTTAAACTTTGCACAGGGGAAGTCATAAAACAGATCTTCCAAATAATGATTTGGAATAACCTGGAAGATGCATGGAAAGACTTGAACAGACTCTGCATCTGGACTGCCTATTGGATTGTAACCCTATAAACTGATTCCAGAAAGATTTTTTACAAATCAGCAGTTTATACCATCTCTGCTATGAAACTGACCTAAGGACTTTACACATATTTGTATGTATATTGATCTTTTAACCATTTTTAACTCTTCTCTTTCTTTTTCCTTTTGTTATTAAACCTTTAGTCTTAGTTATTAAAGGATTGGCATCAGCATGATTATTGGGTGAGATCTGAGACTCATATTGACCCCTGGGGATAAGTGTCCAGTCCTTTGGGATTGGTGAACCTCACATATAGTGAATATGGTTTTCAATAACCCCTCACAATATTAGACTTGGCTATCTAGATGGGAATCAAAAGGCTGGAATGATAAAAGGGGACTGTATTTGGGTTCTTGTCAACTAGTGTGGTATTGCAGAAGTTGTTTTGTTACTGGCTGGGTGAATGTAATTATAGAATAAATCACCAGTTCTGGGGATTGTCTGCCCTATTCCTTGCCGTCTGCCCTGAGTGTAGCATTCTCAGAGTGGCCCATCCAGGCACCCGGTCACAGTTACTTTGCACTTTTTAGGGTGCATCCAGTTTGTGAGAGTATTAGCTGTTGTGCTGAGTGTGATGTTGAGGCTGTTGCTAGATAGATATATCATCTGAGATAGTCCAAACCTAAATTGTTTGTTCTGCCCCAAAAAATCATAGACTATCAGGGTTGGAAGGGACCTCAGGAGGTCATCTAGTCCAACCTCCTACTGAAAGCAGGACCAATCTCTAATTTTTGCCCCAGATCCCTACATGGCCCTCTCAAGGATTGAACTCACAACCCTGGGTTTAGCAGGCCAATGCTCAAATCACTGAGCTATCCCTCAAGTTGTAATTAATTATTTTGAACAAACTACTGAGAGAAGTAGTGGATTTTCTGTGTGTTGGAGTCTTCAAGTCAAGGCTAGATGCCTTTCAGGAAGATACACTTTAGTCAAGTACAAATTATTGGGTTCAATGAAAGGGGTAAGTGGGTGAAATGTTATGGTCTATATTATACAGGAGTGTTAGATCAGATGATCAAACGATACCTTCTAGAAACAGAACTCAACTCAAATATGCTCTATTTCCTCCATTTATTCTAACTGGCAATTGCCGCAAATTAGCCAGCTCCATAGGTGTGGACTGCAAAGAGTCACTAGCACAACAGAGAATGTTCTTCTTAGCCTGTGAGGATAGGACAAGAAGCAATGGGCTTAAATTGCAGCAAGGGAAGTTTAGGAAGTTTTTCCTAATGTCCAACCTAACTGTCAGAGTGCTTAAGTACTGGAATAAATTACGTAGGGAAGTTGTGGAGTTTCCATCATTGGAGATTTTTAAGAGCAGGTTAGACAAACATCTGTTAGGATGGTCTAGATAATACTTAGTCCTGCCATGATTGCAGGGGACTTGACTAGATCACCTCTCGAGGTCCCATCCAGTCCTATGATTCTAATGTGATTTTAAAATAATATTGGTAAGGGAGTGTTGGTTTATCGCCAGGACACAAAGAACAGTACTAACACCAAATGAGCCTTCTAAAAAGGTTTTCAGACTATAAACATCATGGGTCAAATTAACTCTCTGTCAAGGTTCCTCCCCCACTCTGAACTCTAGGGTACAGATGTGGGGACCTGCATGAAAAACCTCCTAAGCTTATCTTTACCAGCTTAGGTCAAAACTTCCCCAAGGTACAAAATATTACACCCGTTATCCTTGGAATGGCCGCTACCACCACCAAACTAATACTGGTTACTGGGGAAGAGCTGTTTGGACGCGTCTTTCCCCCCAAAATACTTCCCAAAACCTTGCACCCCACTTCCTGGACAAGGTTTGGTAAAAAGCCTCACCAATTTGCCTAGGTGACTACAGACCCAGACCCTTGGATCTTAAGAACAATGAACAATCCTCCCAACACTTGCACCCCCCCTTTCCTGGGAAATGTTGGATAAAAAGCCTCACCAATTTGCATAGGTGACCACAGACCCAAACCCTTGGATCTGAGAACAATGAAAAAGCATTCAGTTTTTACAAGAAGACTTTTAATAAAAAATAGAAGTAAATAGAAATAAAGAAATCCCCCCTGTAAAATCAGGATGGTAGATATCTTACAGGGTAATTAGATTCAAAACATAGAGAACCCCTCTAGGCAAAACCTTAAGTTACAAAAAAGATATACAGACAGAAATAGTTATTCTATTCAGCACAATTCTTTTCTCAGCCATTTAAAGAAATCATAATCTAACACATACCTAGCTAGATTACTTACTAAAAGTTCTAAGACTCCATTCCTGTTCTGTCTCTGGCAAGAGCAGCACACAGACAGACACAGACCCTTTGTTCCTCTCCCTCGTCCCAGCTTTTGAAAGTATCTTGTCTCCTCATTGGTCATTTTGGTCAGGTGCCAGCGAGGTTACCTTTAGCTTCTTAACCCTTTACAGGTGAGAGGAGCTTTCCCCTGGCCAGGAGGGATTTCAAAGGGGTTTACCCTTCCCTTTATATTTATGACACGCCCCCCAAATCTCAGCTAGGGTGAAACACTGGCTGGGATTTCTTCCTGGAGCTCTAGGAAAAACAGAGTTAATAAGACACATGCATCTCTAAATATACTACCAAGTACATAAAGACTAACAATATTTTCCACATCTCAAGGACGATTTTAACCAGTTGACTCTGGGAAACTTTCACGGGAGAGTGCATCAGCCACTTTGTTAGAAGCTCCTGAGATGTGTTGGATGTCGAAATCAAAATCTTGGAGAGCTAAACTCCACCGAAGAAGTTTTTTGTTAGTTTCTTTGACGGTGTGAAGCCACTTCAGTGCAGCATGGTCGGTTTGCAGGTGGAAACGCCGTCCCCAAACATATGGGCGTAGCTTTTCCAGAGCGTAGACAATGGCATAACATTCTTTTTCAGTGACTGACCAGTTGCTTTCCCTCTCAGACAGTTTTTTGCTGAGAAACACTACAGGGTGGAATTCTTGATCAGGTCCTTTCTGCATTAAAACTGCTCCCACACCACGCTCGGACGCATCTGTGGTTACTAGGAACGGGTTGTCAAAGTCTGGGGCCCTTAGTACAGGGTCAGACATGAGTGTCGCTTTAAGCTTGTTAAAGGCCTTCTGACACTTTCTGGTCCACTGAACAGCATTTGGCTGTTTCTTTTTGGTTAGGTCTGTCAGTGGGGCAGCGATTTGGCTGTAGTGCGGTACAAATCGTCTGTAATAACCAGCCAAGCCTAAGAAGGATTGAACCTGTTTCTTTGACTTTGGGACAGGCCACTTTTGGATAGCATCCACTTTGGCCTGTAGGGGGCTGATAGTTCCTTGACCCACTTGGTGTCCAAGGTAAGTCACTCTGTTTAGGCCTATTTGACACTTCTTAGCCTTAACAGTTAGTCCTGCCTCCCTTATGCGCTCAAGGACTTTTTGTAGATGTTCCAGGTGGTCTGCCCAGGAATCCGAAAATATGGCCACGTCGTCAAGGTAGGCGACTGCATATTCTCCTAATCCCGCTAGGAGACCATCTACAAGTCTTTGGAAAGTGGCGGGTGCATTTCGCAGCCCGAAAGGGAGTACATTAAATTCATACAGCCCGAGATGTGTGATGAAGGCTGACCTTTCCTTGGCAGATTCATCTAGCGGTACCTGCCAGTACCCCTTGGTTAAGTCCAAGGTAGAGATGAACTGGGCCCGTCCCAGTTTCTCTAATAGTTCATCTGTGCGTGGCATTGGATAGTTGTCTGGGCGAGTTACAGCATTTAGCTTACGGTAGTCCACGCAAAAACGTATTTCCCCATCTGGTTTGGGAACTAGAACCACTGGAGATGCCCATGCACTTTCAGAGGGGCGGATTACACCCATCTGTAACATATCCTGGATCTCCCGTTCTATAGCAGTTTTAGCTTGAGGAGACACCCGGTAAGGTTGGACCCTAATTGGGTGAGCATTACCTGTGTCAATGGAGTGATATGCCCGTTCAGTCAGTCCTGGGGTGGCTGAGAACGTTGGCGCGTAGCTAGTGCACAGCTCCTGGATCTGCTGTCGCTGCATACGCCCAAGGGTCATGGAGAGGTTCACCTCTTCCACACCACCAGCACATTTCCCTTCGTAGTAAACACCTTCAGGCCACTCAGTGTCGTCTCCTCCCTGGGCTGTAAACTGACAAACCTTTAATTCTCTGGAATAAAAGGGCTTTAGAGAATTAATATGGTACACCTTAGGCTTTCGGTTGGAGGTGGGGAATGCTATGAGATAATTAACAGCTCCCAGGCGCTCCTGGACCATGAATGGCCCTTCCCACGATGCTTCCATTTTATGGGCCTGGAGCGCCTTTAAGACCATGACCTGGTCTCCTACTTTGAAGGAACGCTCTCTGGCATGCTTATCATACCAGGCTTTTTGCTCCTTTTGAGCATCCTGTAAGTTTTCTCTAGCAAGGGCTAAAGAGGTTCGGAGGGTGTTTTGTAGGTTGGTTACAAAGTCCAGAATGTTAGTTCCCTCCCATTGCTGCTTCACCAACTGCAATGGCCCCTTAACCTCACGGCCATATACAAGTTCAAATGGGGAAAACCCTAAACTGGGATGTGGTACAGCTCTGTAGGCAAAGAGCAACTGCTGCAACACTAGGTCCCAATCATTGGAGTGCTCATTTACAAATTTACGTATCATGGCCCCCAAAGTTCCATTAAACTTCTCCACCATGCCATTTGTTTGATGATGGTAAGGAGTGGCAACCAAGTGATTTACCCCATGAGCTTCCCAAAGGTTTTTCATAGTTCCTGCCAGGAAATTAGTCCCTGCATCGGTGAGGATGTCGGAGGGCCAACCTACCCTGGCAAAAATGTCTGCTAGTGCCTGGCACACACTTTTAGCCCTGGTGTTGCTTAGAGCTACTGCTTCCGGCCATCGGGTGGCAAAATCCATGAAAGTCAGTATGTACTGCTTTCCTCTGGGTGTCTTTTTCGGAAAAGGACCCAGAATATCCACAGCTACTCGCTGAAATGGAACTTCAATGATGGGGAGTGGCTGGAGAGGGGCTTTGACCTGGTCTTGGGGTTTTCCCACTCTTTGGCACACCTCACAAGACTGGACATAGGTAGAAACATCCTTGCCCATTCCCTCCCAGTGGAATGACCCCCCCAAACGGTCTTTGGTCCTGTTCACCCCAGCATGGCCACTAGGGTGATCATGGGCTAAGCTCAAGAGCTTGGCCCGGTATTTAGTTGGAACTACCAACTGTCTCTGAGGATGCCAGTCTTCCTGGTGTCCACCAGAAAGAGTTTCCTTGTATAAAAGTCCTCTTTCTACAACAAACCTGGATCGATTAGAAGAGCTGAGAGGCGGTGGGTTGCTCCGTGCCGCCGTCCAAGCTCTCTGGAGGCTTTCATCTGCTTCCTGTTCGGTCTGGAACTGTTCCCTTGATGCTGGAGACATCAGTTCCTCATGGGATTGTGGACCTAGGCTTGGTCCCTCTGGAAGCGATATAGGGGATGGAGCTGTTTCTGTTGACTGTGAACCGCTCTCCGCTGGTGCACTATGTTGGGATTCAGGCTCCGGCTGAGCCTCTTGTGTAGGGTTATGGGCTGCTGCCAGTTCAGGTTCGGTGGGGCCCTCTGGTGTTGAGGTTGCAAGTACTGGATTCAGTGCTGACACGGGGTCTGGTGTTGGTTGTTCGGCTGGTTCCGGTTCTGGGACTGGTTCCGTCTGGGTCTCTGGGACTGGATCCACTACTGCTGTTGCAGACATTGGCCTGGGGTCCAGGTCCATCACCTCTGACCGGGTCCTGATAGAAGTTTCCGGAACAGAGCTAGGCCTCACGGCTTGTTTAGCCTGGCTGCGGGTGACCGTTCCCACCCTCTTGGCCTGTTTCACATGATTGGCCAAGTCTTCCCCCAACAGCATGGGGATGGGATAATCATCATAGACTGCAAAAGTCCACATTCCTGACCAGCCCTTGTACTGGACAGGCAACTTGGCTGTAGGCAAATTGAAAGAGTTGGACTTGAAGGGTTGAATCGTCACTTGGATCTCTGGGTTGATTAAATTGGGGTCCACTAAGGAAGCATGGATAGCTGACACTTGTGCTCCGGTGTCCCTCCACGCGGTGACCTTCTTCCCGCCCACACTCACAGTTTCCCTCCACTCCAAGGGTATCTGGGAGGTATCTGGGCCTGTGGACCTCTGGTGTGATTCCGGTGCAATGAACTGTAATCTGTTGGGGTTCTTGGGGCAGTTGGCCTTTACATGCCCCAGCTCGTTACATTTAAAACATCGTCCAGCTGACGGGTCACTGGGGCGAGGAGGGTTGCTGGAGAATGGGGTGGTGGGACGATAAGGGGTCTGGAGGGTTCTTTGGGAGGTAGGTGGGGCTTTGGGCGGCCCCCGGTAATAAGGTGTGGTCTGGGGTGGTCCCTTCTGGTCTCCGCTCCAACTGCGACCAGTTTTCTTCTTCTCTGCCACCTCCACCCATCTGGCTCCAATCTCTCCTGCCTCAATTACAGTTTTGGGTTTCCCATCTAGGATGTATCTTTCTATTTCCTCAGGAACACCCTCTAAGAATTGTTCCATTTGCATTAGGAAGGGCAAATTTACTGGAGATTCAACACTTGCTCCTGATATCCAGGCATCCCAATGTTTCACAATGTGGTAGGCATGTCGGGTAAATGACATGTCTGGTTTCCACCTTAGGGCTCTGAACCTCCGACGAGACTGCTCGGGTGTTATCCCCATTCTGACTCTCGCCTTGGATTTAAACAGTTCATACTTGTTCATGTGTTCTTTAGGCATTTCAGCTGCCACCTCAGCTAAGGGTCCACTGAGCTGCGGCCTCAGCTCTACCATGTATTGGTCAGTAGAGATGTTGTACCCAAGGCAGGCCCTTTCAAAGTTTTCTAAGAAGGCCTCAGTATCATCACCTGCCTTGTAGGTGGGGAACTTTCTGGGATGGGAAGTGGTACCTGGAGAAGGATTGTTAGGGTTTGTTGGTATATTCTGCTGGGCCTTTATCCTCTCCACCTCCTCCACATGCTTCCTCTCTTTTTCCTTCTCCTCCTCCACATGCTTCCTCTCTTTTTCCTTCTCCTCCTCCACATGCTTCCTCTCTTTTTCCTTCTCCTCCTCCACATGCTTCCTTGCCTCCATTTCCCTCTTGTGGGCAGCCTCCTGTACCTCCTTCTCCAGCCGCATGAGTTCTATCTGTCTTTCATGTTCCCTTTGTCTTTCCTCAGCCTGAAATTTGGCTAATTCCAGCTGTAGTTGAGCTGAGGATTTGGTCATTCTAACCTCTCTGTTTTTAACTAACTTTACACCTGAGGTTTAGAAATAAACAAACAAAACTTGGCTGTAAAATTTTGCTGTGCTGCAATAGAATACCTATTCTCTGATAGTGATTGTCAGCCTACAGAAAAAGACAATTCCCTTGTCTCTGCTCTGGGCCCAAATTAAAGCAAAAAACCTCCAACTGCTTGGAAACCTGCTTACCCAGCCCAAAGAAAAAGCAAATGGGTAGAACACACACCCCCTATTTACTTTTAGGAAGAAAAGAAAAAAAAACCTCTGGATTGGAAGATTTCCCTGCAGGAGTTAAGTACCCTGCCTCCAGGCAAAAAAAACCTGCAATTCACAAGATAATCCCCTTTTGTCTCTGCTTGGCCACAAAGCAGAGAGAAACCAAGCTGCTTTCAGTTTCAAAGCTGCTTTCTGGACTTTCTTTCCAAAGAAAAAAAAATTTTCCTTTTTAAAATCTGTATTTCTAGTTCAAAAAATCTCAACTGGATCTCAAATGATTTCAGGTTAATCCCACCACTGTGCCACCATGTCAAGGTTCCTCCCCCACTCTGAACTCTAGGGTACAGATGTGGGGACCTGCATGAAAAACCTCCTAAGCTTATCTTTACCAGCTTAGGTCAAAACTTCCCCAAGGTACAAAATATTACACCCGTTATCCTTGGAATGGCCGCTACCACCACCAAACTAATACTGGTTACTGGGGAAGAGCTGTTTGGACGCGTCTTTCCCCCCAAAATACTTCCCAAAACCTTGCACCCCACTTCCTGGACAAGGTTTGGTAAAAAGCCTCACCAATTTGCCTAGGTGACTACAGACCCAGACCCTTGGATCTTAAGAACAATGAACAATCCTCCCAACACTTGCACCCCCCCTTTCCTGGGAAATGTTGGATAAAAAGCCTCACCAATTTGCATAGGTGACCACAGACCCAAACCCTTGGATCTGAGAACAATGAAAAAGCATTCAGTTTTTACAAGAAGACTTTTAATAAAAAATAGAAGTAAATAGAAATAAAGAAATCCCCCCTGTAAAATCAGGATGGTAGATATCTTACAGGGTAATTAGATTCAAAACATAGAGAACCCCTCTAGGCAAAACCTTAAGTTACAAAAAAGATATACAGACAGAAATAGTTATTCTATTCAGCACAATTCTTTTCTCAGCCATTTAAAGAAATCATAATCTAACACATACCTAGCTAGATTACTTACTAAAAGTTCTAAGACTCCATTCCTGTTCTGTCTCTGGCAAGAGCAGCACACAGACAGACACAGACCCTTTGTTCCTCTCCCTCGTCCCAGCTTTTGAAAGTATCTTGTCTCCTCATTGGTCATTTTGGTCAGGTGCCAGCGAGGTTACCTTTAGCTTCTTAACCCTTTACAGGTGAGAGGAGCTTTCCCCTGGCCAGGAGGGATTTCAAAGGGGTTTACCCTTCCCTTTATATTTATGACACTCTCCATTACACTCATTTGAGTTCAGAGTAGAACTGGACAGAAAATGACAATTCTCTTTTGTGACAATTTTTAGGTTTCAAAATCTGGAACAAACCACAAACCTTTTGAATGTTTTTCAGCAACACGATTGTCTAAGTGACTGTTTTTGGATTTGGATTTAGATTTCTTGTGCTTTCTCCGGTAGTGATCAGAAAGTCCACCCTGGACTCAGGAACTTTTGTATCAAAAACTTTGTTTGGAATCCATACAACTCCACAAAACATTTCAGAGTGATCAAAGTACCATATTTTGACAAAAATAAAATTAAAAGGATTAACTGAAAATGTTCCGACCAGCTCTAGTCTAGAGTAACTCCACTGCAGTTAGTGAAATTGATCAGGCTTCAGATCTTGTTCAAGAGCAACAATACACCAACTCCCCAACACTCTTATAGTCATAGAATCATAGAATCATAGAATATAAGGGTTGGAAGGGACCCCGGAAGGTCATCTAGTCCAACCCCCTGCTCAAAGCAGGACCAATTCCCAGTTAAATCATCCCAGCCAGGGCTTTGTCAAGCCTGACCTTAAAAACCTCTAAGGAAGGAGATTCTACCACCTCCCTAGGTAACGCATTCCAGTGTTTCACCACCCTCATAGTGAAAAAGTTTTTCCTAATATCCAATCTAAACCTCCCCCACTGTAACTTGAGACCATTACTCCTCGTTCTGTCATCTGAAACCATTGAGAACAGTCTAGAGCCATCCTCTTTGGAACCCCCTTTCAGGTAGTTGAAAACAGCTATCAAATCCCCCCTCATTCTTCTCTTCTGCAGGCTAAACAATCCCAGCTCCCTCAGCCTCTCCTCATAACTCATATGTTCCAGACCCCTAATCATTTTTGTTGCCCTTCGCTGGACTCTCTCCAATTTATCCACATCCTTCTTGAAGTGTGGGGCCCAAAACTGGACACAGTACTCCAGATGAGGCCTCACCAATGTCGAATAGAGGGGAATGATCACGTCCCTCGATCTGCTCGCTATGCCCCTACTTATACATCCCAAAATGCCATTGGCCTTCTTGGCAACAAGGGCACACTGCTGACTCATATCCAGCTTCTCGTCCACTGTCACCCCTAGGTCCTTTTCCGCAGAACTGCTGCCTAGCCATTCGGTCCCTAGTCTGTAGCTGTGCATTGGGTTCTTCCGTCCTAAGTGCAGGACCCTGCACTTATCCTTATTGAACCTCATCAGATTTCTTTTGGCCCAATCCTCCAATTTGTCTAGGTCCTTCTGTATCCTATCCCTCCCCTCCAGCGTATCTACCACTCCTCCCAGTTTAGTATCATCCGCAAATTTGCTGAGAGTGCAATCCACACCATCCTCCAGATCATTTATGAAGATATTGAACAAAACCGGCCCCAGGACCGACCCTTGGGGCACACCACTTGATACCGGCTGCCAACTAGACATGGAGCCATTGATCACTACCCGTTGAGCCCGACAATCTAGCCAGCTTTCTACCCACCTTGTAGTGCATTCATCCAGCCCATACTTCCTTAACTTGCTGACAAGAATACTGTGGGAGACCGTGTCAAAAGCTTTGCTAAAGTCAAGAAACAATACATCCACTGCTTTTCCTTCATCCACAGAACCAGTAATCTCATCATAGAAGGCGATTAGATTAGTCAGGCATGACCTTCCCTTGGTGAATCCATGCTGGCTGTTCCTGATCACTTTCCTCTCATGCAAGTGCTTCAGGATTGATTCTTTGAGGACCTGCTCCATGATTTTTCCAGGGACTGAAGTGAGGCTGACTGGCCTGTAGTTCCCAGGATCCTCCTTCTTCCCTTTTTTAAAGATTGGCACTACATTAGCCTTTTTCCAGTCATCCGGGACTTCCCCGGTTCGCCACGAGTTTTCAAAGATAATGGCCAATGGCTCTGCAATCACAGCCGCCAGTTCCTTCAGCACTCTCGGATGCAACTCGTCCGGCCCCATGGACTTGTGCACGTCCAGCTTTTCTAAAAAGTCCCTAACCACCTCTATCTCCACAGAGGGCTGGCCATCTCTTCCCCATTTTGTGATGCCCAGCGTAGCAGTCTGGGAGCTGACCTTGTTAGTGAAAACAGAGGCAAAAAAAGCATTGAGTACATTAGCTTTTTCCACATCCTCTGTCACTAGTTTGCCTCCCTCATTCAGTAAGGGGCCCACACATTCCTTGGCTTTCTTCTTGTTGCCAACATACCTGAAGAAACCCTTCTTGTTACTCTTGACATCTCTGGCTAGCTGCAGCTCCAGGTGCGATTTGGCCCTCCTGATAACATTCCTACATGCCCTAGCAATATTTTTATACTCTTCCCTGGTCATATGTCCAACCTTCCACTTCTTGTAAGCTTCTTTTTTATGTTTAAGATCCGCTAAGATTTCACCATTAAGCCAAGCTGGTCGCCTGCCATATTTACTATTCTTTCGACTCATCGACTCAGTCCATGTAGTCTGTGTTGAAGGTAGTAGGGTTTGGATCCTAGTGAGGCAGTTCTCTTGTCCTTGCCAAACAATGGGAATCACCTCCACATTTCTCCTCCAGTAATATTATGTCATTACTTAGAATAGAAAACAACTATTTTTATACACTGATAAATACACTGAAGACTGAGAAAAGGATATAATAAATAAAATAAATGTATTAGTCTCTAAGGTGCCACAAGTACTCCTTTTCTTTTTGCGAATACAGATTAACACGGCTGCTACTCTGAAACCTGAAGACTGAGAGGCATTCAGAGACTAAGGCAATGGATGTCATATAAGTACCTTAGATAGATAACCCAAGTACCTCAGGTGGCACAGAGTGGTAACTGTAAGTAAACACTCCCATTGCTGTGTCAGTGGTGATGGTGGTTGAGGTTTTCAAGATACCTCTGAGGCCCTGATAAGACACAGGAAGAGAGTCTCTTCAGCTCTGATGCCTCTGGCACCTTCCTGGTCCAGCAACTGGGCAAGGGAGCAAGCACCTGACTCAAAATATAGCCTCATACAGCAGCAAACATGGTGGACTCCCCCAGCACATTATATTATAGGGTAAAAATACCTAAATCTGTGTCCTGTTAAGATAAAGGCAATTGGAGGGAGAAAAGGAGAAACCAACCCTGAAGTGGAAAACCTGAAGTGAAGATTCTACTTTCCTATCTCTCCTTGGGACTCATTAAGGAATTTTAATACAAATAGAATACATTACTCATTTAATACCCTCACAAACCTACCATCTGAGCTCCAAGCTCACTGCAAGGGAGTGATCCATCAAACGCTGGTTCTAGACAGCAGAGGAAGGCATATGATAATTATTTTACTATAAAACTTTCCGTAATATAATCAGATGGGGAATAAGCAACAGCCACAGATGAAATTTTAAGAAAGTAAGATCCCATTTTCATGCAAATATTTTCAGCTATACAGTAAAGAGAAGCAAAAAACCCAGATAAATTATATTCAAGCAGGTTGCTTTATCAATAGAATTTTTCCCAATGTCTTCTATGAAGCATTAGCTACTACTCCTTAAGGATGAGTAACTCTGTTCTCACAACATTGCCGTCAAAATGAATCTAAAAGACTTTGAAACTGGAATTCTGCTTTCCCTTGGTGGAAAGCCTATAGGAAATGAAGTGATAATCTATGCCCAGATGTACCTGCATAACATTTCAAAAACATTTTGTGAAAAAGATGTGTGGTTTGTGTAATTACGTACAATAAAAGTATAACATGAGTGCAGCTCGTCAAGCAATGGGACAATTAATCATGATGAATTTCAAAGTCATTTTCGTTCCACAGGTCTGGAAAAGGAATGACCTTTCATTGAAATTTTTTTAAGAACATTTTTATAGGAAAATTTCAGTACTCAATTTTTGGGGTTTACCTTTTCCTCAGTGTCTCCTCCCACCACACACACAATTTCTCTCTCTCTCTCTCTTTTTGGTCACTGAAAAACGAGGGGAGAAATTTTTTTTAAGTGAATACACATTACTAAATTTCATTTTCCAATTTTGTCAAAATACAAGAAAACAAACAATTTTCATGAAAATTTCCATATTCTAAAAAAGAGTGTTATTCTCTTTTAACTAAAAATATTTCAATTCATACATTTCAAGCAACTCTAAAACTGGTATGTCCATACTTCCATAAAATTGCTTCTCAATTAAAAATTCGCTGCTCTATAGTTTTATTTTGTTCAACTTCATTATAAACAACTTGTATTTAGAATGAAGAGCTGACCTGTCTCTTTGATAGGTGGCTATGTGGGCTACTAGTAACATTTTCAATCTGCTCAATAGTACCAGAGCTTGTCAGAAGTTTGATCCATCTTTCTTATTAAGTCACTTAGTATTATTGGTTCCTTGGGAGCAGATACTGTCCCTCTCTTATCTACTAAGTGACAGTATTTAGGAACTGGGTTATAATATTCATTATTGATCCAACACATCATATCAGTTCTTACAGTTCAGTCTGTCATATATGTGTAATACAAGTTTATTGATTTTCCCATGATGGTCTATGGAGCCTAGGCCTATATGGGTGCTGCTCAAATCAGAACAATGTATAGCTTGACATAATAATGTATATGTATTACTAACATAAACCTAATCCTTGGGCGGGGGGGAGATGAAACATTTTGCATGTTGCTATAGATGCCTAGGAGTTGAAAATAAAGATTTGAAAGATGCGGGTTTCTGATTGCTGAGAACATGTATTTACTTAATTCACATACACTCTGCTAGTTACAATGCTGTAAATATGGAGTAACTCCAGTGTTGCAAGTGTAGTTACTCTGGATTTACACCAGTGCAACAATGAACAGGATTTGGCCAATTAAATAGAATTATCTGTACTGTTTGTATTTGAGAGATTTAAGAGCCTCAGCTTTGAACAAATTGAGAAGAAATCTCTATAAGAGCCCTGGAACTAAAAAAATCTAAGTGATAGAATAGCACTTCTGCTATGTTATGCAAAAAACAAATGGAATTGAAAAATAGAAAAACATACTACACCAGTTCTAATGGCCTTTCTGTAAATGTAAGACAACTTTGCGTGCTCTATTGCTGATTAGCTTTATATTTAAACAGAAAAAGAAAGCATTCCTGTGACTTCTAGCGCAGGACAACAGCTGTCTCTCCCTAAGAGGAATTAAAAACAAAGACAAAAAACACTCAGTCATCAATGATAATGGGAACACATTGAAAAATCACCACAGCTTTTGTACAGAAATGTTTCAACAAACATATTTATTATACACACACAATGGGATCTTACTAAAACATATTTAGCTCATTCTTAAAGTGTCATAAAGCTAGCTTAGCTGCCTGGGAATTGTATGGGGTCACTGCAGTGCAGGGGTCCACCTGGGTTGTGTAAAACCCCTGTAAACAGCTACTGCTCCACCGCCCTGCAGTGGCTGGTGGAAAGGGTATGGCCATGGTGTCCCTATACCCTAGTTACCCACGGATGCTAAATTAGCTCCTTCAGACTACTGGCAACCAACTCAAATAATCTCATGCATATGGCTGGTGGTGTGCAGAGGTGTCCTCAGACTGCAGAACAACACAGGTGTCTTCAAAGTTAAAGCCATGTTTGAACCACCTCCTCCTTTGCAAGACTCATGAATCAGGGCTAATTGCTTTAAAAATCTAAAATGTTGTAGGTCAGCTTAGCAGACGTTTTTGTTCTTGTAACCAGTTTGTAAGGTACATACTTCATGAGAAGAGCTGTAAATACCCATTGTAAATCAATACCTTTCAGGCATAAAAAGATGTATTGTCACATGAGAATATCTCATTTTTTCCCAATACTGTCAAAGTAAATGCCTTGCTCAACAAAAGTTTTTGCAGTATTTTGAGTTCCCACTAGGTCAACAAGTATAATCAAGCTGAAATTAAAAGAGATTTGTCATTTAAGAATCAACTCCACAAAATAAACATTGGCCATGTTCTATGAGAAGCGTGCTTCGTATACAGAGAAAGCAGGTTCGCTTGCCAGAGAGATAATGCACATGTTGATAGCCTTTAAGTGAAACATTAGAGCTGAACCATCAAATTCAGTGTAATAAAAGAATGTCTACTAAATATGTGCAGAAAGAACAGGAGTACTTGTGGCACCTTAGAGACTAACACATTTATTTGAGCGTAAGCTTTCATGTGCTACAGCCCACTTCATTGGATGCATGCAGTGGAAAATACAGTAGGAAGATTTTATATACACAGAGAACATGAAACAATGAGTGTTACCATACACACTATGTGAACTTCTTATTGCTTGTAAGAGTTAAGAGGAACTCAATACTGCAAAGCTTTTATTGCAATGATTCACTTTCCTGGTATTCTCACTATTTGAGAAGCTGGCTGTCCTCTTATTCTCTCCCCCATTTGCCTTGGTTAGGTAAATTTCTATGACGATAATGAATCCGCTGCCTCTCCACTTCAGTGCCAGCAATCTATAAAGCCTACCTCCTCCACTCTCTCTTCATCCGGCATGTATGTTAAATGCAGGAGAGACAGGCCTCTCTTTCACATCACCACTCAGGAGAGGAAAATAGATAGCAATGAAAATCAATCCAGAAAGACTAATTTGTTCAATAATCAACAATCCTCCATGAGGGAGGGAGGTATATGGGCCTCATGATCAAAAAGCAGAGATAAAAGTGAATATATTTGTATCTTAATACTGGAGAGAAACAGACAATGGTGATTAAATATACATAGGCAGAAACCTTAAAGGTCATAGAAAAATATTAAATACACATAGAAATGCTGTTGTGGTAAGAAGTATGAAATATGGTTAAAATGTCAGAGGTGTGTATCACAACATAAAAAATGGGGCTTATGTGACAACTAACTACTTAGCTAAAAATAGGATCAACAGCTAAGTCCAATTGTTTAATTTAATTGTTCACACATGATCAGTACTGTGACGGAGTGGGAATTTTCTGTAAATATTTTGTGTGAATTCTATGTGTGCCTCAGTATCCTCTAAATGCTGCATGGTTAATTAGGTGGTGGGAAAAGGCTGTTTGCTCTTGGGTAGGCTATACGAAAGGTGTGAATGGCGCCTAGCTGTCTCGGGTTTGGGGCCCAGGTGATTGGAGAGTCCGTGAAGACAATGGCAAAGCCAAACACTGGGACATTTACCACCTAGCAATTAATGATCATGGAAGCCCACCCCCTTGACCAGCTGGACAAAAACGGTCTGAGGAGGGACCAGGTGGGACTGGACTAGGAACTTGAACAAAGAGCTCAGAGGGAGACAGAACAGAAGCCAAGGGTGGACATCGCTTGTCTAAGGCTCTGGGTAACCAGAATGGATGATGCTGTAACTTTCTGTTCTCTGTGCTAACCAAGAATTTTCTACACAGGAAGCGGTGTGGGATGAGGAATGTGCTGGCCACCCTTCCCACAGCCCCCATTGGCCTAGACCAGCGAACTGCAGCCAGTGGGATCTGCGATCGCCCGAACCTGCGGACGCTGCAGGTAAACAAACCGTTCCAGCCTGTCAGCGGATTTCCTTGATGGGCCGCATCCCAAAAGTTGCCAATCCCTGATATATTGATTTAGGTAGTATCAAATAACTCACTGAAATCAGTGGAGTTACTACACATTTATAGAGATGGGAGACTAGAATTTGGTGCATCATCTTATTCTCCATAAAGATTCAGTAACCTTTAAGTTTGTGAGTAAGTGTGAACCTATGGTAAAAGCAGCTGTTTGTCCTGAAGTTTTAACTACTAAGAAACAGGAAAGTATTGTTATTCCTTTTTTGATCTGAGTGGTTGGCCAAACTTTCGGAGCTAGTATGTTGTTTCAGTCGAGAAGAAACTGATGTTGAAATCAGGTATTTCTTCGGGCTTTTCTACACCAACAGTTAGTCCACGGCAAGCCCGGGTGTGACTCTGACCCACACTAGCCTGCTGTGGCCTAATGGTCTGCAGGCATGCTGCTGATGCGTATTAGCAGTTCGTTAATGTGCTTTGATCTAGTCTGGTTTCAAAGAGGACTAGATTAATGTGTATGAATAAATTGTTAATGCGCGTCACCAGGATCCACATGGCAGTTAGTCCATGGGCAGAGTAGCATGGGGTAGAGTCACAACCCAGCTTGCTGCAAACTAATTGTTCATGTAGATAAACCAAGTGATGCAATCCTATTTATTTACAAAGAATATACAAAGTCCTATTTCCCAGAACACATCAAGAATCAAACAACAGGAAACTGTTTATTTGCTCTTAGTTCTAAGTATCTTTCTAGCTCAAATGCTCCATTTCCAGGCTTTTATCGGGGTCATAATGCCAGTGTTTGTTCTGGCTCTGTCTTTGGATTTCTGATCCTTCTCTCTCAGCTTCTCTGTTGTTTCTTTTGCTTCTTTCACAGACACACACTACTCCACTAAGCAGAACCCTTCTGCCCACATGCGCCTTCATTTTGGGCAGTGACATGTGCCTGTGTTTTGGATGGAAGCTGCTATACTTCAGCTAACAGAGTCCCTAAAGGAACTTAATTGTATTCTACATTTATCAATACTGAAGGAAAGCTATTACAACCCCCAGTTTCAATTATGTTTAACCCAACCCATAACAGTATCAGCTTGTCACCTATCATTCCAGGAAGTACTGCTTCCCCAACTTAGTAAAGAATGGAGTTCCAGTGGTGGTGTTACATCATTAATAAAGGCACTGCATTTTAAAGTATATCTCCATGGCATGGATGAAAGGTACTATATGAATGAAGGCTGTCCTTAGAGCTAGTCCAAAAATTTCAGATGAAAGATTTTTCCCATCAGAAAATGCTGATTCACTCAAAGTGAAATATTTCATAAAAATGTGTCAAATTTGACAATGTTTTAATATGGAAATTAAAAAAACCAGTGTTTTGATAAAGTCAAAACTTTCCATTTTTTGACTTTTTCAGAATGGACTGTTCTAATTATCCATTTTAAAAAGACATTTCAATTATTTAAAAAACAAACAAACTTTATAATTCAAAAATACAATATAAAAAAAAAGTCAAAATGGGAAAGAAACATTTTGATTTTGTCAAAATGAAATGTTTCAAAGAGCCAATTTTTTTTTTTAGAATTTCAGTCTGCTAGAATTTTATTTTATTTTATTTTATTCCAGAATGCAAGAAATTTTGGAATCACAAAACTCCCTCCAAAATGAAAAATCCAGTTTCCACACAGCTCAAGGTATCATTATTGCCTAGAAGAGCAGAATTACAGCATTATTCCTTGAAGTATTGTCTCCTGACATCACTACTATCAAGGGAAAGACCAGCAAGTTGACCAAAAAAATGAGACAGTTACAGCATTGTGACAGATATTGCAACCATACGCAATATCTTTGGGAACGTTACAGTATTTTATGTTTGAAAGCATGAAAACTTCAAAAAGCCATTATACTGAGATGGGCCAGACAGTACGAATATTCATAAGCCTTTATACCAATACAGGTGATGTGTATTTGTGTGTTCCTGAAATCTCTAGGGGGGACTAATGCAAAATCCCCAAGGCTGGCTTTGAATCTTGACCTTCTGGGGGACTGAAGGAGCAACTGGTTTTACCATTCTTCAGGAGGCTGGGAGACAAAGCAAGTCTGAGTATAAAGGGCTGAGTTTAAATGGTCTGAGAATCCTTGATTTTGAATGAACAAATGGACAGGACCTTCTGTCCAAGGGCAGGCCCCAATTGCTTTCTCTCTGAGCACTATGAATAATGTATGGCAGGAGGCTGTGCAGCCTGAAAACCCCTGATCAGGAGGAAGAGAGACATGGGTTTCCACTCAGGAGATGACGTCTGGTGGCCTGAAACCATAAGTGAGTGCCCTCAAGGAATCACCGAAGGGGGAATTACAGGTGCAGATACCCTGAAACTGTGACAGTCATTTATTAGGTTGTGGCTATAAGATTTGTACCAAGGGTAAGTGAGTACTTTTGAGACTCTGAGGGAGAATAAGTAGTGATAACAGATTACAGTGAGTATATGAGATTATCCTGTGCACATCTTGTTCAGAGGAATTTGTGGTTTGAACTGTCCAGAAAACGGAAATTTTTCCTGTGGAAATTTTCCCATCAGGAAATACGGTTTTTCCTTTGAAAAATCAAAAACAAAAACAAAAACAAAAACACAACCCCAAGAGTACGTTAAAAAACAAACAAACAAACCCAACACTAAACTACTTACCCCTACCAGTTGGAAAACATTCAGAAAGTGTGAAAAGAGGGTTTTCCTTCACTTCCTCACACTGTTTCTTTCTGTTACTGTCTCTCACTTAAAGGGAAAGAACATTAAAGAACTTAAAGTGTTAATTTTACTTAACACAGTCAATGCTCATTGTTAAATGTTTAAAGTCTTGCCTTCTGATTCTTTTTAACTCTTTCCTTAATCTAATTCTTGGAAATGGCTGAACCATATTAGCTGAAACTAACGAAATAATACTAATTAAACAAACACACACATGCAGACAGCTTAAGGCAGACACCAAGCTTGGAAAATTTTAATATAAACAAGGATAAACAACTGAAAAATGTCTTAAAATGGGAAGTGTCAGGGAACTTAACTGTAGGCAGCACTATCAGCGCTGCATATACTGTATCCCAGGACACGTCTACACTTGCCGTTTAAAGCGGGAAAAGTCCCTTTTTTCGCAAAACCCATGGGACCGTCTGCACTTGCCAATGACTTTTTTGCAGTGAAACTTCTGAGTTTTGCCACAAAAAGAAAACCACCTCCATGAGAGATGTACAGCTGTTACCGGTGATGCTTTTGTGGTGATGTGCAAGTGAAGATACGTTCTTCCTGTTTACACAGCTTTTAGCCTCCGAAGGATATCCCACCATGCCTCGGTGACCACTCTGGCTAGCAGCTCTGCTGCTCTAATGCCAGGTAAACAGACGTCCGCCCCTCCCCCGTAAAGCCCGGGAACTTTGAAATTCCCCTTCCTGTTTTCTTGGCAAGTGCTCACTTATCTGGCCAGGTGACAATGCCTGCTCCACAGAGCAAACAATCCCCTGCTTGGAGCAATGCTGAGCTACTGGATCTGATCAGTGTTTGGGGAGAGGAGGCTGTGCAGGGACCCAGGATGCCCTGCGATCAACCCTCCCCACAAGACCCATCATCAAAATGGAGCGAGCTTCACTGTGGAATAGCTGCCCTCAGTGCGCTGCTCTCAACAGCAATGGAAGTGCTACAAATGTAAACACTGTCTGAAGCCTGTGGAAGTGAGTGAGAACACAAACCAGCACTTTTCTTTCACCGGTTCACTATCACGGTTGAAACTGACAGCACAAAAACTCTGCAAGTGTAGACATAGCCTTAATCTCAACTACAGTGGATCTACCCTCCCACTATTATATATAGAAACAGAAGTCAAAAGATAATGCCAAGTATAGCCAATTCTAATTTCTTTTTAACATCTTCATAGTATGTCTAATTAACTGTGATCAAAACGACTGAAGTCTTGGGCAATCCCACAACAAATGAATTTAGTATTCCCTTATCATTATTACACTTCTTTGCTACAGCTATCTAAAGTTGTACAGGTCATTCCAGTTAGGCTGGGATATTTTGCTTTTAGAAGAATCTTTCTGTCCCATTTAATCACCGGATATCTAGTTCCTAATTATTCTAATAATTATCAAGTTTTTCATATTTATCCTATACTTTCCATGCTGCAGCTTAAACACATAACTTCTTGTTTTATCTTTGTAGATGAATAAGACCAATTGGTCCCTGTTCTCTTTCTAACATCACTTTCTGTATGTGCAGACAGTCATCATGACTCCTATCAGTCTTCCTTTCTCTAAACTGAACAAGCTCAGCTCTTTCAAACTGTCCCGTGGGTCTTATAGTGCAAACTTCTTACCATTTTATTTGTACTCCTCTGAACTCTTTCAAACAGTCTTTCATCTTTAGAAATATGGTGTCCAAAACCCAGAGTTCCAAACAAGCCTTGTCAATTCAAAGTTGAGTGAAATAATTACCTTTCTTAATTTGCAGTTGATACTCTTAACATGATCAAAAGATCAAAAACTGGACTTTTTAAAAATAGGTTTTGTATGTGATCATGTTAGAAAGTTTTTCCTAATATCTAACCTAACTATAACGGTAGTTAAGTACTGGAATAAGTTACCAATGGAGGTTGTGGAATCCCTGTTTTTTTGGAGGTTTTTAAGAACAGGATGCACAAACACCCATCAGGGATGATCTAGTTGTACTTGGTTCTGCCTCAAGATGGGAAAATGGATGAGCTGATTTTTTGAGGGCTCTTTCAGCACTACATTTCTATGATTCTATGTAATTTAACACTGTAATAATGTATAGGCACAAGAAGGCCAAATTAAGGTTGCATAGACAACCTTTGTTCTGGTATTTCCTAAAGTACAAGACCTTGACTTTGCAATCTGAATGCTCTGTAGATGTAGTTTTTGGAATGCAATGTTAAACACACAAGAGATCCCTTTTAAAATGAAAGGAGAAGTTCTTCTAATCTTTTAGTGATAGGTGTCAGTTGAATGTAACTTATACTTGGAATACCTCTGCCTCACCGTTTCTGAACTCATCCAAATAACGAGACCTGCAGCAATGCTAACGCTACCCTGAGGATGCACACACATAACACTACCAAGGGAGTGCTACAATCTACAACCCAGAACCTAGAGCCCTGAAGCCATACCCTTAACCATCCTAACACCTGCTAGAGGTATACTACCCATCCTCACCTTAGCCTTAGCCCTACCTTCCACAACCCCAACCCTAGCCCAGGGAGACATACCCACCTTAACCCTATCTGTAGCCAGGGTAACCATGCCAAACCCACTCCTAAAACTTGCCCAGAAAGTCTTACCCTCCACAACCCAAACTCCATCCAGAACCCTAATCTCAGCCCAGAAGGTCTGACCCTCCACAACTGTAACTTTAATGCAGACAGCCCTATCCTCCAGAACTGTAAACGTAGCCCAGAACGTCAGATACTACACAAGCTTCACCTTAGCCTAGGTAGCCCAACCCTCCTCAAGCCTAACCCCAAACACAGGGAGCCTTTCCCTCCCCATCCCTAACCCTAGACATTCCAGAAGCCCACTCCTAACCTGGGAATTCTGACACTCTACAAGCTATCCCTTGCTTGGAAAGTCCATCACTCCTGAACCCTAACCTTAGCCCAGGGAGCCCTGACCTCCACACCCCTCACCCTATGCTTAAAGGTAAGCATGTCCTTCAGTGCTTTGCTGGATGGGTATCAACCGGTAATCCTTCTCTTGAGTGAATACTGATAGGTTCTGATGGGTCTGTGAAGTTGAAATATCAGTTACGGACCTGGTTGAGAATGTTGTAATGAATGTTCGGTTGTGAAATAAGTCATCCCTATTTGGACCTATGTCTCCAGATATTAAATGTATGGATCATAAATTCCTGTGTTATGTCACCTTCTCTCTCTCAATCTGTATATATGTTTAGCCCATCCCAGTTGAATAATGAAACAGTGGCAGAACACTAAGTCACGTTTCTTTCAGGGGAGAAATTTTGTATATTTTACCATCTAAAAGAAATACTCGAATGGCAAGATGGGGTTTAGCTCAAAAGAGAAATTATTCTGCTGCCTAAAGCAAGGTGGAGATGGACAAGACAAATGGAGCAAATGAGAACTACAACAACAAAAATAAGCACATGCAATGTACAAAATCTCTTTAAAATATGTCGACCCAATGAAGCCCAGCAAATTTTGAAATTGCAGACAATAACATTGTAATGTGAAAGCATAAACCACAAAAACAGGCAGTTGTTAACTAAAACTGAAATGCACCCCTCCTCCCAGCACAAAACCTGACAACTGGGCTGTGTGCAGGGAACTATGGGTGAATTTGGGAGGCAGAACAGACCTGTCCAACCTGTGGCCAAACCGCAGGGTTAAAAACACAGCAGCATTCCAGCTTTTGGAGCAGAAAAAACGCACAATGTTTTCATGCCCATGTATCAAAGGGTTTGGGGTCCTGAATTCATAGAAATGAGAAGCCTCCTTCACAATGTTGGTACAGATGCCACACTCTGCTGTTGCTGCACCTATATTTCACCCTAGCAGCTAAGAAAGATATAAGGTGAAATTCTGGCCCCAGTTAATGGGGATTTTGCTATTGATGTCAGTAGGGATAATTTTCACCCACAATGTTTCAGCATAAGATTCACATTAAAGAAACTAACCATAGACATTGCCTGAGGTTGTCTAAGAGATGCATGAAAATCCATCCGGAATTTGCCCCAATACTCACAGATATGCGGTATTCGGTAGCTATAGTTAAGTAAATCTTTTGCCATAGGGAGCTCTCTTCCTGCATGTCACTAATGCAGGCTTAGTTATGACGGTCACAGATAACATTTCTCTAAATCTATAAAATGTGTTCTTATGTTAAATAAAAAGTGAAAACAAGCCTTTGGTATATCTCAAAATATCCTCTTAAGGAAAAGGAGCCAAAGCCTTTATGCAATGTGGTAACACTTTCTAGTCCCATAAACTTGGGAACAGGATTATCAATAAAACAGATAGATTTTATTTATCCCATATTTTGTATTTGAATGATGTTCACTAATCCTCTCCTTCAGTGGGAAATAGAGGTTTGTACTGTGCTAATACATCACTATATATGCAATTTATAGTAAATGAGGCATGATGTGTGCATGCAGAGTTCTACATTAAATACAAAAAATCTCCAACTGTATTACAAGACAGTAGGGTCATAAATGTACAAAACAGAAATTGTGATAATGACCATAATTTGGCTTCTTTGAGAAAATATAATAGCTTGTGTTATTTGTTTTAAGGAATGTGTGTGTTTGTATTTGTGTGTGAGAGAGAGAACATAGCCAAAGTTCTATGGTTGCTATGGGAACCATAACTTTGAATTTCTTGGCTTCTATGTATGTAAAATCTCAAACATAATGTACTTTTTTTTTCTTATTATTTCCATGTGTGTGTTAATTTAAGAAGTAAAATAAAATGTGTTTGATTGTGATATTGGGATCATTATCTGGACACGCATTCATTAGATTACACGTTACATTGACATGTTACATTCCACAGTGCACAGTGTGCATCAGGTAACCAGCATTCTACACAGCATGCAAAATTTGAAAGTCACCAGCGCAGGTGTAGGGCAGGCAAAAGGGTACCAGACCTGCTGGGCTGCTTCCAATGCTATCAAATGTGCATGTAGGAAGGGAAATAGGGCACCAGTAAATGCCCAGAAATGTGGCAGCATTTTTGCTGTCTCTGCTATGTTACAAATGAAGATTTTGAATGCTCAGTAGAGTGCTTCCCTGATATTTCTCCCAGCCATTTACAGAGGAAGAATATTAAAACTGCTGCATATCTGAAAAAGTAGTCAGCAGTCATAGTCAGAAGAAAGGGACCAAAGGCTCTTCTCCCACAGCCAGGCAGGAGTGCTGGGGGTGTGGCAGGACCCCGCCACTCCCCACCCCCCAGCTTGAAGTAGAAATAACAAACCAAATACATTGTTTCCGCTTTCAGCATCCCCCACTATAAAACAATTTTTCCATCACCCCTGTGCTCTAGGGTAGTGGGATGCTTTCAACAGAACACTCCCTCCTCAGCAACACCGGAAGGTGGCCCACAACTTGCTCCCTCAAATGCCTTTTCAATTCATATCCAGGAACTAGGATCAGGAGAGTTCCACAAAAGTGAAGTTTAGGCCTTCTTGTGACAATCCAAAATGATTAGGTCCAAGAAATGCTTGCCTCCCTCACAATGGAGCTACACTGGGGTTGCTCCAGTTCTAGGACTATAATAAAGCTAGTAAGCTCAACTGCAATTCTTAAGAGTATTTACAGTAATCACTTAACAAAAATAAAAACAATTTATTAGAGAATTATAATAAGAATGTGAAAACAAGAAAAGTTTACAGTGGGTCACTTACGCTTTAATATAGTCAAGGAATGAAACTTCTGTTTCAATTAGGGGAAAGCAATGTTTCCTGAAAGCAATTACAACAGAATCAGGCATGAATTGTCATTTCTCAAATCAAACACAAATAAAAAAGAAATCAGTGTACAATATTCTCAAGGCTCATATTTAGGATATCATTTCCCACAATACCTAGGAAGAAAGGTAATGTGACAAAGCACCTTATCCAAAATCCACTGAAGTGAACTGAAAGGGTCCTATTCAGTCAACTTTGGGTCAGGCCCCAAAGTAGAACCAAGTTGCAATACATGGGATATGGGAAGTATATTTCGACTGGACACCATTAACAATTGTTTTTTGTCCCACCCAGATCAGTAAAACAATGCAAAACTTGTAGATTTTCCCATTCTAAGTATAGGGAACACTACAGTAAAAGTAAACCATACATGTGGAAAACAGCTGTTTTATTGGCATCCCTTATATGCATCCGATGAAGTGAGCTGTAGCTCATGAAAGCTTATGCTCAAATAAATTGGTTAGTCTCTAAGGTGCCACAAGTACTCCTTTTCTTTTTGCGAATACAGACTAACACGGCTGCTACTCTGAAACCTTATACATTGGTTATCTATTCTCCCCCACAGCTCCACAACTCTCAGCTATATAGAAGTTTATTATTAATATTTTTTACTTTTTACTGCAGACTAACTTTATTCTCAGACAAATCAATTTGGTGGACAGTCAGAAAATGTGTATTTCCAAGGTTTATGCTGCAATGCTAGCCACATTCAATTTATATATCAGCTGGATACGATGTAAAGTTACAAAACCACCACCCAAATAAAACCAAAGCACAATGGGTCAAATTTTTGCACTATTAACCTTGCATAATCACACTGAACTGAATGAGATTGTGTGAGGTGTGAATCAACACAAATATTAGCTCCATATGTTTAAGGTAATATAAATCTGCAAAAAAAAGCCCACCAAAACCAAAAACACCCTCACACCACACTTTCTATCGCTACAATCAAAATTTCAGAGAAACGCCAAAGAGACTGGATGACTTTGTTTAGCTAAGTGATGACTAAGAGAGTGCATGACCCATACGTATATATTTGAAGGGGAAAAGGAGGGAGAGAAGAATTTGTGTAGAGTGACCCAAGGGGGGCACAACTAAAAGCGATGGGAATATATCTTTCTGACAGTGAAATGTATTAGAATGTGGAATAGTCTCTGAGAGGAAGTAGTGGAAAACCCTGTCATTTAGAATAGTTCAGACATTACTGGACAGCACTAGAAAACTGCTTACTGTAGCAAACATTCCTGTTTTAAAAGAGACTGGACTAGGAGACTCAGTGAGAAGACTTTCATATCTTTACTTTCCATGGATTTTAACATCTTGCCAAATGAGCTTAAAATAGTTTTGCCAGTCTATTGTAACTCGCATGCACAAATAAAAACAGAGAGCCAGATCCTCAGCTCATATGAATCAACTTAGCTCCCTGGACTTCAGCACAGTTCCATCAGTTTACACCAGCGGAGTATCTGGCCCAAATATCCCAGCAAGACACTTTGGGAAACATAAATTAACATAAATTGGGTCATTATTCATTCAAATGTAATGAGTTTCAGTGCTATTTACATAAATGTCTAGAAGGCAAGCAAAGCACTTCAGGATGACAAAAAGAGTTTCACTGTTCAAAAGAATTGCTAGGGAGTAGGAGAAAGGAAAGGACAATAACTGACCTTTACATATAGCAAAAATACAATGCATTAATTTTACAACAAATTTAGCCACAAAATGAATGATATTTAGTTCTTTTGTCCAACACTGACACTTTATTGAAATAAGGCCACATTTCAAAAGAAAATCATTCTGTGCAAAATGAACATTGGGCCAGATTTATAAAGACTCGAGGTGTCTAACTTCTCCTCTGATTTGTGCACACAGTTCCCACTATTGTGCATATAATTGCATAATTATTGTAACTGCACATCAAATTAGGCTGTCAGTGGCCCATTTCATCTGTGCGATTGCATACCTCTGTAACCCAGCTATAGAAATTCTTCCCTCACATGATGTGCAAAGTTTTCAGTAATGGGAAAATGCTCCTAAGGACCAAGATCTCTCCCCATGAAGATGAGTTTGGACAGCATTGTCTCCACATACACCTGCATGGAAGCAATGAACAGAACCTGCAGCCATACCCCCAAAAAGCTTTCCTTCAACTCTAGACCAATAAGAGTGCACTGCAGGGGGATTGTTAGTTAGGCAAGAGAAAGAGTGCAGAGCTACAACCGGGACGAGGAACGGGAGCTGGAGGCATTAGCAGGAGAGTTAGCCAGCAGTTCAGAAAGTCGGAATATTGAAGCGGTATGTCTGAGTTTGGAACTAGGCCTCATTGAGCTAGTATGCTAAAAATAGTAGTATAGCCATGGTAGCATGAGCAGCAGCTCAGGCTAGCCACCCAAGTACATACCCACATGGTCTGGAAAACAATGTTCCCTCTAATTTTTGACAGGCTGCGTGCTCAAAAAATTTCTTCCGTGCAAATTGTTGTGCTTCCGTGCAAATTGTTGTGCTTCCGTGCAAATTGTTGTGCTTCTGTGCGAATTTTTGTGCGCGCGGTGTTTCACCACATGCGCGGGGTTTAGGATCTGTGTGCGTGAGGGAACAGTACTGGACAGGTTTGCAGGGAAGCTAATCCCTCCTCCTACTCACCCCTGCCTGAGCTACTGAAACTATGCTGCTAATTTTAGCATGCTAGCTCAATGACTGTGAGCAAGTATATCTCCTCAGGCTGGGAATCGCACCTCTAGCTCCAAGTGTATACATATCCAAGGATTTTAGGACCAGGGTGGGGAGAGATGGCCTGGCCATCACTTTAGTGGATAGCAGAGGGCATTTTAGAATTTGGCAGGAGAAGTGGGATTATGGACAATTTTTGAGGGAGATGGTAGCAGGTGCCAGTAGGGAATTTAGGAGTCCAATTAAGGAGGCAGAAAGACAGTGAGGAAGCAGGAGGGGATTTGGGGAACGAAGCAGGAGATGGAATCTAGATCAGGTTCAGATCCAGCCACCTGTCTGTTATCAGGGAGATAATCACAGTCCTTGGCACAGGAACATTTTACTGAACAACTTAGTCATAAAGAGACCATACAGCCTCTTACGATATGGGAGCATCCCAGCTATCACCATAGAATGGGAGCCCCATGCCTTTCGTAATACTCTCCTTAGACTCTCCAGTATGGGAGAAGGGTGAAGAATCCAGTTCATGTTTACAAAGGAGGATTAGCTTAGAAGAGCCATGAGTGCTCTGCTCTCTATGGTGTCTCCTCTTTGGGCTTTGTTACAGTAGGTGCTTCCCAGAGTGCCCCTGTCCAGTACTGTGTGGGGCAACCACCAATCAGCTTCAGTTGCCCAGCTGGTCTTCAACTGCTCTGCCCACCTTTCAATGCCACCTTCTGGGTTGTACAGTCTTAGTCCTTCAGCTAGTTCACTTACATTTCTTCTCCTGGGACTCGACAAGTCTGAAGCGTCACTAACATAAACTCTTCCCTTTCCTCTGAGAGATGTGCTAGGCACTGGTCTTTCCCAATCCCTGGCCCTAGCTAGCCTTCTCTCCCATGGTAGACCTCTATTCTTTGCCTGCTACCTCTCCAACTGATCAGCACTCTTCTTTTTAAGACCTTTCCTAGATGCCTGCTTCCTGCCTAAGGTATCTTAATGTGGGGGTAATTGGGTCTTCAGTAGCCCACTAACCCCTTCCTGCCTTATGTGGAAGCTGGTGTGCTCCTTTACATACTCCCTTCTGCACAGTAGAGGATGTCAGAGCATTTAGGTCTAAGTGAGTGGCTTCCAGCATGAACATCTTTGAAAACCTTTCCTTTTAGAATTGCATCAACTTGAAAAGCAACAGCTTCAACATTAATGTTACCAATACACTTTTAAAAATTAAGTGATTCAAACTAACTAATAAATTACCCAGTAAATTCAAAGATGGACTTTACTTCACCAACGATCACTACTCTGTAGTTTTACAAGGTGTATCTTTCTTCACTTACAGCAATAAACTGCAATTTTCCCCATCACTTAAAATAAATGAGTTTTATGTGCCTGCAGTGAAGAGCAATTTTTAGCCAGAAGTATTGAGATTCACAGCACATTAGTAACTTTTCTCATCATACAAGCAACAAGAATACTATAGGCCAAATTTGCATGCCACAGCCAGGCAAACATGGTTCATATGCAGCCCCCTCAATACAGCCAACTTACTCACATTTTAGACATCAGTAACAATCCTTTTCGCCAAGGCTTGGCGCACAAAGTTTGACCTTTGAATCTGTTGAAAGAAAAGAAAGTTGGCCAGAAAAGTCAGTAGAGATGAGCAAATAATTTATAATGCACAATTTGATGAGGTTTGGGTTTTTTTCTTTGTTTTTCCTGTTCAAATTATTTGATTTCTTTGGTGAATAATTCATTTACAGGCACGTTGTTGTGAACATTTTCAGTTTGCTCTGTGTTGCTTAGTTACATACGGTTTCAATCAGCTGTAGTGATGGTGATCATGTATTTGAATGTTGAACCACTGTTTGATTTCACCATCTTCATGTTTCTTATTTGCTTCTAGTACGAACAGGATCTTTGTTTATATTAATGTTTGGGAAATGCCTGTTCTTTATATAAATACTCACGGTGGCATGCAGACAAGTGCATTTATGCACAAGAGTATTCACTGCTCCGTGTTTGTTATTCATTATTCCTTTGTTTTAAAAAAGAGCTCCGTGTAAGCTTGAAAGCTTGTCTCTCTCACCAACAGAAGTTGGTCTAATAAAAGATATTATCTCACTCACCTTGTCTCTCAAATATCCTGGGACTAACGTGGCTACAACAAGACTGCATTAACTTTTCCTTGATTTTCTTAAAAGGAAAATAAAAATTGTAGTCCAACTAATATTCATCAAGTTATGCTGGTTTTCTGTAGAGAACAGTAAGAAAAGTAATAACTTGATTCTGTCATATCTGAAGTTTGTAATGCATTTGCTTGTGTGCCATATATTATAAGACATAATAAGATTCCAGGGAAATACTTATTCTTGGGTGGGTTGCATAGATAGATTAAAATGCTTTTTACGTTGTGCATTTTACTGTAAGTTATAGCTTCCACCACTATTCAATCATTGTGGACTTTTTCTTTCACTTTCTCCTTACCTGTCTAGTACAATTCTTACTCTTGCTTCAGTTAGTTTCATCCATTTCCTTTTGTCTTTTGTATTTGAAGTCAAGGTCAGCTAAAAGACTTCTATGTTGGCTCCCGGCAGGGTAGGAGATAGCTTATGCGAAGGCAGAGAAACAGGTACTCTCCCCTTTTTGAGCTTTGCGGGGGTAGAAGGACAACTTAAAGGGAAAGTTCTAACAGGAAAAAAGAAAGCTAGAAGGACCCAGAGGTTTAAGGCATAACCCTTCAGAAAAAAGAGGTCATATAAAGGTCTAAAATTGTATATATGTTTCTTTGGGCTTTGATGGAAAGTGCTTTTAGAGCTTGACTGGGAGAAAGAACTTCAAGTGATTGAAGTGTTTGCAAGAGTGCTGAATTTTTTTGCCATTTCATCAGTATTACATATTTTATTATATATTTTTTCCATGAGTAAATTGTTCAGATGTTTTTCCTAGCTGTCCAAAAGGCCATGAGATATATATATAAAGAGCATTTCTATAAGTCTTCTATAGAAATAACACATGTACAAAAATTGATTAAAACACCGTAAACACCGAAGCCCCCCAAAAAGCAAACAAATGTTGATTTCAGGCTGTTATAGCACTCTTAGCTCATGCTGGATATTGCTAGGTATATGTGATATCTCTATAAAACAACACACTGATCTGAGATGGCAAAACAGGGAACATGTGGGGTGATTAGAGCTAGTTGGGAATATTTTGATGAGACATTTTTCATCAAAAATGCTGATCCATTGAAACTGAAACCTTCCAAGGAAATAGGTCAGTTTCAGTGAATTTCTTGACTTAAAATTTTCTGAAAAAATAAATGTTTTGAAATGGTCAAAATAGGACATTTTTGAAATAAATAATTCCACTTTTCCAATTTGAAACAACTTTGAAATTTAAGCCATGTGAACTCTTTTAAAAAATTGTTGGAAACAAAAATGAAACATTTTGAAAATCATCAAAATGAAACCATTGGAACGACCTCACTTAAAAAAAATTATTGAATTTGTGGTTCATGAAAATTTTCAAAATTTTGACGATCTGTATTCAAGAAGGGAAAAATCATTAAAATTTGAAAATTTTTGTGGGATGCGAAAACTATTTCCTACCCAGTTTGAAGGTGAGTCTCTTGTCCAGTCAAATTATTATTTTTGATTTTGAATGCATAACATCTGACCATTTCAAATGACATAGAATATATTTTTTCCAGTAGATGAGATCTGCCATAACCCAATTCATTTTCCTTCATTGTTCACATTTTAGAATGTAAAGCTGACTAAGAAACTATTATTATTATTACAGCTGTTCAAAATACATGCAAACATAATAGCAAGCATGACTCACTTGGCTTCATTACAAAACTCAGAATAAGTTTGACAAAAGATTCCCAAACCTGGTCTGATTTAAGATTCTAAAATATTTGAAATTTGTGGTTTCAAACTATCTCTACTCCTCACTAGTAACAAAGCAAAGTAAGGTAAGTATAACTGGTCATGAAGTTCTTAGACTTTATGCTACAAGCTGATTAGTACAATGGAGTTAATTGATGTCCTGATTTAGCAAAGCAGTTAAGCACAAGTTTAGCTTTAAGAACGTGAATAATTCTATCTTTGATCTGCACTTAATCAAATGTTTAATGTCAAGTAAATGCTTAACTGCCATTGACTTTGGTGCTTTGCTGAATCAGGTCCATAACGATATTGTAAAAGGTTGCACTTAAAATTTCCTCTTTTGTGCTTTAGGCCAAATTCTAATAGTATCTTCTAGGATCAGGCCCATCAAGACTAACTTATTACTGGGAGCCAAGAGTGCTCAGCAGCTCACACAATACAGGGGCTTTAACTCACAACCCTTTCTTCATGCAACTAATCCTTATGCATCCAGGCAGCCCAACTGATTTCAAAGGGGTTAAGTAAGGGTTTGTACATTCAGATTCTAAACCGGTAATATTTTGTGTGTGAGTTACCTAGTCTTTTATTTTATGTGCTGTGAAATAAATCTAGCTTTAACATTCTTCTATATCTTTTGGAAAGCATAGCGGCTAGGATACCCTTTCTAATCTCATACTTTTAAAAGTACCATAACTGCAGTCATCTTGGCAATTTCACATTTTTACCTGTTCTGAGACCTTCACCATGGCACTAGTTTTCCATCACCAGCTCACATCTTAAACATGTGACTGATGAAATCTACATACCCAAGACATTTTCAAGAAATTATAAAGCAATAGCCCCCCAAAAAACAAAAAACATTTCATGAAATTAAGATGCTTTGTAGCTAGCATGTAACGACAACAAAGACAGATACCTTAGAGAAAAATGTACTTTTATTTTGGGTCACTCTGTGAAAGAGTCATATGATTTACATCAATTGATTTGCGGGGAAAAATATAATGTAACCAAACAGACCTTTTTATAAGCTTCACAACAACGGCTTCCAATCCACTGCAAATGTTTATAATCGAAATAATTGAACCTTAGCTGTACAGTAGCAGCACTGGAGGTCAACACAGCCTGAATCAAGTCAGGAAAACTACCTACACGGTGGAAATAATCATACAAGTGATATACCAGGTGTGTCATCTCACTCCTGCATAGTAGTAACATATTCGTTTTTCAGCAATTCATGAATGAAACCAAGAGGCTAAAGTTTGCCCTTACTTAACCCTATTAGCCTCCCTGAAATTATACATATTCACTTGAGGGCAGAATTATGCTGAGCGGCATATTTTGATTCTCTCTCTCTGTGTTTGCAGTGTATACATATGCTATACAAAAAGGCAAACAGTGAAAACTAATGGAAAACTTTCTTGAAGCTTTTGACTAGTGCTGATCAAATTATTCCTGGTGAATGAGTTATTGGATGAACTTAGCCTTACATTTACAAATTTGTAATGAGCCAGATTTCAGCCCCGGTATTCATTATTTGCAAGTGCTTGCTGAATAGTTTATGCAAACAAATAAACTATTCACTGTTCATTACATGTCATCTGTTCATCACTAGTGACACTGGTAATTGTTTTAGTTCCATGATTGGAAGACTGACATTTTTTTAAGAGCTTGGTGTAAGATTAAAAGCTTGTCTCTCTCACCAACAGAAGTTGGTCCATAAAGGACATTACCTCACCCACCTTGCCACAAGCAAAAAAAAAAAAAAAAAAAAATAGCTCCACAATATCTACAATAGGAAATAATAGAACTTGTGAACACAAAGTTATGAAAGGTGCTTTTAAACGTATTTTGATGTGTCCTTACCCATCTGAACAGCATGGCGCACACAGTATTTCTGTGTGCCATTTCCTGGATCCATACTTTTAAAAGTGCAACTTCTTGGAATGATAATGCAGAGCAAATGTTGAATGCTAGAGTCACATTTATTATTTTATGGCAACTTTTAGTTGCATATAAGAGAAGATACAGAAAGGACAGTCCCTGATCAAAAGAACTTGCAATTAAAATGAAAGATATAACAATGGCAAACAGTATAATGTAGAAGGGAAGGGGTGCAGGAGGGCAAGGGTGTACAAAGTGTCAGTGACTCACTTCAGGTGTATGCACATCTTGGCGATTCTATGACTTTTTTCTGTTTTTGAATGGAGTTACCTTATTTCTAGGATTGTGGACTTCTGGAAATGCTACTTCTAGAAATGATATCTCAGTATGAAGATGTTTTGATATCAGGGTAATGAGCATCCTTAGATGGTAAGGTTTCTAAGCACTGGACCATCTTTTCGTTCTGTTTGTCCAGCACCTAACGTAATAGGGATCTGATCCATGACTGGGACTTGTAAGCACTATGTTAATACAAATAATTATAATAAAATAAATAAGTAAATAAATAAATAAATAAATAAAGGTAATTAATGTGACTGTTCAGAAAACCTATGTTTAGGCTACATTAGAAATGTTCTGTTAGACTGGCAATGAGATAGTGAGGAACATAGTCATTGACAAAATTTGGCACCATATTTTGGAACTAAATGGGTTTTTTATCTTTTTTCCTACAATTCATTTTCACAGTTTTGCTATATCTTATTGTTACTAATATTTAGAATATCAATTCACTGGTGATAACATACTATTTATAATAAAAATGTAAGATGCAGAGATCTAGAGATGTATATGGTAGCTTTCTGATTTGTTTTTTCAGTTGGTTATATGAAATTTGATACAAAAAAAGATTTTATTGGACGTGGAGGGTGTGGGGGAGGTGCAGCTCTTCCAGACAACTGTACACACTCAGGGGATTTACTTTGACTTGTGCATTTTTTTTGCCCATCATATGTTCCTGAATGGTCATGGTCATTACCTGATTCTTAAACTTAGCATGCACTATTTTTACCTTATATGACTTGATCGTAATAGGTAAATACATATTTACACATTGTATTGTACAGAATCGTTACTGAAAATTTCATAAGGAACAAATACTGTGACTCTTACAAGCCCTAAAAGGATTGAATAGGAGTTTTGCATAAGTAAGGATGGTTGTACTAGGTACAGAATTATCCATATTTAAAAGCATCCAAACTCTTCTGTAAGTATTGAAACTCAATATGTACACACACACACACTTTTAGCCATAGTTTGATTAATTATAAAGGTCTGTACACTTATGTCTCAGTCTAGCAAGTCCTTCCTAAACTGTAACACTTGCCAGTGTCCTGAGGGCTTGCAGAATGAGGTACTTATGACATGTGGTGTGGGGTAGTTAAGGCCTGATCCAAACCTATTTAAGTCAATGAGAATCTTGGTTCTAATTAACATTTGCACTTTAAAAAACTGAATTCATGTTGTTCTTTTTTATGGTTTTTAATGAAGATTAATTGAAATTATTTATAGAGGAAGTGTTTATAGCCTTAAAAATCAATGACCATGCATAAACCAAAGGAACAAAGTTGCAAAACTTGTTTCAGTATTAATTTAAGTTTTCTAAACTCCTTGAATGCTGACCTTCTAAATTACATGTAACCATCTGCTCATGAAATCTATATTCTTCAGATGAGGGACTAGGAGTGCAAAACATGAATTTCCTAAGGGCTAGATTCTTAGGGGAAGCATAACTAGAGAAGCATGACCAGTAATTTCCCAGCCTCAAAATCTCTGGAGTTATCAGCAAAGATAGTGAGGAGAGGATTTATGATAGGGAGGGCACTGCTGATTAGAAAATTCACTTTAAATGGATGCTAAAACAGGAAGAGAAGAATCTTGGCTGGCACTCAAAATTTAAATAGAGCATAAAAAGCAGTTACTTTATTATTTCAGAAGGAACAAAAGGAATGTAAACAAGAATACATGTAGGCAACTTACTGTATTAAAGAAAAATAGAAGGATTGTAATTCAGATTTAGGAATCCATCAGTTTTATATTGTAAAAGAATAATAAATACAAAAAACAATAATATTAAACAAGTTTTAGAAAGCTATTTAAAAACAATTTCAAATTAAGTAGTATATTAGTGAGCATTTGATCAGATCAGCAAAATTTTACGATACTGTGGATTCTTAGTTAGCTATAATAAAAAAAATTGGAAAGTAAAACACTTGCAAATCACAATTATATTTTATTTTTAAAAATCCATTTACAGTATTGATTGCTGAAAAGTAAAATAGTGGGAACTCAACAGGAGCTGTCACTTTACGAGACAAGTGTATTGTTGTGTACATTTCCTGCAGACTTGTGCAATCTCCCTCAGCAAACACTGCACTCTTGTGATGGTCTCCACTGTATCACAGGGTTGCATCCCTTTTATCTTGACTTTACAGCATTTTTTACTATCACAGGTTCCCACAGACTGGGCAATGTCACATTACAGGGGGAAAGTCTTATATAGGATTATCTTTGTGATTATTATTTATATAGTAAAATAGATGAGTACAGTGCATTGCAAGCAAGTTAAATGAAGGGTCCCCAGGAGTTTACAATCTAGGGCCCCAATCCTGCAAAGACTTATGCATGTGCTTAACTTTATACAAGAGCGCAATGCACTTTGCAGGATTTATGGTCTTGATTACAAACAGAAAACATAAAAAAAGCAAGGTATAACAATAAATAAAAAGAAGAGAGGGATAATAGGAGGCCTATGGACACAACACAGAGAATTTCAACTTACTGGACTTTACAGCAGGTTACACACAATATCACTCATTACTGGTGGGGCAGGATGACCACAGCTTTAATTCAGTAAGAGAATATCCAAATGTAAAAAAAATGCAAGTGCAATAGTTAGATCAAAGACTAACAGAAATGTGCTCAAACTCATCTTAATGATAGATATTTTGCATTTCTATAGCATATTCCATTAGAGGATCTCAACAAACATTACAAATATTAATGAACTAAATATTCCCACTTTACAAATAGGGAACTGAAGCACAGGGTGAGGAAATGACTTGTCCAACTTATGAAGGAAGTCTGCCAGTTGTAGGCATAGAAGTCAAGCAACTTGGCACAGTTCTATGACAACGAGAAAAGAATCCTCTTTTTTTCTCTCTCTCCCCACCTGTGTCTCTCTTTTTACACACACATTACAGCATTATACGGGGATGACTGTCCACTACCTTGTAACCTGCTGCAGTCACTTAAACCTATGTAATGTATGTCTAAAATGTCACCAAAGCAAAACGCTCTACTCATACCAGTGGCAGCATTTTACATACACTTGGCACAGGCTTAAATGGCAACCCAAGGTGCAAGCGAGTGAAAAATCAGGCTCAGAGAGTGTGGCCATATTTTAATCTTGTAATTAAGTTTATTTTTCTAAAACAAACAGATAAATAATAATAAAAATAAGCATTCATGGACATACAAGCTGAAGAAGAACATGGAGACTAGGAGAGCCATGAAGTCTCAGTCAGATGCTTGAGGCACATTTTCATGAAGAAAGATTTAGATTTTTGTTTTTCATAGATTTTTCCCCTTTTCACCCTGCTCCTTAGGTCCAATAGAAATGGATTCAAGTGGAAGGTTTGCCACTTAGAGTGCATGATCTACCGACTCAAATTTCAAAAATATTAACTTTTGATTCGCTTGCTAACAATCCTTCTCAGTCTAAAAATGACTTCTTCTATCCTCCATAAAGGCTTCGATTGAGGTACCTAACATACATATGAAAGTGCAGGGAACAAGCAGAATTCATAGATACTAAGGTCAGAAGGGACCATTATGATCATCTAGTCCGACCTCCTGCACAACGCAGACCACAGAATCTTACCCATCCACTCCTGCAAAAAACCTCTCACCTATGTCTGAGCTATTGAAGTCCTCAAATCGTGGTTTAAAGACTTCAAGGACCAGAGAATCCTCCAGCAAGTGACCCGTGCCCCATGATACAGAGGAAGGCGAAAAACCTCCAAGGCCTTTTCCAATCTGCCCTGGAGGAAAATTCCTTCCTGACCCCAAATATGGTGATCAGCTAAACCCTGAGCATATGGGCAAGATTCACCAGCCAGATACTACAGAAAATTCTTTCCTGGGTAACGCAGATCCCACCCCATCTAACATCCCATCACAGGCCATTGGGCCTATTTACCATGAATATTTAAAGATCAATTAATTACCAATCATGTTATCCCATCATACCATCTCCTCCATAAACTTATTGAGTTTAATCTTAAAGCCAGATAGATCTTTTGCCCCCACTGCTTCCCTTGGAAGGCTATTCCAAAACTTCATTCCTCTGATGGTTAGAAACCTTCGTCTAATTTCAAATATAAACTTCCCAATGACCAGTTTATATCCATTTGTTCTTGTGTCCACATTGGTACTGAGCTTAAATAATTCCTCTCCCTCTCCGGTATTTTTTCCTCTGATATATTTATAGAGAGCAATTATATCTCCCCCAACCTTCTTTTGGTTAGGCTAAACAAGCCAAGCTCCTTGAGTCTCCTTTCATAAGACAGGTTTTCCATTTCTCGGATCATCCTAGTAGCCCTTCTCTGTACCCGTTCTAGTTTGAATTCATCCTTCTTAAACATGGGAGACCAGAACTGCACATAGTATTCCAAGTGAGGTCTCACCAGTGCCTTGTATAACGGTGCTAAAACCTCCTTATCTCTACTGGAAATACCTCTCCTGATGCATCCCAAGACCGCATTAGCTTTTTTCATGGCCATATCACATTGGCGGCTCATAGTCATCCTATGATCAACCAATACTCCAAGGTCCTTCTCCTCCTCCGTTACTTCTAGTTGATGCGTCCCTAGCTTATAACTAAAATTCTTGTTATTAATCCCTAAATGCATGACCTTAGACTTCTCACTATTAAATTTCATCCTATTACTATTACTCCAGTTTACAAGGTCATCCAGATCCTCCTGTATGATATCCCGGTCCTTCTCTAAATTGGCAATACCTCCCAACTTTGTATCATCCGCAAACTTTATTAGCACACTCCCACTTTTTGTGCCGAGGTCAGTAATAAAAAGATGAAATAAGATTGGTCCCAAAACCGATCCTTGAGGAACTCCACTGGTAACCTCCCTCCAGCCTGACAGTTCACCTTTCAGTAGGACCCACTGTAGTCTCCCCTTTAACCAATTCCTTATTCATCTTTCAATTTTCATATTGATCCCCATCTTTTCCAATTTAACTAATAATTCCTCATGTGGCACGGTATCAAACGCCTTACTGAAATCTAGGTAAATTAGATTCACTGCGTTTCCTTTGTCTAAAAAATCTGTTACTTTCTCAAAGAAGGAGATCAGGTTGGTTTGGCACGATCTACCTTTTGTAAAACCATGTTCTATTTTTTCCCCTTTACCATTGACCTCAATGTCCTTAACTACTTTCTCCTTCAAATTTTTTTCCAAGACCTTGTATACTACAGATGTCAAACTAACAGGCCTGTAGTTACCTGGATCACTTTTTTCCCCTTTCTTAAAAATAGGAACTATATTAACAATTCTCCGATCATACAGTACAACCCCTGAGTTTACAGATTCATTAAAAATTGTTGCTAATGGGCTTGCAATTTCATGTGCCAATTCCTTTAATATTCTTGGATGAAGATTATCTGGGCCCCCTGATTTAGTCCCATTAAGCTGTTCCAGTTTCGCTTCTACCTCAGATATGGTAATATCTACCTCCATATCCTCATTCCCATTTGTCATCCTACCATTATCCCTAAGATCTTCTTTAGTCTTATTAAAGACTGAGGCAAAGTATTTGTTTAGATATTGGGCCATGCCTAGATTATCCTTGACTTCCACTCCATCCTCAGTGTTTTGCGGTCCCACTTCTTTCTTTGTTTTCTTCTTATTTATATGGCTATAGAACCTTTTACTATTGGTTTTAATTCCCTTTGCAAGGTCCAACTCTACTTGACTTTTAGCCTGTCTCACTTTATCCCTACATGTTCTCACCTCAATAAAGTAGCTTTCCTTGCTGATCCCTCCCATCTTCCACTCCCTGTATGCTTTCTGCTTTTTCTTAATAACCTCTCTGAGATTCTTGCTTATCCAGCTTGGTCTACAACTCCTGCCTATGAATTTTTTCCCCTTTCTTGGGATGCAGGCTTCCGATAGCTTCTGCAGCTTTGACTTAAAGTAATCCCAGGCCTCCTCTGCCTTTAGATCCATAAGTTCTTCAGTCCAATCCACTTCCCTAACTAATTTCCTTAATTTTTGAATGTCAGCCCTTTTGAAATCAAAAACCCGAGTTGCAGATTTATTTTTGTTAATCCTTCCGTTCAGTTTGCACTGAATTAGCTCATGATCACTTGAACCAAGATTGTCCCCTACAACCATTTCTTCTATGAAGTCCTCACTACTCACCAAAACCAAATCTAAAATGGCATCCCCTCTAGTCGGTTCAGCAACTACTTGATGAAGGAACCCATCAGCTATCGCATCTAGGAAAATCTGAGCCCTATTATTATTACTAGCACTCCTCCTCCAGTCTATATCTGGGAAGTTAAAGTCTCCCATGATCACACAGTTTTCATTAGTATTTACTTAATTAAAAACATTAAAAAGGGCTCTATCCATATCCAAATTAGATCCCGGCGGTCTATAGCACACCCCAAGCACCATCCCAGGGGAGGCTCTAATAGTTTTCTTCCCCAATGTTATTTTTTCCCAGACGGACTCTGTCTTATCCATTTCATCGCTTCTTATTTCTTTACATTCTACCTCATCATTGATATAAAATGCTACTCCACCACCTTTACCTTTATTTCCTAAATAGCACATACCCTTCAATAACTGTAGTCCAGTCATGACTACTATTCCACCATGTTTCTGTTATCCCTATAATATCTGGTTTCACTTCCTGCACCAGTAGCTCTAGTTCCTCCATTTTGTTACCTAGGCTCCTCGCATTGGTGTACAAACATCTTAATTTTTGCTCTTTGGCCTCGCTCACGTTCTGTACCCTATTAGGCACGGTCATTCTACAGCCAGTATAACCTATTAGACTGGTATCCACACTGCCCTTGCTCCTTATGTCCATTCTCCTACCCACGGCTGTATCCTTTCTTACTTCATTTTCTTCCCTCTCAATGCTAAAGTCCGGCGTGAAGATTACCTGGACATCTCCCAACCATCTCCCCCAGATTTCTAGTTTAAAGCTCTCTTAATCAGTTGTGCCAGCCTCCATCCTAGAAGTCTATTTCCTTCCCTACTCAGATGAAATCCATCCCGAGAGAACTGTCCTCTGTACATGAATGCCTCCCAGTGGCCATGCATCCCAAAGCCCTCCTTATAGCACCACTGCCTAAGCCATCTGTTGATAGTCATAATCTTGTCACACCTTTGTTGCCCTTCTCTAGGAACAGGCAGAATCCCACTAAAGATCACTTGAGCCTCAATTTCCTTAATCGTCTTCCCCAGCCTAGTCTCCCTTGATACGTTCCAGCGAGAATCTACCGTTATCATTTGTTCCCACATGAAGGATAATTAGGGGATTCTTTCCCGCTCCCTTTAGGATCCTTTTCAACCTCAGGTCTACATCCCGTATCTTTGCACCTGGAAGACAGCATACCCTTTTATTCTCTGGATCAGCTCTGGTTACAGGCCTGTCTGTTCTTCTCAGTAAAGAGTCCCCGATCACATAGACCTGTCTTTTCCTGGTGACGGTGCTATTCTCCAGTCTATCCCCTGTTCCCTCTGGCTGCAAGTTCTTTCTATTCCTATTCTCCCTTGTAATACTCTTCAACCCATCTTGCATCCTCCTGGGGCTCATATTTGGTGTAGTCTCCATTGACTCTTCCCTTTTTCCTATAGGACTAGCCGCTCTTCTCTTCTTCCTTGCCCTTCCACCTTCAGTGACCACCTGCTGAGCCCCTTCTTCATTTTCCAACTCTGTAAACCTGTTCTTGAGCTCTATTTCTCCTTCACTAGCCCGTCTTTTCATCTGTCTGGTTCTTTTAGTCACATGCTTCCACTGACCACTTTCCTCACCCAGTCTCCCCTCAGAATTCCTCAGTCCTGCTTCCATCTGCAAGTCTGAGCTTTTCCCTTCAGATACCTCATGTCTTTGCTCCATAATCTGCTCGAACCCCCTTCTAAACTCCACCAGACTTTCCACCTGCATCTCCAAACCTCGGATCTTTTCTTCCATCACCTCTATCAGACGGCATTTCATGCAGACAAAACTCTTACCAGGTGCCCCCTCCAGGATCATGTACATCCCGCAGCTTCCACATCCAGTCATCTTCCTTGTGTCTTCCACTACATGGGTCACTCCCACTGCTGCTTCTGTATCCGTCATAGCCTTCCCACCTAAATCCTGTTAATCTGGGAAACAAACCACACCAAAACACCACCACCCACAGCAAAAACAAACCCCAAAACAAGCACCACAACACAAACTCCCACTGAAACTCCCCTGTTTACAGCTCTGTTTGCTGGCTCCTGTGCCGCTGCCTGACTGGCTGGCTACCTTTATAGGACTTGTTCTTTCTTCTCCACTTCTACCTCATTCTGCATGCACCATTTCTGGTTTTGCTAAGGACAAATTAGCTGTGGAGAACAATTGATTATGGTACCCAGTCACAAGACCAATCCCACAAAATCTATCAAGAAGTCAATATTTTCCATGTTCACTTTTCACGCAAATTCTTCAACTAGGACTAATCCCATAGAGAAAATGTAGGAGACATTGGACAAGATCCCTAATAGTGGTTATGCATTTTTATTCTCATAATAGTGCTTACATTTCACACAAGAGCAATTTTTTGTACATTAAAATGTAGCACTCATGAACAGACAAAATACAATTATTCTACAATCAATTATTACTTTTCTTCCCAGAATTGTCATACTTCATATAAGTATCAATGGTGTTTCATTCACTGACATTCTACTTTCATGCTAGAAGAGGATATAAACAGAAGTAATGTCATGAAATCAAGAAAGGAAAATTTTAGGCTGAATAGTGGGGTACAATTCTTGTTTCTTATTAGTGAAATTCAACAGACCTTAGAATAATCTTCTCATAAAATGGTGGAAACATTTAAAAGTAGATTGGACCAAACATTACTAAATATGCTGTAGAGCAGAGGTTCTCAAACGGTTGTCCGCGATCTCCATTTAGGTGGTCCATGGATGGTTCCCTCTAAGGTGCACACCTGGGCAGCCGCACACAAGAGAATGAAGGGCCACCCACCTAATTAATGGAGCCACACAGGCTCCACGAATTAGGTGCCTGAACCCTGGAGAAGACGCACATGTACGGTGTGGTTGTGGCCTTGAGGGAATAGGGGGGTAGATGGGAGGGGACAGTGGGGTGAGAAGAGGGGGTGGGACGAATTTGGGATGCTCAGGGCTGTGGCAGACAGAGAAAGAGGCGACATTCCCCAGCTCCAGGGCTGTGGCTACCAGGGAGAGATGGCCCTCCTTCCCAGCCCCAGCTTGGGAGCTGCTGCAGCAGGGGAGAGAGAGTACATCCATCACATTAGAATGGTAAGACTACCGATATTAAAATATGAGTTGTGTGCTTTTATTTGTAAAACAAAACGTTAATTTTTATTAAGTTTTTTTATATATAGCACTTTTATCCAAAGCTCTTTACAATAGTTATCTAACAGTACAAACAACATTTGGAAAGATCATTTATTGGTCTGCAGAAAAAAAAAGTTTGAGAACCACTTCTGTAGAGCACAAATTATGCACTGGCAGAGGATGAACTAGGTGATCAATTAGGTCTTATGCATCTCTAAATTCTGAGTTTACTATCAGAACAAAGGTGTGTGGGAGGGAGGGAAGAGTGGATATAAAAAAAATTGCTTTAGAAAGTTAAGCTCAGACTTAGCTATCTTATCTGCAGGGATGTTATTATGAGATAAAAAACATCTTCTGGAGCTGTCAAATGATAATGGGGGAAAAAAACCTTACTTGGGGAGAAAATCTATTTGAGATGTTTCTAAGACAGCAGCAGAATATAATGTCGGAAAATATGGTTATAGCAGAAACAAAGGTCTCCAACATAGCAAAAGACCAGCAGGATTCTATGACAAGCAATATCTTTGTTTAGGAATTAATTGCCACCTTTCAGCAACATGGGATTTCCATCTATAGGAAGCTTGAAGAGAGACATTTCTGGAAAGGGAGCATTATCCTTGTGATGTCTCAACAGTCTCATGTAGCAGAAAGGTAATTTAACATTTTCTGGAAACAGAAGGACCTTCTGGAGATGGTCCAGAACTGACAACAACAACAGTTGTGCTTTTCAGTTAAAATGCAATATCATTAACATGCATGGGTGTTTATTACATGCAGAATATCAAAACAAGGAAAATTCTGAGAAGGTTTCTAAGTAATCTTTTCTTGACTCTTTTCTCTTAGAAATTGTTAAGGTCTTTGAAGTAACGGAAGAGCAAAATGAACTAGAGGAACTACACAGCATGTACACACAAAGAAAACACCCATAAAAGTAGGCATAATCTGTCCAGCCTAATTTGACAGCAAGGGTTTTTGGTATACCTATGCACACATTCACAGACATATGGGCTATATACAGAGATAAAAATATGGGCCTGATTCTCCTCACCTTCCTTCTGCAAATAGTCCCATTGACTTCAGTGGTGCTGCCTGAGATCCTGATTGAGGAAAGCACTCAAGCATAGACTAACTGAATAGACATGGACTTAACCAGGTGCTTCAGTGCTTTCTTGAACCAGTAAGGAGCTCTTGAAGGAAGACGTTGAGCAGGACTGACCCTATATTTTTGTATGTTTATTAATAACTTCTGCTACTAGTGCCACCACTCTGCTGAACGCCTTTAGAAAAAGGTATAAACATTACATCATCTTCTTGCATTTTAAAGCCTCAACCCTTCAGTGGGATGAGATTGGCCCTCTTTGCTGATTCCCAGAAGAAGAGGTTCTTTAGGACTGGAATCACAACAGATTTGTTTTAGGCCTTTCACTAGTCATGCAAGCTTCCCCATATAGGGCCTCCTCATACTAAATACTGAGCATCCTGAAAGCCTACTGAGGTTAGATTGGGGCCTGATGTAGGAGATGGTCACTGGCACTGAAGCTTTCCACATTCCTGGGAAGTTGGACTGCAAAGGGAGAGTCTTGTTATCCAGGAAGATCCCTGGTGCTCTTTGGAACCCTCCCCCAAGGGTGGAGCACAGGGAGACTGACGAGGCCAATGGAAGTTGAGGAAATTTGATGCTTCTCATTCTCAGCTAATAAAGTCTATAGTATCACAACACTAACCTGGAGATACCAACTCTAAAAGTCAGAAGAAGGTTCCATAATTTGCTTTCCATTTGTATTTATTCTTGCTCCCTGCTGAAACTCTGCCATCATGAAAGCTGGAGCTGGTTGTGATGGGGTTTTGTGACATAAGCACCTGCCAGCTAAGAACTATACTGAGACCACTAACTCATTTTTCAAAAACTACTGAAAAGCAGTCAAATTATAATGCTTTTCACATCTGCTAAGAACTTGGGCTTCAGATGGTATATTGAATTTAATATTCCCTTATGCAGATATATAATCAGTTTTTAAGCTCAGAAATTTAATATCTCCCCATGATGGAGTAAATTTCCTGTGTGGCAAAGAATGTGAAGAGGAATGTGCAGCCTGTATTCAAAGTCCTCAGCTGTCATTCTGTATATTGGGTTTTAGTGGTACCTAAACTGCACCAAAGTCTGAAGCCTAATGAGTTTTTGCATCTTGTTGACTGTGAAGTCGAATTTTTTATTGACGGAATCTGAAATAGAATAGTCTTAATTATAAGTTAGTAAATATTTTTAAAAATAATAAAATATTAACTAATTCTTTACAACATATTAAACTTGGTCTCCTAAGAGTCATAAATTGTTTGTTTGTTGCCCCACAGATATGCAGTGTGTACAAAATGTATACACAGAGATAGTGGAGATGCATCATTTAATCTTAGAGCTTTCACAAATGGACAGTTATTCTATAAATGTATTTAAGGCCTCATAATGTGAGTCAAGTGATGGCAAAGTTCTTTCAAGGCTTCTGCCTTAAGCAGCATTTCAGAAAGATGAAAACATTACAATATTACCCTACTTTTAGGGAAACAGAATAATGGAGCAGTAATTCACTGTTAAGTAGCAAATTTAGTGTAGTACATATTCAAAGTACTGCAACAACCAATACCACCCCTTAGTAATGAAAGTTAATGACTGGCTTCTTTAGTAATGGCCCAATGAATCCACCATAAAACATTGGCTGTGGTGGCCGGAAATTATGGCATTATTCATATTACCTCCTGTACAAATTAATTGTTATCACATTCTGTACCTGAAGGTCTCAGCAACATACTTTTACTCTGATCATTTGGTATCATTTCTACATCTCAGAGAAATTTTCTGGCTGACCTGTTTTCTCTGCTGCACTCAGGCAACATCATTGCATTGTTTTATTTTAGGGAAAGATTTTCAAGCACAGTAGAACAAAATTTTCATACAAATGGGATCAGATTTTCAGAAGGGTTCAGATCACAGATGCTTCTATTCTATGTAGATTCTTTTCCTGCACTCATCATTGTAGCATTCCCATTGTGACACAGAGTCAGACTGTCAAGAAAGCAAGGTGCAGAAATCTTTTGAAAATCTGAGCAGGTTAGTTAAGTCTCCAGCTTCTATATCTATTGTATTCAGATTCTGTGCCACCTCATCACCATAGCATCTGAGTGCCTTCCAGTAAAGAATGAAATGGCATGACTAACATCTGTCACTTGTGGTTCAGTCTCTCTCCCATCCTCTCCGTGGGGGAAAACACCATATGTGCAGTGTAGTGATTTGTTTTGGTAGGGCTTTATTTCCATTGGCTTGTTGATTTGAATATGTACATGCGTGAGAATGCAAGATCAAAGAAATGCACCTCTTTTCGTGGAGTGGAAGGTGACAAAGTGTGTGCTCATTCTTAGCTCCTGTGGGAGTTCATTCTGTGGTTGTGAACAAGCCCCCAAGGAAGCCATGTGTCCTGTACAAAGGAGTTTTCCCTCCAGGAGGAAAGTTTCATTTTGCCTAAGGAGAGGAATTGTTGATCACAATGAATGGGAAATGGGCTCTTTAAAAAAAAACTGGCTACTTATTTAGATGCCTCAATAAGGTGCCTAAATAAGTGCTGTTGAATGCTGAATAGACCTAGGCAAGAACTGTACAGAACATTAGCATAGTGTGCAATTATTTTTTTTTTGCCAGATATGGTGTTTTCACTTTTCCAAATGCCCACATTCTTTCTCGCTGATTTTTGAGCTCCAAGGTGATCATTTTAAAGTCAGGTTTCAGAGTAGCAGCCGTGTTTGTCTGTAGTCTCAAAAAGAAAGGAGTACTTGTGGCACCTTAGAGACTAACAAATTTATTTGAGTATAAGCTTTCGTGAGCTACAGCTCACTTCATCTGATGCATTCAGTGGAAAATACAGTGGGGAGATTTATATACATAGAGAACATGAAACAATGGGTGTTACCATACACACTGTAACGAGAGTGATCACTTAAGGTGAGCTATTATCAGCAGGAGAGCGGGGCGGGGGGGGATGGGGGAGGAACCTTTTGTAGTGATAATCAAGGTGGGCCATTTCCAGCAGTTGACAAGTTGTCTCTGTCTGAGGGTTTGGAGCAAATGTGGTTGTATCGTAGAGCTTGGCTATAGACAATGGATCATCTGGATGAAAGCTGGAGGCATGTAGGTAGGAATAGCGGTCAGTAGGTTTCCGGTATAGGGTGGTGTTTATGTGACCATCGCTTATTAGCACCATAGTGTCCAGGAAGTGGATCTCTTGTGTGGACTGGTCCAGGCTAAGGTTGATGGTGGGATGGAAATTGTTGAAATCATGATGGAATTCCTCAAGGGCTTCTTTTCCATGGGTCCAGATGATGAAGATGTCATCAATGTAGCGCAAGTAGAGTAGGGGCATTAGGGGACAAGAGCTGAGGAAGCGTTGTTCTAAGTCAGCCATAAAAATGTTGGCATACTTAAAGTCAGTTACTCAAAGTTTCAGACAGAATTTGAATTCAAATGCATGAGACTAGAGTGACATTTGCTAACAGATGATTGATGGTTATATTGTTGATTTCAAGTCACAGCACTTAATATGTATTGGGGGGATGTAGAGCAATTAGGCGTCATGGGATATTTAGATGATTCTTCCAAAATGCCTTTGGAGAACATAGTGGATCATGTGCTCGAATGGGAGATGTACAATCCTTTAACAAGGTGCAGCATGGACTCTCTTCCAGGACTGCCCCTGCTTCTCTGGCCAGTGTGGAATGAAACAGAGCTCTTGCCTATGGATGCTAGACTTTTCTACTCTGTGGATTTAGTGGTTGTGACCCTACAAAGTACTGAGCACACTCCAGCCAACGGGAATTAAGCATCACAGTGAAAGTGCTCGGCACTTAGCAGTTTTGGGCTCAGGAAAGATGACGTTTGGGATTATCGTTTGCCATTATGTTGGAGGGAAGGGAAGATTCCCTTCCCCCATCCCACTTCACTTGCATACCCATTGAGGGCTAGCTATAGTCCAAGTCTTATTTTCAAAGTAGTTTGAATTTTACTATCTGTACATTTTGGAGTTGAAAAAATTTGAATGCCCATTTCTGTGTTGTCCCTGTTTTGAATCTGCTACAAATCAGTCTGTGTTCTGTGTGTGAGATAGTTCCTCTGTGCTACTTGATTAAACTAGCATAGGGAGCCAGAATCAGGTGGCAGGCTGCAATGTCACATTCTCTTACAGCTTCTGAGAATCAAAAAATTTCCCATTGTAATTTCTTACTTTTTTTTGTGGAACAGTGAACTTAAATCTTAAGCAGTAACCTAAGGGGAACCTGGAAGGAGCACATTTTACTCTTTAAAAATCATTATGTCAAAAGACGAAAGTGATAAACCAGTGCTAAAATGGGAAATACCTGAACAGTCACAGGTGCCATTTTCTCTCCAGGTGGAAAACCATTTACGAACTGCTAGGAGTGCTAAATTTGAGTACAAGGGACATTAACTTCTATGGAAACCATAGCTGAGAATCATTTTTCAGAACTACTACTTCCTCTCGAAAGTCACATGGAACAGATAGTGAAATGTAAGGATGGATGACCTAAAAGTTCTGATGTAAATCTATTAATATCAGTCTACATTAATTTGTTTGAACTAAAATGCTTGCAAAGATAAATATGATAAATAACTCCTACCCCAAAAACTGGATATCATAGAAACTGAAAAGAGCTACAACTGTGTGAAGTTTGAATGTCTCTGAAGACAAAGAGAAAACAGCAACATTGTTTCTATTAAAGGTGACCTGGGGAACCTAACTACTGAAAATATAAAATCCAAGTGTGTCACATATAGATACATATAATCACAATTTGCTATTTAAAGGTGCTTTTAATCCATGGATGGCAGTGTTTTTATGCACATGAAGGCACAGAACAACCTTGTGAAATGCAGCTTGAAAGAGCTCTTTGCGATCTTTCAGTCTGCACAGCTCTTCTCCATCATAGTTACCTCTGCTATGGACCAAAGCCAAAAAATATGTATTTGATAGAACTTTAAGTTATTTACAGGGTGAGGTAGAACATATTGTATGACACAGGGTCAAATCCTGGCCCAGATTGCTTGGCAGTACAAACAAATAAGGGGGGCCACCAAAACTCCATTGCACTGGCTACATCACATCACATCTTGCAGCATGGAGAGAACAGCAGGCTCCACAGAAATGCTACAACTCATCCCCACTTCTTCCCTGTGCAGGTAAGCCAAGGGACCATCCCCCACTAATGCACCAGCAAGCCCATATTGGCCCATTGATAGAAGTACACTGTGACTGGTACAGCCTGGGCCTGACACAGATTACTTCCCCCTCAAAGCACAGGAGAGGCCAGAAGGCTGATTATGACTCTAAGAATCACAAATTGCTTCTTGGTCTACTCTAGGGACTGTGCAACAACATTTTCCCCCTTGCAGGGGGCTGCAGACAAAATCACAATTCAGCCTGAAAAAAGTAGAGAACGGAGACAATTCTGGTGAACAGCGCTATGTCCCTGACATAATGTATTGTGTGTATGTAGTTAAATATGGCCTTATGAACTTCTATACAAACTTTTTATAAATATAGACCTAGACTCTGAACCCCTTATTCACAATGGTAAGCAATTGTTCACATGACCTCTCCCATTGTCTTCCTTGTATATCAAATACCTGACACCATTTTGGGTACTTGGTTGGAGCAACATTTCCTGCTTAGCTATAAATTCTAAAACATTGCATCCCCCAGAGAAATTAGATTACAAACTTTTTTCTCACCGCAGGGACCTATAAGACTATTTATCTAAAGATTCTATAACAGAAACATTTCTTTCCATGAGCCTATTTTGCTTTTTAGAGCATGCCATTTAAGTAAATCCTCGCTTGCCTTTACGCTGAGTTTTGTGCAATAGAATTCATTTGGAATTCAGTCTTTAATTTTTTATTTCCTTGAACATTTTCCCTTTTTTTAAGATGAAAATGTCATTCAGTTGTTTCCAACGCAGTATGCTATTGCTGCAGTTGGCAATATTCATGTTTTTCAATAAGGTCATGGCCTCCTGTACAAATAACTAAGCACAGTTCCAATGATAATGATGTTTTCTTTACCCCAAGTGATAACTAGCATAAAGGTGAGCATGTAAACCAGATGTTTTTGGTAAAAATGAATTCCTAAGCTCATGACCTATCAAATGCTACTTCAGTATACCTTCCAAGCCAGAGAAACATCCTGCATGATTCATAATACAAGATACAGAATAACACACGCAACATTATATAAGGAAACAAACTATCATTAATTTAATATTGTTATTTAAGAATACCTATGCAATATTCACAACTGTGTCTACAGCCACTCAAAACAATAACTCTAATTACTTTAACTGTTCTATAATGGTCTTTTTTATTTAGGGATGCACTGCAATTCCTGCTAGTTTTGTGATTCAAATAGGAGGAGGAGGAAAACAAATACATAAACAATCATTTATCATGTGTTATTTATGCAAATACATTACACTAACTGACAGAAACAATCTTTCCACACAATGGCTTATTCTTAAAATAAGAATTTAGTAAAAATGCTAGGAGATGCTTGTGTTTTGTCTCATCCACAAACCAGATCCACGTATGTGTTTCTCAAAACATCCCGTTTTGCTAAATAAAGAAAAAATTACAACCATTCACATACTGTTTCTGCACGGATGATGATCTAGGGGCAGATTGTGATAGTCCCTTATGCGAAGTACAAGGAGGACAGAGCACAAACATAGGATCTAGCACATATGCAATACTTGCTTTCAGAGGAGCACAGGAATGCTCCCTCCCTGTGCCTCTGGGCACTTAGGGTATGTCTATACTGAAATTAAAAACCCATGGCTGGCCCATGCCAGATGACTCATGGGGTTAGGGGCTGTTTAACTGTTGTGTAGATGTTCAGGCCAGGGCAGCAGCCTGAGTTCTGGGACCCTCTCACCTTGCACGGTCCTAGAGTCCAGGCTCCAGCCTGAGCCTGAATATCCACACCACAATTAAACAGCTCCTTACCCCAAGCCAGCTGGCTCAAGCTAGCAGTGGGTTTTTAATTGCAGTGTAGACATATTCACAGCATTCCCTCAAATGCAGGGAGTAGGCAAGACTTCGATTCCCTTCCCCTCCCTTTCACATTGGAGAAAGCATGGTGTATCATCCCAAATGACAGTGAATCTGGCAGTCATTTTGTGTACTGCCCAGTGGTGGGGTGAATTATGTTTCTCTGAGCTCCCGATGGGGCGGTGGAGTTCTGTACCACCTTCTATTCTGGACAATGACTAACTGCTAGAATTTGTCTTTATTTACTTATTTGTAGAGCTGTTAAATACATAATAAAGTCTTTATACCAGTAAGTAGGAAACTCGGCTCCTGTCCTGAAGAGTTTACAACCTAAGGTCCTAATTCTGCCAACATTTATGCATGTAAGTAGTTTTCACTACTCCAGTTGAACTTAATGGGAATACTCATATGTACATTTGTTTGCAGGATCAGTGCTTATAAAACATGTAGAGACTGGGGAAGGGAGAGACACACATACACAAGTGTATATGCATAATATAAATGTGAATTATATTATAAACATATAAAGTACCAACTATCCCCATTTATCATGCAGCACAGCCAGCATTAACTGACGTCTTATAGCAGCAGAAGCTATTCTTGAGTAGGGATTAGAAGGAAGCGAGGATGCTATTTTCACTGATTTTCTTGACTGTCACTCTCCACCTGTGAGATGGACGCATTGAAGAAAGTGCTTTAGGAGCCTTTGGAACGAAAAGTTCTATAGTATATAAATTTAAAGAGAAACTGCATATAGAACAGGCATATGAATAATTCAAGAATATTACTAAAAATGTATTCCTTAAGTATATGAAATATTCCTTGGTCTCTATTACTAGAAGCAATCCAATTACAAAAAGGAAACCAGGAGATAAGTACCCCAAAGAGGAAGAAAAGGCTCCACATGAAGTTAGCAGTTTCTGTTCCATCAATCCATCTTCATCTCCTCCATCTTGCCTGATGGATGAAATTTCAAGAGGAGCCAAAAGACCAGTGAGAACAAGTCACTGTTAATGCTGCTACTGGAAGACCCCCCAAAATGTCTTCTTGCTTTATCCCCACATTACAGAAGTGACACTAGCACCTTTAGGTACCATTTGTCTGTCCTGATCTCTGCTGCACATTGAAGGAGCTTGACTGCTTCCTGAGAGGAAAGAAA